>NC_036640.1:5640455-5774201 GCF_002806865.2 Cucurbita pepo subsp. pepo
CTCTCCTGGAGTGGAGATTGAACATCTCCGTGATGTTGAGGGCAATCGGGGGGACGATACCTTGGCAGATTTAATTGCTTCTCCAACAAGGTTCATGCCTTCTCCTAGGCCTTCTGAAGGCTTAGGTTCACCATCAGTAATGATTGGATCTACTGGAATGCTGTCAACACCTGGACAAGCATCAACTGAACCTTCAAGATCCATGTTTGAAACTCCCGGAACAATGGACGAGGGACTGGGTGCAGAAGATATTACACTCTCGGATATTCCGGAACAGAGAAGTCCTGCAGACGAGGTAGGTCTTTCTGTTAATACTATTGCTTCATATTCTTCAGTAAGTTACCACTAGAATTCGATCTTCATTCTTTTTATCAGCAGAAAAGAGGACAGTGCAAGCATGAGTTCAGTGCCCTAAAAAAACTTCACATATTACTGATTTTATTATCAAACGTGAATTCACATATTATGTTATATTACTGCCATAAAAAATGTTTGAGTTAAAGTAGTGTTGATTAAACCATTTAAAAATTTCTCTGAACATTTCTTCATTCTTCAATTCAGATGTGAAAATTGTAAGCGCAGTGAAGTTCTAACTTGTTGAGATATTTATTGTAGGATCTTTATTTCCTGGAAGCAGATAGCTCACCAGCTGGTAGATCAAGTAATGCTGTACTTCCTGTTATTATTCAGTTGTTTCCTTAGTTCTATCTCTTGGGTGCATTATATAACTTGGGATTCCTGTTTTGGTGTTGGGGGTAATGTGCTTCTACAGGGTCTCAGGGAACTCAAGGTGTCGACTCATTGTCCGTGAGAACGAGGTACTTTTCTATCAGTTGCTTTCCGACCCTTTTCATTAATCATAGTGTAATTTAGAAAAATAGTGAGGGAGGCCAAGAGCCACAAAATTGACCAAGTCTACAGAAAGTTGAATGTTTCGAGTACTCTAAATGGCTCGTTATAATTGTCCCTCTTTTACGTTTAATGTAAACAGGGCTGTAGGTCGGTATCTAAGGAGTCTTTCTCCTATAAAATCAATCTCAGATGACTCAACCCAAGAACTCTCTTTGAATGACATTCTAGAAGGAAAAAGAAGAAAGCTAAGCGCACGGATGTTCTACGAGACACTGGTAACTTTTTCAAAACTTTGGAAGATTATTTGCAACTCTCCCCCTTCCCCCACCACATATAGCTTAAAAGTTTGCTTTATTTTATTGACATTAGGTTTTGAAGAGCTATGGACTTATTGATGTACAACAAGATGAACCTTATGGGGACATCCGTTTGAAATTGACTCCAAAGCTTTCTATGGCTCAAATATAGCACTCACTATATATTTGGCTAAGGTGTGCATTGTATTTACTGGTAAGGATCTTACTGCGCCTCCCCTTTTTGTCAATTCTTCTTTTTTCTTCTCTCCATTGATCTGTTTGGTAAGGATCTTGCTGATCTTTAAGAGTGAAACCTTGTTTATGCTGCCTATGCTGAAGCTGAATCTTCATGTAGGTTAGGTTGCAGACGATGTCCGACCTCGAGGTAGTTCTTTATGTAAATTTTCCAAGTTGCAAGAGGCGGAAAGTGCATTTTGCTCATCAGTGTACCAACCAAATTTTGACCCGTGTAGATATGCATGGTTTAGTAGGAAGATGTGTAGTGCAATTATAGTAAGGCTAATCATCTCTATTTTGTAAATTATATCAGAATTAGTACATTTCCCACCTGTAGAATAAGTCTCTTGTTTCGATATGACTTTTTAAGTGCTTAAAAACACTTTTTTTTAAAGCATTGAGAAAGTCTATCCAAGTGGTTTTGTAGATTTTGCAAATTACAGTAAAGACCATGTAAGCTATAGTGAGGTAGCTCAAGTATTTACTACTTGTAGTGAGGATGGAAGATCAGCCTGTTCTACAAAACTTGTATGAACTTTGCCTAATTGTATGCATTCAGATGGGAGCATCTTGTGAGCTCCAAATGAAAATTGAATTGAACGTTCTTGATCGCTTATGATTACAGGGCACTGCCTGCCAAAGTTTTCACGCCATATGGGAAAAGAAGAATTAAAGTATTGCCCATGTAGCTATTATGTATTGGCTAAATATTGGTAGCCGCTCAATTCTCTATAATCTCTACAAGTGATTGTTGGAACCACTTTCATTGTTTTTAGATTCCAAGACCATTCAAGACAATCCCATCTAGGCTAAAATAGATGAATGTTGTTTAATTGTTCAATGGTCGATCTTGAGGATATAATGCTTTATTAATTGAGTTACGAGCAAGTTATCATAATAAGAATGAATTAAACATGGAATAAATTGTTCAAACATAATTTAACAACGAATATCAAGCACAAAGATTTGATTTATAGACTTTTTACTACGAGATTTTCTTATGTTCACATTGTAATTTTTTATATATAAATATTGGTTACAAAAGATTTTACGATCCGGCTCATATTTCAAGTATTTTAATTGATGGAGTTAATATAACACATGCAAAATCAATTTGGATCTTAGACACTCTTAGAACATCAATTATAATAAATAACATGTTCATAAGTATTAAAACTCAAGGTCTTTGAGTACGAACCTTGTGTTTGCGGTCAGTAGGAATCTTATTTTTCTCTAAAACTGGGTAGGAGCGAATTTCATCTGGCACCTCACGTCCCCAGCCATTCACCCAGTCTTACCCATGAAATGGGAGGCCTATTGAGTCGGTGAACTTGAGCCACTCTCACCTATGCAAATCTAAGCATAATTCCGAATAAACACGAGTTCATGGTTAGCTCAGGATTAAGATCGAGTTACCTAGATCATCGAATGAAAAGAAAATCAGTCTAAACGACATTATAAAGTAAGAGTGATTTTCTTCTGGGATGTTCTATGCAATAACATTTAAACCATTATTAATGTAGAAATTGTTAATTCTAAGGATAATACTATAAATATTCCTCCATTCACTTTTGAATGTCTTATCTTTGTTATTTAATCAGTATTTTCAAAATCTAACTTTTAGATTTGAAAAAAAAAAAATTTATGGGTAAAATTTTTAATTTTTAATAGTAAACAATAACAATTAAAAATATTTAAAATAAGTCATTATGAAACGAGCCGAAAATCGAACCCTCCGTCGGTTCACGGTTCGTGGTTTAGGCAAAAACCGGAAAAAACTGAACTGATAAACCAAATTCGGCGGCATATATTCTCCATCCTTCCTCCTTCCCTTCCCTCTCGTTAAACCCTTTCTGTTTAAATCCTTAAACCCTTCCCAAGTCGTCGATTCCTCAATGCCATTCCTTTTCTAGCTTCTCCTTTTGCAATCCAATTACAATGGCTGTAGATAAGGAGAAAGTAGCCGAAGAATCTGTTACCAGTCGTTTGTTCAAAATTATTCTCAGCTGGGACTATTTTCGGCTCCTCAAGGATTCCAAAGTTGGATTACTTATACTCAATTCTCCGCTGTTTATTTATGGTTTTTTATTTTGGCTTCGTTTTGTTTACTTTTGATCTTCTTAATAGCAAAAACGCAAGGATGATGGTGGTGCAGCGTCATTGGGTTTAAAGGAAGTGAAATCTTCATATAAAGATGTCGACGATTATATCTCTACTTTTGAGCCGCTTTTGTTGGAAGAAATCAAGGCTCAGATTATTCAGAGGAATGACGACGAAGATGGTATTTGTTTCCCTTATGCATTAGATTAGGTCGGAAAACTGTTGAATAAGGAATTGCAAAAAGAAGAATTATCCTTTTACGTTTTCTGGTTTGAGGTTGTATGATTTGTAATACTCCTCTGTATCACATTTTTTTTACATTTTAGCACTTGGGATTTGCAGCGGCGGATTGGAAGTTCAGGGCGATCATGGACTGCAGTGAAGTTAATGGATTTCACTTCCCAGAGATAGTGTATCTCAGAGACGAGGACATAAAAGATGAAGATGGCGAAAAGGCTGAATTCCTATCACCAAATGATCTTTTGCTTCTCTCCAAGGAGAAGGTGAATGGACAGAAAAAATTGAGTCTAATCTACACTGAGTTTGAAAAAAGAAACAGGGAAACTAAATGGGGGAATAGAACGAGCATATAGCTAGCTAACATTTGCAAATGATATCTTCATATTTAATTCTGTTCTGCACCTCCCTGGATGCTTGAATTTGTATGGCTATTAAAATTGGTTTGTAGGTTTTAGTTCTTTTTATGGTTGACATCCATGTATATAATGCAGTTTCAGGAAAATGCAAAACTACCCACCACATATGCCTTTGCATTAGTGGAAAGTCGCCAACATAGTAAACTCAGGCTTAGAATGTATTTGGCTGGAGAAGTCACACATAAAGGCGTAGAGGCAATTGTATCTTCTCCAAGGCTTCTGAAAGTGCGGTCTCATATTACTTCTTCCAGTAAAGATGGAATATATATTTACAGTCTAAAGGTAAAAGTTTCCCCTGATTGGTACTTTCTGAGTTTCTGCACGGAGTTTTTTTCCTTCTCGTTGCTAGTTTTTGTTGTTGATGGTTCCTGATGTTTCTAAATGTTCATGATATCTCTTTCTTATGCTTATAGTAACTATAATGGTTGGTGAAACTTGTATAGTTTTTCAAGGTCGGGCCCTCACCCAATATTCATCACTGAAATTTGTTTCTTGTAATTCTTGTAAAGCCCAAATTAATTTGTTGTACTATATACTATAATTTATTCTTGCCTTTTCTTTTATATTTTCTTAAAGAAAGTAGTTCGTAAAAAGAATTTCTGTGATTGTTTTAGTACCAAAGAGTTTCAATTCTTTAGTTACTTCCTCAATCTTAAGTTGTTTATTTGATTTATTAGTGTTGATACTGACAACGAAATAGTTCTCTTGGTTGTGGTTAGCTTTCTAAGCAAATTTGTTGATTTTGCAGATCTGCAGTTTATCGACTATCATTCGTGAATATATAGCATTGTGGTCTATTAGTTCTTTACCTTTTAGGGATATGATACTAGCAGCTGCTGATAAGAATACTGGTGAAGATCAAGCCTGGAAAATTTCCAGACCATTGCAGGATTATATGCGAGAAAATCTTAATGAATCTCAACAGGCAGCTGTACAGGTCAGTAAGTTGCAGTTTGATGAAGCCAAGTAGTAGTTCTGTGGCTGGTGTTTATTTTTCCCTACCATTGATGGTTTATTATTCTAAATTCATGACTCAATTCAAGTTCCTACCCCCCCTCCTGCTCTCTGATTTTTTTTAACCTTTAACAAGCTTCATTTATATCGTCTATTTTCTGAACATATATCATTCTTAATTGCAGGCTGGTCTGTCGCGTAAACCCTTTGTTCTCATACAGGTTCATCTTATTACATTTGCATTCCTTTTATCTATAAGTTTACCTACTAAGAAATGCTATTGACCTGTTGAAGTTTGTATCAGTTCTTTCTTTTATGGCGATTCATCTTTAGCTGAGATTGCCCTTGTTGTCTTAGAATTCAGTTTTACCAACTTCATAGAATCCCAAAATAAGGAAATAAAATTTATTAGATGCTTTTGGATTGGGGATGCTTTTAATTGGCAGTTTTTTTGGAGTGAACTCATTTACTTGTTAATGTTTTTTTTTTTTTNATGTAGAACTGTTATTTGAAACTAGCCCAACGAGTTCTCACCTCTTGTTTTTTCTCTATTGGACTTTATTCAATCCTTTCACAAATGTGTTTTTTTCTTCTGTAAGTGAATAATGCTTTATGTCTTATTCATTCGTTTCTTAACAAGAAAAATAATGAAGCTTTATTTCTATTTCTTTCACATAAAGAGAAATTGAAACACACATTTCTAGAACCTTTACTTCCATGCACAAGCAACTAAAGGCACCGATGTCTGATATCAAAACACCATGTTCATTTACTTGTTCTTTTCTTTGGTGGTTATAATTAATGACAGTCCATATCAAGTTCTTCAAACAAGGTCTCTTTTTTAGTCTTTTACATAGTTGAAATGTGACTCTTTGGTTCAGTATATTTGAGAAACATGTACAAGTTGCAGACTTGCAAAGTATTTGCATGACAATATTACTACTTTGAAAGTACTGAGTTCTGACTGTATTATTCCTTCTAGGGTCCTCCAGGAACAGGGAAGACACAGACCATCCTTGGGCTTCTTAGCGCTATTCTGCATGCCACACCAGCAAGGATGCACTCCAAGTAAAAGAAACAGAAAATTTTATCTTCCAACATTGCTCAGTCTTACAGTTTTCTAAATGCATCTTTGTTCTCTAATTAACGCCTTTTCTCCTGTGTAGGGTTGGTTTGATTGAAACAAGGCAGGGGTCAGAATTACCTGTGAGGGAAAAGTATGTCACGGTTATTACACCTCTTGTTCATCATCTGTGACTGTGTTCGAAGGATAGGGTAACTTTGTGGCGTCATTTGATGTACATATAGTTTCCTTTGAAGCCTATGTTTGTATTTGCAACTGTTAAGATTCCTCGGAGAAACTATGCATTTCTTTATGTAACCTGTTATGATTCTTAGTATGGATAGTGCGTTAGCATGCAGACACATGGACACTTGTTCACATATTGTGGCACAATAGATGCATATTAGATTCTAATTGTACAAAGTGAATTTGAGTCTGGACACTTTATATCAAGCACTTGTTAAGTATTATAATAAGGGTAGATATTAATATAGGATAAAGATAGTAGATTTTAGGAACGAAATACATCAAACTCATTCTAATAATATAATCCAATACAACTGTATTAGAATGTTATATAAAAAATGTATATATTAACAAATGTGTCTTTGGCATGTACATGTCTCAATTTCTAAGTTTCAAAAAATGAAGTATTACCATGTCCGTCTTGTTTTGTATTCGTGTCTTGTGGCCCTTATCCCAGCTTCTTAGTCCTGTTACTTCCAAAATCTATATAAAAATTATCTGATGCAGATAAATATGTTCTACTTTATGAAAATTAAGCTATCTGGTAAACTTTTTTTTTTTAAATATATTTTTGCAGATACGATCACTGGAACCAAGCATCACCATGGTTAAATGGTATAAATCCTAGGGACAATATAATGCCAGTAAATGGCGATGATGGTTTTTTCCCTACCTCAGGAAATGAACTGGTAAGCTGACGTATATACATTGAATCTATCTAACCCCAAGTCACGGATCCTTACTTTATTTCCCATGTAGAAACCAGAAGTAGTAAAGTCAAATCGTAAGTATCGGGTTCGAGTGCTTGTATGTGCCCCATCTAACTCTGCTCTTGATGAGATTGTTCTGCGCGTTCAAAACACTGGTAAAATTATATCCCTCCCACCCTCTCTCTTTTCCTTCTCTTCTTGTTCATTACCCAAGTGAACTGCATTCTAATTTGGATTTCATTGACTTGATTATTATGGGGAGTAATTATGAGGGAACTTTACTATTATGTGTCTATTGTGTTTGCATAGGCTAAGCAGGAAGCGATACATAAGTTGTTGTGTCTAGATCTATGGCCGACAATCATCCAATTGAATACTTTGGCTATAGTATGTTTGTAATAATATAACGGAAGCCTATTCTTTTGGGTAAGAAACATTGTCCATTATCCATTAACAAAAAGGAGTGAAGAAAGAAAGGGTAGACATAGAAATCCTTCCTAACCGAAGTTAAGGGGGACTAGGAACAAGCTCTGCTCTTGGCATTTGTCAACATAGACTGAGGTCATCATGTAGCTGTGTTTCAAGTTAATTGGAGATGTATAAAGAAAGAATATATATATATATATATATATATATATATATATATATATATCTTTTGTTCATCTACAATGCAAGTGAGCATGTATCAATATATGCATGTGTTCTATGGAACATAAATTCTATGCTATGCGTTCTATGGAACATAAATTCTATGCTATGCATTCTATGGAACATAAATTCTATGCTGGAAAATATTTGTAGTATGTTATCATTTAGAATCCACGCAGACAAGCTTTTTCTAGCACAAATATATTGTTACTGGCATGTACTCTTTGAAATATGTTGCTTTAATGTTGAATTGGATGTAATAACTGTGACCTCTGTTTCGTACATCTGATCTTATGAGCGTAACCATGATTCTTCTTATAGAGAGGCCACTTACTTGGTGTAATCCCTATACACAGTATTGGGTGCTTTGTTGTTGCAACCTAACATAATTTCTGTCTTTCCTCCCCTTTTCTGTATTTGTTGGCAAGTGTAGGTGTACGTGATGAAAATGATCATCCATATACTCCTAAAATTGTGCGCATTGGACTTAAACCCCATCCTTCCATAAAGGCGGTCTCCATGAAAGAACTTGTATGCATCTGAACATATTTAAAACTACATTGAACATGAAAGAACTTGCGCGCACACACACACACACTCACCCATTCACTCACTACTCACTACTCAAACACCCATAAACTGTGTTTTAGGTGCAACTTTTTAGAGCACACACAATGTAATAGCATCAAGACATAAGAAGAAAAAAGATTCAACTGGTGAAGACTACAAGAGGTTCATTGTGAAAATGTTGTGATAAAAATGATGCAAAAAGGTTGAAACTGATACCATTAAAATATGATCATAGAAACCACTGTCATCACAGAAAGTTGTATCCGATTATTCCTTGATCTTCAGAAATTGAGGAAAATCAGGAGAAGTTCTTGTCATGGTCAAATTGATTGCAACTTTCTGTTGGAATGTGTTTCTAGAATAAGATTTTGATGCTTATATCCAGTGTGTGAGGTTATGTAACTTACAAATTTTGCATACTTAATGATCTTGAAACATGTAAAACACATCATTGCCTGTATATAAGGATTTCTACATTCATGTTAGATGCATATACACCATTCCCAAAAGGTGGAACTAGCAAGATAAGAAGAGAGGAAAAAAGAGAATAATATTAATTTCTAACTAGGAGAAAGATAAGAGAAGAGGAAAAGAGGGAGCAATATTAATGATTATGTTGGTTGACATACGTTACCTTTACAGGTGGAACAGAAGAAAAACAATATGAATACGGGTAAAGATAAAAGTGGAGCTTCAGGGACAGATTTGGACAGTATCCGTTCTGCGATTCTGGATGAGAGTGTTATTGTATGTAATATTCTCCTTTCATTAAGCCTTTATGTGTAAGCTCACTACATCTTCCTCCCTCAGTTTTGTTAACTTTTGGCAGGTTTTCTCCACACTCAGTTTTAGTGGTTCTTCTCTGTTTAGTAAATGGAACCGGGGTTTTGATGTTGTTATAATAGACGAGGCTGCCCAAGCTGTAAGTGGTTTTAAATTTCCAGCGTTGCTTTAAGTCTAATTTTCATATTAGATATTGATATAAGATATTTCCAGATTGTTGTAGATAAATCGTTACCTCTTATTAAATCTCTTCTGGTAGGAAATTCTCTAACAATTCTTCCATTGGCGTTAATTGCAATTAGAAAGTCGCAGATATGAGTTGCCTCCAGACCGTGGGTTTGGATCAAATGTAACTCCTTTTTCGGGCAGTAGCATCCTTTCCTCAAATTGGTTCTCCATTTTCAACCCATTGACAAATTGGCTCTCAACACCCGTTCCATCATACCATTTAAAACCGCTTCCAATACTTCAAATTGACTCCAATATTATTTTCACTGTTCTAGTTTGTTGTTAAGCTGAAAACGTCTCATACAATTTTCGAAATGATTGTCATTGCAACTTAATACAGCTCCAATAAGATTTTTTCCTTCGACCCAACAAAATCAGGAAAAGATAGAGCCTCCTTACTTGGGCATGTTGCTTTCATGGAGGTCATATCCTCTTTCGAAAACTTTTTAGTTTCTAAGTACCTGTCAACTCAAAAACAACTGATAATCAGGCATCTACAAAGGAGAGAAGCTATTCCCATGAATGCTTTCCCCTTACCCTCCACCTTGGAATGGTGCCCCATTGGCTCCAATGATCACCTCATCTCTTCTATCATTTCACTACGCTTTCCATATCTTCTCCATACCCTGGTCCATCTCATCTTCTTTCTGCTTCAACCTTGTTCCGTTGCACTTTGAACACCAAAAGTTCTCTCATGCAATCCTGATTTCTTTTTTCACACCCTCAATGTAACTCTTCATTTTTGTCCTAGCTTTCATCTCCTGGAGGCCAATCTAATAAGAACCAAGTAGTAATTTCATTAAATATTAAGATAATGGTACACCTTGAGAAGAATTTCTGAACTATCTCTCTCTTCCAAAACATGGCTTAGAACTTTTATGTTGTTACTTCCTAAATTTTAAACACTGTCTCCCCTTGGTAGTTGAATGGCCCTGCATTATCCGCCCCCAATTAATTTCCCCTTTTTCCTATTCCTACATTTTCCCTTTCATCCCTATCAGCCCGCCTATCTGGTTTTCTGGAGCTCTCTCTAATAAGAATAATCTTCATTGCTGTAATGTTGGAATCAGATGTGGACTGGTTGAGAAGATATATATATATATATATATTATTTTTTCATGTTAATTCTCTTTGCTTGTTTCTCTCAAAACGGCCCTTAAGGGTATGAGTTGCTTATTTGATTGCTTTAGAGTATTGTATACTCAAATAAGTTTTCATAAACTCAGGTAAGAAATGTATTCTTTGAAACCTGATTTTTCTTGAACTATTAGTGTGACTGCTTTTTGCTTTCTTTCTTTTTGTGACTTGCCCGATACAGGTGGAATTGGCAACGCTTGTTCCTCTGGCTAATGGATGCAAACAAGTATTCCTGGTACATATGCGAAATTCTCTCTTTTGAATCTCTTTGATAGCCTCAGTACTACTATTAGGACTTCTGAACATATAGCTCTGGATATCTCTGAACACGGAAAGTGGATTGACAACTTGCGGATGAATCATTGAAACCTTAGCCATGTGGACCTCTGCACATACTTTCTTGAAGTTTAGCTTTTGTGTGACTCTGCAGTTTACATTACTTACTATTACTTTGTCATAGGTTGGTGATCCAGAGCAACTTCCAGCCACTGTAATTTCTACAACAGCTAAGAAGTTTGGGTAGAATATTTCTCTTAGTGGTCATGATATCTTCTTCATTCACCATATGGTAATCGCTATTGATTTGGGAACCAATCAATTTGCAGATATGACAAGAGTTTGTTCAAGAGATTTCAGACAGCTGGGTATCCTGTTACAATGTTGAAGATCCAATATAGAATGCATCCGGAGGTAAGATTGGAACTATCTGCAGAACTTTTAAATATCATCTGCTCTTTTTGTTCTCTTTCAATCAGAGTACTAACGAAACCAGCATGTGATGAATGTTAATGGAGGGAATAAAAAAGACCATTGATGGAATTTTGAAGCTGAGTACGATCTCATAAATAGTGGTTGTTACTCCAGATAAATGTAGAACAGAGAGAATGGGCAACTTTCTGTTAATTTCATCATTATTCAAAAAACTGCCGTTTGTCCAAGTATTTTTCGCAACAGGCAGAAAACTTTCCCTCTCTTACGTTTATAGACCCCTTTAGAAAAGTTTATGATTCTCTTTTGCGTATCAGCTTTTCAGAGTTGTATACTCGGTTATTCTTGCTCATCTTAACTTTGGATGGTTCCAGGTTGTTATCCTTTTATCTCATTGTTGGACCTTTGAATAACAGTGGTGGTCGTTGCTTATTCTATTCATCCATGACATTTATATGACAATAGAGTTGACAATAGTAAAATAAGATTGAAAATTTTCGTTGAAATTGTTCATTTGAAAGGGGTATTGTTCAAACACACTTTTAAAATGGAGCATACAGATTTTTTAGTCCACATCCAATCCAATTGTTATTATGAGACATGCACATTGTGAGGACTTCATTGATTTGATTTCTAATCTGATGGCCTTTATGTTCTTTACTAAATATGGGAGGGGAGAAAAAAGAAGCGATATTGAATTGAATCAATCTTTTTATCCAAGTTGTGCACCCCTCTTTAAAAGATTTTCTTAGTGGATTTGTAAAGAACCGCCTGCTTTCTCTCTCTCTCTCTTAAAATAACCTTGGTTCGATTGGACAGTAGTACAGTTTGCAGGACTCTCAACATCCCTCTGCCTATTTTTCCCTGTATTTGAACGAATTTCCTACTTTCAGTCCTATCAAAATTTGCTTTCCTCACCTTGATCTTTCTCCCTTTTCATCAGATCAGAAGCTTTCCATCCAAGGAGTTCTATGCAGAATCACTGGAGGATGCACCGGATGTCAAACTGCGGACAGCACGTGCATGGCATGCATACCACTGTTATGGTCCTTTCTGTTTCTTTGATTTACATGAAGGGAAAGAATCTCAGCCCCCAGGAAGTGGATCTTGGGTGAACGTTGATGAGGCTGAATTTGTCCTCCTCCTGTATCATAAATTGGTTATTTCATATCCAGAGTTGAAGTCAAATTCTCAGGTTGCAATCATATCACCCTATAGCCAACAAGTAAAACTTCTCCAAGAAAAATTTAAGGATACTTTTGGACTTGATCCTAGTGGCATAGTGGATATTACAAGTGTCGACGGTTGCCAGGTATTCCTTTATCTTCTCGAATTATTGTGTACATGTAAACTTTTTGGCTAATTGGACACGGGACAATGTGTGCTCGTGCACGGACTATAAATGCTTCTTCGAGAAACTCAAAAGGCTAGCTGCTAGAGCTAGGGAAATGAATGCATTGTGCCTAATGTTGTAACAAGTTTAGATTTTCTTTATGAATGTAGCCTTAGCTCACGTCATCATTCAACATTCTGCATGATGAGTAAAATAAATCTCCTTTTATAGGGACGCGAGAAGGACATTGCCATATTTTCTTGTGTCAGGGCAAGCGAGAATAGATCAATAGGATTTTTATCTGATTGTCGCCGAATGAACGTTGGTATCACTAGAGCAAGAGCTTCTATCCTGGTAAGATGGCACCACCTTAAGCAGATAATTTGTCCTTTAACACAACTCTTCACAGCTTTCTGAATTAAATATGCTAATTTCAGGTGGTAGGTTCTGCTTCAACATTGAAGAGAGATGAACACTGGAATAATTTGGTGGAAAGTGCTCGGAAGAGGGATTGTTTATATAAGGCAAGCCTTCCATTGCATATAGCTATTGTGATTACTGGTCAAGATTTTGGCCCGGCTTCCTTTATTTTAGTCTGAGTTGCATACATCTTGCTTTGGATGGTTCACAGTAAACAATTTTCAATCCGTCACCATTACGTTTTGCAGGTTTCAAAGCCATATACCTCATTTCTCAGTGACGAAAGTATTGAATCAATGCGAGTCGGAAGTGAATCTGCAGTTGGGCCAACAGGCGAGAGAGACGAGTCTGACGCAAATGCTCCTCCTGAACCCAATGCTGGAGATGCCGATCAAGCGCCGGCAGACGACAATGAGTTTGGAGATGGGGACGAAGACATGTATGAAGGCGGATTTGAAGAAGATTAAGGCCTTCAATTCAATTTTTGAATGTATCTGTTGGTGCCTTCAGGATAACTGATCCCCAGGCAGTGCGTAACAGATTGGAAGTTATTTATTTCCCACAATTGGGAAAATACAAATTATTTTACATCCACATTGATTTGTATACGTTTTAGGGGGAACCAATGGAAGTGTTCCAGGTGATGCGATGCAGAGGGAGTGGAACACTGTTTTGTTTACCGTAGGAGCGTGATCTGTAAAGATGTGTAGTTCTTATTTATTTATTGTTTCACTTGACATGTGACAGTGGAGGATTTTCCAAGTATATATGTTTAAACTAATTGAGATACGTGTTTTTTTTTTTAGTTTAACCATTGTGAGATTGAATTGGCAACTTTTGGAGGGTAGTTTATGTCCAAATTGATATGGGTTGCTATTATAAAAGGAAAAAGTTAATTGTCACGTCTAAAGGTTAATGAAAGAGTTAGTGTATTCTTTCTTTTAAGTATGTTGTTTCTCACTAAATACTTAGAAGGAAACGTTGTGATGACCTGGAGCTGCCATTGGCTTGCTAGCTGATGCTAGATTTTGAGCCTCCAAGCCCGCTCTAGCTAAAAAGAAAAAAGAATTTCTATATCAATTAGAGGAATACACCCTCTCGGTAGCTATCCACGGTTATTCATCTTTACAACATTTGAATTTTTGTAATTCAAGGAAAGAATGGAGATAGTTTTAATTTTGAAAAAACAATTAATCTTCAATTAATCTACAAAGAGATGAATTGACATCCAAAAATAATATTATTTTCTTGTTAACAATTGGTAACAACAAATGCATTTTGAGAAAATTCATTGAATAGTAAATAGAGGGTACTTGAGTTTAGAAGCATAATAATTAAAACTTAACTCAAAAGTTTAAAATTATTAAAAAAAAATGGAGAATGTTAAGAAATGGCCCCTATAAAAGCTATAAGAAATCATTACTATTAGAAACTTAGGAGAGATGAATGCAAAAAGGACACATTTTTTCTGGTTTCCAGAAAAAAAAAATGTCAAATTTTTAATGGAGATCTATACGAAGAAACCCAAAGTGTTCTTCCATTTTCAGCGGAATAGTAAACTGATATACTGATTGAACTCTCAGGAAGCTTTATTTATGGGATAGTTCTATAACTGAGGTATCACATATAAGTTCCTCAGGAATGTAGTGCATATTAAGTTGGAAAAGGTGCTTCCCACGATGTGTTATGGAGCAGACACTAACAATGGTTAATTGGCAATAAGGGCATCAATTTTCTTCTCCACATGAGCTTCATGGTCTTCAAGGCGACCACTGATTTTATCATTCGCCTCCCATCGGACCAGCGTTGGAACTCCAGTAAGCTTGAACCTAGAATCCACTCTCCATGGATGCCTGGGATTCCTCCATGTTGGTCTATCTCCAACATAGGCTCTCAGAAGTGCGATATCCTCCGATGCTGCTTCCAGTTTTTTGTAGATTACTGGTTCAGCTCTCACACAGTCTGACACAAAAACCAAACAGTCAAGATCAATTAATGATTGCATCCTGTTTCTACAGCAAACAGGTGGAAAATTCAAACCTATTGACCAATTGAGTTGCTCTTGTACTTGCTAATACTAATACAATACATCTAATAATTCTTATTGATTGGAGGTAAGTAGACTCAAATGGTGGAAGAAAGAATTATCTCTATCCTTGTGAGATCCCACATCGATTGGAAGGGCGAACGAAACATTATTTATAAGAGTGTGAAAACTTCTTTCTAGCAAATGCATGTTTAAAAAACCTTGAGGGGAAGGGGAAGGGGAAACTCGAAAGGGAAAGCCCAAAGAGGACAAAATCAGCTAGCGGTGGGTTTGGACTGTTACAAATGGTATCAGAGCCAGACATTGGGCGGTGTGCCAGCAAAGACGCTGAGCCCCGAATGAGGGTGGACACTGGTGGTGTGCCAGCGAGAACATTGGTCCCTGAAGGGGAGTGAATTGTGAGATCTCCATTGATTGAAGAGGGGAACGAGTGCCAGCGAGGACGCTGAGTCCCGAAAGGGGATAGATTGTGAGATCCCACATCGGTTGCAAAGGGGAACGAAGCATTAAACCCAAAGAGGGCAATAATTGCTAGCAGTGGGCTTAGGTTGTTAGAGGACAACATTTGCTAGCGATGAGCTTGGGCTATTACAATCCTAGTCCAGCATTTCGTAGATAATGGAGAAAACTACTTAAATGGAAAATGTACGTTCCTTCTTTATTGTCCATGATTTTTCTACAGTGACAATGATACACCAAAAATTACCTATTGGACATAATTGAAAATTTAATGATTTAGGAAACACTTAATTTTATGCATAGTATTTGTTAACTTTAACATATGATGAATTTGTAAGGGATCCATTTGGCACAAAATAGAAGCTACATAATCCAAATTCAGCAATGTATCAAATACTATCGTGATGTTTCCATCTAGACATTGCATCGAACATGTAAAGCTCAAAGTGGGAACTAGGAATGATCCAAGAAATCCCACACTGCAAAAAGTTCATGCTCTTGGAGACCATCCTTAAACCAAAATGTAAGCAAACTTGAAAAAGAAATTCCTAGTTTAGTCATGAATACAGAATCACAAGAGACCTCCAAATTTTGATTCTCAGTGTCAGCTCCATGATATAGAATCTCGTAGTCAAATACAGAAACCCATTTGTGCAGATAATTTCTTCAGTTAACTAATTCCTTCAAGTGTTTTTCATTGCATGCAAAGGAAAATCTAATTTCATAGATAGAGTATGCGATAAATGACATAAAATGGACACATACTTGAACCTTGTCTCTCCTGTAGCACATGGTGTGTGTGTGTGTGTGTGCATAGATATCGTTATCCCCCTCCAATTGATTAGGAAAACTCGAGGACTTCAAACACATGTTACAATTATTTTACTCGGAAGGCAAAACGCAAGCAATCAAAATCGAGAAGCAACGACAGAACCAGGATTAGAACAAATTCCCAATTTAAAAAAACAGCAATGGCGTAACGTTCACGATTATCATCTTCCTTTGGAGATCGGTAATCACAGCATCCACAAAAAAATGAAAAAAAAAATCTTCAGAAGTATCAGAAAAAGCGGGGAAAAAACAAAGAAGTAGAAGAGAATTGGTGTACCAGGACACCAGCTGAGAGAGGTGGAGGGGTCTTTGTCGGCCAAGAAGAGGATGAAATTAGCTTTGTTGTTCGGCAGTTCCGATCGGAATTTGTCGAATACAGCATTGAAGTCGGAGACGGTGGCGTCCTGTAGCTTCAGCGGCATTTTTGAAGAATCACTGTTGAAAGAACGAAAGTGAAATTGCAGTGTGTGAATTTGGGCGAAATGCCCTATGAGATAAATTGTCAGCTGTCAGCGCAAAAATCGGAAATATAATTTCTTTTTTCTTTTTTTCTTTATAAATAATCTACCAATTACCATATTTGCTGTATTTTTAAGCTAAATTAATTAAAATATTTTCAAATTTTTAAAATTTCAATAATAATCTTTAAATTAAAAAACATTTTTTTGGTTAAAAAAATGAGAAATAGTACATGGATGACAATTGTCCAAGGCTTATTTTTTAAATAACAAGATGACAAAATTATACATTTATGCATTTAATTTTTACCATTAATGTTTTTAAACTTTGACTTCAATTTTTCATTAAAATTTTTCATTTTATGTTTTTAAAGATGTTTTTTTTAGATCCAACTCAATTATTTGTGTTGGACGATGAAGGTCCGAGTCCACTAATTTAGGGAATGATCATGGATTTATAATCAAATAATACTCTCTCTATTGTTACGAGACATTTTGGGAAACACTGGTGAAGCCCAAAACAAAGTCATAAGAGCCTATATTCAATTTTAAGAATTAAAATCAATATTATAATTTACGAGTATTTTTGACAATATAACATTTTTTTTTATAAAAAGTGGTGGACTAGAGGAAGCGACAATGTCGGCTTGAATACCGCAAACATTGCTGAGAATCTAATGCCCCTAAAGTGTAAGGGTTCTTCTACAAGGTTCGTCCACGGAGGGTCAGCCAGGACCTAAGATCAGGCCAAAAGGCGTATTTGATGGACAATTGGTGAATATTCAAGTACTACCTCTTATTGATCCCTGTGAATATTCAAGTACTACCTCTTATTGGTCCTGAGGGACGGAGAAGGCTAAGTTAGTTGAATCAGCTAACCGGCGAATATTCAAGTACTACCTCTTATTGGTCCCTATGAATATTCAAGTACTACCTCTTATTGGTCTTGAGGGACGGAGAAGGCTAAGTTAGCCGAAAGATGGTTATCAGCTAACCGGCGAATATTCAAGTACTACCTCTTATTGGTCTTGAGGGACGGTGAAGGCTAAGTTAGCCGAAAGATGGTTATCAGCTAACCGGTGAATATTCAAGTACTACCTCTTATTGGTCTTGAGGGACGGAAAAGGCTAAGTTAGCCAAAAGATGGTTATCAACTAACCTGCCCTTCATTTTCGAAAAGGAGTAGAGAAAATAACTCGAGTCAATATTCTTTATTATAATAAAATAAACGTAAGTTGAGATCGGAGACATTTAAGCATTAAGTTAAATATATAATAAAGTGTTTACATCATATCATATAAGTTTGGATGTATTAAAAACAAAATATAAATTTAAGTCTAATAGCTAATTGATTTTAAAAAGTATTGACGAAGTGTTATTACAATAACGAATCATTTCATACAACAAAAATTGGTGTTTACAATGAAAATAACTTATTCTGTAAAGAATCAAAGAATTATACAGTGTTATGCTATTCCTTCTACTTCTCTTATAATATACCCATCTTTCTCTCACTCATTTACATATAATCTGGCCTGCATTCTTCGGTTCACAACTGCATATTTTATCTCATTGCTGCCTGCACCAAAATCTTCTTCCTCCGGTACTTTGTTGCCCCGAGACGACGCCAACGATCAACCCGGGATTTCCGAGGCTTTGTGGACTTAAACTCTGGTTGCTCGAGGCTTTTGCTATGTCGGTAGTACCAGCGATGAGCTGTTTGACTTATTTGGTATGAGCATCAGAGCTGCTGTTGCACATACATTCAGGAATAGGGTACTTGGTAACATCTCGGCCGACTTTGCTCGTTCGAAGTTCGGGCTGTCCAAGGGAGTCCTGATGCAGCACCTTGATGATCTTGTTAAACTCTGCTTCAGGGAGTGAGGAATCCAAGAAGAAGGGAAGCATGTGCCTTTTGTTTGGTGTTATGTACTTCTTGTGCCCAGCGTAAGCCCTGTGTCCCTGTAATAGAACGAACAACCGACTCGTTATGATCTTATGATCGAACTCGAGAAGCAAGTGTTTTCACACGACACCAGTGAACTAGTAGTAGAAGAAGAATCTGTACCTGAATGGCATGGCCCATATTTCCTCCGTGAGAAGGCATGAAAACATCGCTGCTCTCACAAACAATATAGTCAATAGCAGCCATAAACGAAGCTTTTTTCGTAAAAGGTTCGAGTTCGCTCGCCAAAGCAAGATCTTCCTTGTTGTAAAAGTTTGGGAACTCCCTTATTAATGGTTGCAGGGCTTCTTTTCCTCCTAGCGGTTGCCCTCCGGCCCAATATATTCTCGTATCCCCCGGTGCGCCGAGCGCTTTCAGTAACCTGAGTACGTTGAGAGATTTAGTCAAGCAGAACCTAAAACAGTAAATGATCAACAATGACAAGCGCATGGTTAAGATATCTTTACCTCATAACCTCATAGGCATTCAGGGGACAAAGGCCTGCAAGTTTTCTATCATGGTAGCTCATGTTTGATCTGGCAGTTAAGAGTTCGGGTCTTCGTATTCTTTCGTTGTTTATCATCTCATCATATTCCGGGCTCAACCCAGGTAGACAACCGGTTCTCACCCATACATCCTTCTCCATTCGTAAATGAAGAGCGAGGTACGGTCCTTTGCTTCGCATTCTCTCCGTAAGCTTGTTACCGAATTCCACAATTGGTGGAGCGAACCTCAAAGCATGAAAAGCAACCTAAAGCACAAACAGGAAAAAGAACAACAATTAACACTGATATCCCCTCATTTCATCAGCATTATTATGGCAAAATTACTTCTGAAGCAGCCACGATAAAAACTCGATATGTTTTTGTCTAACTCGACTGAGTCTAAGCGACAAACAACTAATCAAGAGATCAAAAAGAGTTGTTTACAAGAAGAAAAAAACCTATAATACCTTGCATCTGAGCTTTTGAAGATCAGAAGGAAGATCCTTAGAAAGCCTCGAGTCCAAGCCACGCAGCAGCAGTACCCCTTCTCGTCTTAGCTGTGAAATTCAACACACGTACCTTAATATCGTCAAGTTACTAACCAAAATGTTTTGCAGTGACAAAGAACATAAAAACTCTGTCAAAAAACATAACGACAGCTAGATGACACAAAAGCTTTAGTTGGTAATATGTAGCTGTTTGGTCAACCTTAAAAGGCAGGGCATATATGTTGTGTATGAATCTAGACAGACAGACTTACACTTGTAGTTCAAATTATGCACGAAACCAACTGCTCTAGTAATTATTCATCGTAAAATCAAATTAACATCCACGCCCACACGTAAAAAGAGTAAATATATTTTTGTAACAACCCAAGCCCACCGCTAGCAGATATTGTCCTATTTAGGCTTTCCCTCGAAGCTTTTTTTTTTTAAAACGCTAGAAAGATGTTTCCACACCCTTATAAAGAATGTTTCGTTCTCCTTCCCAACCGATGTGTGTCTCACAATTTAAGCTTTCGGGTTTAGTAGTGAGAAACGAAACTTCAATCCAATATCCATGCACTATGGCAACACGAATGGTCTCAAAAACTCTACTACAAACATTAGAATGAGTTACTATTTAGTTCAAATGTATTGTGTGACACATTCAAAAGCAATTTTCAAAGATGCTTTGTGATGAAAAAGAGTAAATTATACGGTAAGGATATAATGAAAACTAGCAGAACAGTTATCAACAGATTCTTTTCCTATCATTCAAGAAGGCAGCCATTTTTTTTAGCAGTGAGCTTCAAAGAGAAGCCATGGCAGCTAGAAGAACAAACACCAAAATTCCTTTGATTATCCTAACCTTCCTGAGGTAACGCGACCGAATCCAACTGGGTGAGACGTGATGTGGAGTCGATTTTTCCTCCACGGGACGAGTCATCAGATGTGTCGATGGCAGCGATGAAACTATATGAACATCATCTGCCAGGACATTCTTGAAATGCTCCAAATCAAATATATCAGAAAACTCACTGCAACCATCAAACATAAGCACACAAACAAACTTAGCAACTGATATATGAGAAAACACAGAATCTATTCCAGTTCTTATGAATCAAATACTTCATCAAACAAATAGACAAAAAATGGATATCTACTTCAAATCAATATATATATCAATCGTGTTCATATACCTTTCATCTCCCCAGATGACGTTCACTTGAAAGATTGGAACAACCAGAGCAGCCCCGAGGATTCTAGCAATCACAACAGCATCAACGATCTGATTTCTCTGTTGATTCATCCCACCAGAAACTACCACCATCAGATACTTAGTCCTCTCACTAATAACTCCAGTGGTTGTTCTTTTATATTCTTGGCTGAAATCCAAACACGGTTTGTAGCCCAATCCATCAGGCTGCTTCCAGAACTCCTGCTGTTCATTTCCATCTCCAAAACCCTCATCAGACTTCAAAACCCCATTTGAAATCGGCCGAAGCGATTGGATAGAATCGTTCATACTCTCATCCTTCAGAGCATTTTCTCTTTCTCGATCGATTGCACCCGACTTCAAAACCCTATTAGAGACCAAACCCTGCGATTGCGATTGCGACATGAAGCAAGGGTACGAAACATAAGCGATTAAAGGATCGAGATTCAAAGTAAGCTTAAGCATCCCCAAAAAACCAAAGAGAAAAATAGCCAGAAGCCAAAGCTTCTTGGAGGCTCTGTAAGTGAAAAGACTGAGATACTTGTCGTAATGTTTAGAAGATTTCTTCGGCGAATCAAGAAGAGATTGAAGAGAAGAAGAAGACAAAGAGTTTATGATTTGAGATGGAACCGAAATGTAACATTGCTTCTTGGAATTACTGTTCTTCTTCGCCATTGACAAGCCAGAGATCAAACTCACAAGCTCTAACACGAAATCACTTCCTCTATCAGATTATGAATCTCATTAGAAGAAGAAAAGCAAGCGGCGGGAAGAAGAGAAGGAATTTTCCTGATTATGATTACGCGTTGCTGACCAAAATCAGCGGCCTTGTTTTGAAAGGAAGCTTGGAGCTCTTTATATTGGCTTAAATTTTTAATTATTATTAAATTCTAAAAAGAAAATTAATCATAATTATAATTCCTTAAGTAAGATTAAATAGAATAATACCCATTTATTTATGAAATGACAACTATACCCCTATGCTTATTTTAACTGTTAAATATTTCTGAGACGTGTGAAGTTCTGAAACGACAATTATGACTATTTATTGCCTGAATTTTTTTTAGGTTCGGTAATTATTATTTTAAATTTCAAATGTCCCATCAATTTTTAAATATTATTTTTACATATTAAATATATATATATATAGCATGAAATAAAATTTATAATTAAAAAGTTGTTAATTTTAAGCCTATAAACCTTAATTACTTGTACAAAAAAAAAAGGAATAAATAAATAAATTTGGGTGTGTGACAGTACACCATGTTCAAATTTTGACTAAGATGAAATTTTTATGTATATTTAAATGTGATTGATACTTTATATTATAATTTTTTATAATATTTATCGTTTAATTTAATTTAAATAAAGATATCGGTTAAATTATACCTAAATTAATGTTTTTTTTTAACGTATATTAGTATTTTAATTCTAAAATTTGTATGATAATATTTTTTTATATAAAAAAAAAAATAATGCTCATATATTTATTATTTAAATGAATGGGTGTAAATACTTTCAATGAATTTCAATGCAACTACATGCCCAACTATATTTTCAACTATGAAAATGTTTTGAAATTCTTTTAAAAAATTTAAAAATTAAATAAAAAATTTAAAAGTTTAAATATATTTTCGAAACAATATTTAAAAAAAGAAAAAAAAAAAAAAAAAAAAAAANTGATTATGCTGCCGTTATTCCAAGACAGGCTGTTGTTTCCCTGTCCTAATATGCCACTCTCATCCAATCAAAATACCCCGTCCTCAATTATTTTCCACCAACAATTTCATTTCCCTGCCAGCTGGCTTCCATTTTCTCTCCACGCTGGCATCCCTTGCCACGTGGGTTTCCATTATGGACCCATCCCCATCAGCAACACCCATTTTTCATAAAACTTTCATATTTCTTTTCTTTCAACTTATTTTCTTTTATATGCTAATAATAAGAATAACAACTAAAAAATAATTAATATGAAAAACTTATATAAATTTTTTTAATTATAATACTTGAAAAATAAAATTTATTTATTGACGATGAACGAGTAGCTATAAAATGTAGCGGACGAATTAATGAATATTATGACAATTTGGATAAATGTCAAAGTCAATCTTCATCGACATAAAACGAAATAAATTGAATAATATTATAAAAATGGGTAATCGAAAGAGATATGAGATATGTGGGTGTCTGGATGATTGATAGTTTCCAACCCAATCCAATGGGGTTCCTTCAGCCTACAAGGCTCCAGCTGTTTGTTTTGCCAAATGCTAAACTTGTGACGTGTTTGGTTATTTTCTTATATTTACTCAATTTTTTATGGCTCAAAAAATTCAATAAATGTCCAATTTGGTTGAATTATTAACTTATTTAAGTTAAATTAAGTTTAAATAAATAAAAAAATTATGTCTGAATGAATTAATGAGTTCTCTCAAAAGAACTATATTGTTAATTTTAAAACGCATTTTTACTTAACATACAATTATATATATATATATATAATCATTATTTATTCTCCATCTACTCTTTAAAATAATTTTTTTCAAAATATATATTTAAATCGTGGGGAAAATCTTAAATAAATGTTTAAAAATAAATAAATAAATATTTTAGGAACAAATTTTCATTTGCCCCATTCCCAACTAAAAGAGAAAAAGAAAAACAAAATTTTTACTCAACCAAATAATAAAATAATTTATATTTTCTAAACCTATCATTTATATTTTAAAAAAAAATACAATAACTCATTTTTCTATTTTAATATTTTTGTAAAAATAATTGTTAAAATAATATATATGGAAAACTTTGAAAGTGATGGGAGCTTAGAATTTAGTGTAAAATTCAATTGATTGTTGACTAAGACCAAAATAAAAGTTCCCCAATTTTGAAGCTTTATGCCTAAACCATACAAATTATGATTATTTTAATTTAGATGCCACGTGTTCTATTTATTAAAATTAATTAAAATTTTTAATTAACTGAAAATAAACGCCAAACGCCCAAAAATACTGTCAAACATAAAATTTTAAAATTAACATTTTAATTTCTTTTTTTCATATTATTATTTAGTTTAATATTCTCCATAATTTTTTTAAAATATATCATTCACCACCTCGTCTATCATTAGACTTAGAAACTAAATCATTTATTTTCGCATTGATTAAACTATTTTCTTTAATAATTGTGGTTAGCGTCTAAATTAAATTAAATTAAATTAATAATCATATGACTCTCTTTTCAATATTCAATTTATTAAAATATATATATATATATATTAGAGTTGAATAACGAAATTGTTTCTTAACAACTATTGAATGATGAATAAAAAATGAATAATTAAAATGGATTTTATTGGGTTATTATTGGATTTGTTGGAATAATATAATTCCATATTACCAAACCACTTATAATCATATCTATATATATATATATATTTGGTGCATTTTTACTAATGGTTGGTGTACTTCACCCAATAGTTGGCCTTATTTTTGGCCCTTTCTTTTATCTCAATTCATTCATTTTATTTTTGGGTTGGTTTTCTTTTTCCTCTTCTGTGTTCCCTTGCATCTTCTACCATATGGTCATGTCATATACTTTTCGCTTATAAGAGTGAATACTATTCTAGCAAACCAACACGGGTCCATTCAGTATGTTTTGTCTTCACACACAAGCTTGCGAGAAAAAATTCCAAGAGGTCCAAACAAAATATGCTCAACTTCGGAGTTCCTATGACCCAGCCACTGAAAAGGAAAAAGAAGGTGCACCTTGTTCATTTAGGTAGTAACTGCAACGGCTCATGCCTAGGATTTGAAATCTAGATTTGGCACTTAATGACCCCAATATTCCTCTACATCGCTTGCGACATGGTCAAGTTACTTGCTCCTTGCTTCTTAAGAGTGAACAAGACCAACATGTTTTGTCCTCACTCACACGCATCCCAGGAAAATTCATATGATGTTACCCAACATAGAATTGCTTCAAGTAAATCACGCTTAACCACGAAACTCCTATGATTGAGCCACCAAAAAGGAAGGTGCATTTTGATGGTATAGATAGTAATTTTCATTTCCTTTTAAGTCTTTCTTAGTCATCTTATTCTCAAGAAGTTCCTATGATTGGGCTACAAAAAATGAACGTGCATGCATCTTAATGGTATAGGAAGTAATTTTTATTTCCTTTAAATCTTTCTTAGTCATCCTATCCTAACGATTGCTCTCTTTAGAAAGTGGTATTGGTTAATTCATGTACCGCTCTTTTACTTGAGTATCACCGTAACTTTCAATTATGTTAAACATTTTTTAGTCATTTTATTCTTAAAATTGCTCTCATTTAAATGTTGTCTCTGTTCATTCATGTACTTCTGTCACATTCAGTTGGATGGTTAATATAAAAGTGAGAAAAATCAGTTGAACCACTCCATTCATTGTTATTTAATAAATAAAATTTAAGTAATTTTGGTTGCTTCCACAAAATTTTAATAATAAAAATAGAACATTATAACTGGAAAAAAAAATACATTTTTTTTTTCTTTTTATTAACCATGTCAATCTCTTTTGTATTTTAATTAAAAATATAAAATTTAATTCATTAACCTTTTAAATTAATAAAAATACACTTTAATTTTATATTTTGTCGGAAAAATATCCTTATATTTTTAAAAAATTCAATAATGCCTTTGAACTTTTTAAGAATACCTTTAAATTTTTAAAATTTTCATTGATGCCTTTTAATTTTTTAAAAACCTTAAAAAACATTTTTAAACTTAGAAAAGAAAATAAAAAAATACTTTTATCATAAATACACGTCTTTTCAAAGTAACATTAAAATGTTTGTTGATAATCTATAAGATAACAATAGACGGTTTTCGTCCATATATTAACAATAATAATTTTTTAAAAGTAAAGGGTACTCATGCTAGTTTTAAATTTATGAATATTTTTTTAAATATAATATTAACCCTAAAAATATTTTTAAATTTTTTAAAAAAATTGAAGAGTATTAGTATATATATATATATTTATTTATTTTAGGGGTATTTTTTATTTTTTTTTAAAGTGCAACGTAATATTAAAATTTTTAAAAGTTTAGAAGTATTTTTGAGATAAATATGATAGGAATATTTTTTTTTATTAATTTAGCTTAATTCTGTTATGGGTCTATTTCTTTTTAGTTTTATTAAATAGATTAAAATTTTAATTAATTAATTTTTTTTTTTTTTTTTTTACTACCCATCTTAAAAAAATAATAATAATAATAATAAGACAATAATATAAAAATAATGGGTGTGACATTTAGGCCCCTTGTTCATGAATGATGTTTGTGTTTGTAAGATTAAATGATTAAAAAAAAGAATTATATTTGAATGTCTAAAAATGTAAGCAAATATTTTGGGCACATCACATGCAAATTCATTGAAGCAATAAAAACACTATTATCAAAGTTTTTAAAGACTTTAGAGCCACAAATTTGGGAATGGTTAACATAGGGTTGGGGTCATCCCCATGTGATGCCTACAAGACCTTTTTTTTTTCGTCGATATCTAAAAGCATTCTAAATTTGGGATTTGAACTTCGAGAAAAACACGATTAGTAATGAAGTCGAGATTTATAAACGAGATCTATAAACCTTTGAAGAGCCGCGTGAACCAAATAGACAAGGAGACACCAAATACACACAATGAGTTTAACCTACTGAGTTGGGTACTAACTTAGCCAAGGTGCATGCTCCTTCTTTTCTTACTTTTCGTGACTGTGTATAATCCCGATAGTGGGACAATGAAAAATGGAATAAACAAAAGGGATTCGCTTATCTCACTAAAGAGACATACAATACTATTCTAGCTCAACTAGACACTGTTAGAGTCTAAACATTGACTTAGGTATTGGACTGTATTGCACCTCGCTTCATTTTTATACGGGTTTTTGTCCTTATTGGTTAGATCAGTCTTTCAATCAATCACTACCTGATGTGAACCCTCGGCCAAAATCTCGCATCAACAATTATTTCTTTCTAATATTCATTCCTAAAGTGTAAGATGATTCTATGCTAATATGATTTGTCTTAAAGTCGGACAAATTTTGTTTAATATAACATGTGCTATAACTAATCATTGTTTTAGCCCCTCGTGCAACTATTATGTAGCGATATCATTCATAATTTTAAAAGGCAATGTTGTCTTTGTATTTTAAATTTTTATTCGGAGAATTTAAACCAATAAATAAAAAAACTAAATCCTTTTTAAGAACGCACAACAAAAATAAATTACTAAATTAATAAAAATATCCATAAATTTTGTATGTCTCGTAGAAAATTTTAATATAGATAATTATAATTTTTTTTTATATTGGATAAAAATAGTTATAATTTGGATGCATTTGATTGAAACCCTACTTGAATCCAAAATGGTAGGCAAAATAATTAATAATGGCTGGTTTCATGCATAGTTTGAAGGTTGCTCAATTAATACCAAATCATATAGGGCACTATTTCTTGTGATAACAAAGAAAAGAACATGCTATGTGGGTCAATGTGGTTGGCCACTTTTCGTTACATGAAGGGCACATACTCGGGTGTGAAATTACCATCAAACCCGCTTTTCCATACATTTTTGTTATTATTTCACTCAATGTCAAGGACGAAAAAAGTCCATTCACAAACGATAAGCCCTTTTGGTAGTCAAGTCTTTGAAAGAGAGAATGATTAGAATGAAAGAGACAGATAACGTTCGAGACAATACCATATATTTACTGATAGTTTATATTTAAAGGTTATATCTTTATGCTATTTTTGAATTGGGTATTTAGTAATTTAGCTCGAACGAAACCAATAGAGTAATCGAAGGTCAAAGAAGAGGGTGAATTTTCTCGAGAAACAAACAGAAAATGGTATGAACTTGGGAAGCGAAGGAGAGGAGGAACCATGTTTGTATCATGTGAGCATTGTCCCCTTTGGCATGTGCATTAATTCTGCTCATGTCACCCTCAATCTCTGACTTTCTTTTTTCTTTTCTTTGTTTTAAAAAAGGGTAAAAAGCAAAAGAAAGGACTGAATTTTCTTTTTGTTTTTGTTGGTTTCTCATTTGTATTTCCTCTACTTAGTATCCACTTTCTTTATAATATATATTATATGGTGTAAGTTAGTCAAATGCTCGATACGTCGCTATATTGTTAAGAATGAGAAATAGAAANTCTATATAGGAGAGTCAATTCATATTAAATCCGGAATCTAAACCGATTCCGAAGGAGTTTACTTGACCCATTCTCTAGTCTCTACGAGTATTGTACATCTTTATTAGATGAGAACACGCGGGTCGATCTACCACCTATATGGAAATAAGAAAAAGAAGGAGAGAAGGGTCCCATAGTTAGAAATTGATACAGACAGAAAAGGGTTTGACAGGAAAGTTGTTTCTCGACCGATAGGGAGAGGAACGAAGCAGCTCGACTGTAGAGTTACGGTCAGGTCCTTCTAACTATACTCTTTGTTTTCCAGGGAGGAAGATGATTTACTATTGATCCGCACATATATATTTCACTTTTACAAGTTACTAGTAGGTAACATGATCATGCCGCAAAAGATAGTTGAAGCCAACAACTGGTGAATCTAAATTTCAAATCCTTGTCTGAATCTTGGTCTGAATCCACGAGGTGAATTTACGATTATAATTGAATATTATTATTATAGAAGTCTTTAAATTATTTTATTGTTGGCATATTCTTAAATAAATAAGTGTGACATTAATTATTAAGCGCGTATGTGCTTGATTAACAAGATAAGATAAATAGACAAATAAACTAAATATAATAATTTAGTTTTTATTTAAAATATATGCATAATCGAATATTTGTTTTAAAGGCATATTATGTAGTAATTATTATTAAAATAAGAAAAAGAGTGCAAATTGTAAATGTCAATTATGGGCCGTTGGCAACTTGGCCCAAAATCTTCATCTTGGTCTCAAGGGGATAGGGTCATTCATTGATGGGCTTGGCCTAGACATTCACTTACATCCCGGTCATGGTCAGGTTACTAGTATGCTTTGTTTTTACTCACATGCACGTTAGAAAAATTTCTAAGAGGTCACTGACGTAGAACTGCTCCAAATAAAGCATACACAACCATGAAATTCTTATGATTAAGCCACCGAAAAGGGAGGTGTACCTTGTTGGTATAGGCAGAGACTCCCAATTTTTTTAAAATTTTGCTTAGTCATTCTATTTTTAGGATTGTTTTCATTCCGTTCTTAGTTCATTCATGCATCCTCTCCTTTATTCAGTTATTTATAGTTGCATTTCTGGTATATGTAATTTTAAAACGTTTATAAAAGATAAAAATAATCGCGCGAAAAAACCAATAAACAAGGTTAAAGATATGGTTGTACAGTAAGGAATAGGCTAAAAACCCTTGAGTTGGTTGAAGGGAACCATGGTTCTAAAACAAATGAGACCATCCCTTCACACTAATGTCACTATTATACCCGAAACGTGGGGATATTGAGTATTTCTTAAAATACTAAAGTCACGTGTTATTCTTACATTTTGTATGGATGATGACTGCATTTGGTCGATGAAGGCTATGAAACTAGTGTTAGGATACTGCATTATATTCTCTTCTTTATTTTATTTAAATTTCACTTGTTTTGTTTTAAAATTTTGTTACGAATTTTTAAGTCTATAAAATATTTTAAATGAACGTTTCCGCACTTAACAATCATGTTATGCATTCATGGCGATCTTATTTTTAATAGAAAAATCAAGCCGTTACAAAAGACTATATTAATGATTGCTACTACTTATGAATTACGTTATGCTCATATGATTTATCCCATAAACGGTGAAAATTATAGACATGCACGGAGTTATGACAAAACTTTACCTTCCATATTAAGAAGACAACCTGGACAACCCGGACAACCCAAGAAATTGAGACAAAGAGAGCCCTCAACCACCAGTTAAGCAAACCATGAAACGCTCAATTTGCGATCAGATAAACACAACAAAAGAAGTCGTAAAAGGAAAGTTAGTAATATGTTAGTTTGTATGCATTGAACCAACCCAAGAAAGCTCTTTGAGCTCCCATTCGTTCGTTACTAAGCCAAGGTCCGAGGTCTCGGAGTTAGCACATGAACCAAAATTTTTAATGGGTTTAAAATAATATATTTTTTTTTTTATAAAATATATATTTTTTATAATGTAGGATAATGTAATTATATATATATAAAAACATTTAACAATCTTGAGAGAGGGCTTTCGTTTGGTACCCTCTTTTCCCTCTGTCTGCGTCAGGAGGTGAGATATAGCTTTAGATTTCATCTCTCTTCGTCTTTCTGGATCCACAAGCAAACTCCCAGATCTCAATCGCCACCCATCTCCTCCGTCTTAAATTCCATCGGATTCTGACCCCCTCCTTGCTCTTCCATAACTCGCCTCTTCATCAAGGTAGGGTAAGTTTCCAAATCTCCACGTGTTGTTTTGCTTCTAATTTCCGGTGATTACAGATTGTTATCTTTGCTTGTAATTCTGTTTTGCTATGGAATCGAATTGGATTGTTGTTCTTTTCCCATTTTAGTGATGCTTGAGGTCGGAGTTAGGGTTTAGTTTTTCATTCTTGCGCTATGGTTATTGGGTGCCCTGCTGTACTCCTAGATCCCAGGGCGTTGTTTGGATTGGACATTGGCTAGTGATCTTTAGATGCGTTGATTGTGTTCTGGGTATACAGTTGATTGGATTTTGAAATTTTATGTACTTTTTTGCTTTGTACCTTAAGATCCAAGAAGCAATGCCATTGCAATTGGTTGACTAGTATTGGATCTGCTTTTTATGAGCGAATGTGAATGCTATTTTTCTGGAACTGATTGGGATTTGAGGTTTTAGGGTTTAAGTTTACAACCTGATCGAGGAATAGATTGTGAATGATCTTTTGTTGTTCATTTCAGCTCCAATTTTTCGCTTTTAAATCTGCCAAAAGAAGGGGACTTTTTGTGTATTGTAATATTAATAATGTTTTCATTTGTATGTATTCCGTTTCAGTTTCGTTATACATCTATAAACCATGTGGAGGTTCAAGCCTTTCATGCACAAAGAGCCATCTGGTCTTGAGGGTCGATCAATCGATGTTGGAAATCTTAAGATTCAAGTAAGAAACGTCATTGCTGAAGGAGGATTCTCTTGTGTGTACTTAGCTAAGGATGCTGTACACATTTCGAATCAGTATGCTTTGAAGCACATTATATGCAATGATGAGGAATCTCTTGAATTGGTGTTGAAGGAGGTTTCAGTTATGAAATCACTTAGGGGCCACCCCAATGTTGTTACACTTTATGCCCACACTATCATAGATATGGGACGCACAAAGGAAGCTCTACTTGTGATGGAATTTTGTGAGAAGTCTTTGGTTAGTGTCCTGGAGAGTAGAGGAGCTGGATACTTTGATGAAAATCAAGTTCTCTTAATTTTCAGAGATGTTTGTAATGCAGTATTTGCAATGCATTGTCATTCCCCGCCAATTGCTCACAGGTAAAACACGGTAGCTAGTTATCTATACCCCAGCAATGTGATGATCTTTTAAGTTGTAATAATATACAAAATCTTGATTCTGCCATATTTCATAACTAGTTAATGAACCGACGCGATTTTCTCAGCTAGTAGTTTGGTTGTTAATTTGAAGCTTTGTAATTCAGGGTAAAAAGATCTCTACTCAATAGCTTTGAAGTCATGTCTACGCTCTATTTTTTGTTGTATATGGTTTTGGTTGATCTAATCCAACCATGTTTGGAAACATCGGTCAATGGTGCATGGTTTTTGTAATGATGGTGTTGTCTATGTTTTTTGTTACCGAGTCTAATGACTACACTAAAATCTTGATTCTTTTTAATAGCGATTCTTTTATTGCACTACTAATTATTGATTTTCCCTTGTCATTGCAATTTTCAGAGATTTGAAAGCTGAAAATCTTTTGTTAGGCTCAGATGGCCTCTGGAAATTATGTGATTTTGGAAGCACTTCTACAAACCACAAGCGTTTCGAGAAGCCTGAGGAAATGGGAGTGGAAGAAGATAACATCAGGAAGTACACTACACCAGCCTATAGAGCCCCTGAGGTATTAAGGGATCCATATCCTAAAAAACAACTTGCAGTTGTGATCTCTGGTTGTAAATATGTTTGTCATTATTTTGATCTTTTTACTGTTATGGAACAGATGTGGGATCTATACCGGAGAGAGCTTATAAATGAGAAAGTTGATATATGGGTATGTGAAGTCTTCCTCTCTATCAAAACATCAATTGTGATATAGAGTTTATGTATACACTTATTATGATTCTTAGCACTCTTCTTCTTGGTTGAACACAACTTTGATTTATCATATATGAGGTAGCTTACAGGCGGATTACCATGTTAACTATTGATCTTGAAGCGAGGAAGGTCGACATTGCATATTATCCAACAAATCGCCCAAAAATTAAAATTCAAGACATATATTGAGGATGATTGATCTCATACATTCTATACACGTTTAAGTGTTTGATGTTCCTTTTATAATTGAGATTTGAATTCTATTACATGACAGGCTCTTGGGTGTCTTCTCTTCCGCATATGTTACTTCAAAAGTGCTTTTGATGGAGAGTCAAAACTTCAAATTTTAAATGGGAACTATCGAATACCAGAGTTACCTAAATATAGCTCATCGATTACAAACCTAATCAGAGATATGCTCCAAGCGTCACCAAATGACAGACCAGATATCACGCAGGCAAGCGCTTTGCTTGATTGGCCATTCATCTCCATGAATTTAGGTTAGTTTAGATTTCTCATGTCCATGACAATAATAGGTGTCAGGATTTTCATAATTCCTTCCTAATCTTAGGGTTTGTTTGTGTTGTGACAGGTCTGGTTTCGTGCTAATGACCAGCTACCAGTTGAATCACAGAAGTCATTACCTGATCAGCCACCTGACATGCCCTCTACAGACAAACAGGAAGGTGAGGGTGAAGGTAGCTTTAGCATTCACTAGTTTGATTAGATCTCTTTCCCTTAAGATACTTTTTAATCAATGTCTCAGATAGGAGGTAGGATACATGATGGCATCAAATAAAATCTTATTCTTCAGGAGCATTTACTAGTTATTCATTATCGAGTTAGTTTAGAAAACAGAGGTCATTTATATCTCTAGTTGGACAAATGTGTGAAGGGCTTAAAAATTATGGTTTGGTGTTGAAGTTTGTTGATATGAATGATATCTTATCAGGCATTTCCAACCCTGTGAACAAGTCGTCTCCTATGCCTCGTAGAAGTCCACCCGCAGTTCCTTCAGTTAAAAGTTCGTCACAAGCAGCAGCACATATGCCTAAGGCAGCAGGTGGAGGTGGAGGTGGAGGATCGCTGGGTGCTTTCTGGTCTACTCAACATGCCAATGACACCGTCAACGAGGATACCAACAGAATTAGGTTCGATGAAGAGTCAACTTCTCGCTCATCAAAACATGACAGGATTAATCCAAATAATCATTCTTCGCTTAAGAATGCTAGTCCTGGGGATGTAGTCCAAAAGTCAAACAAGACAGTGACAGACAGTGGTTCATTCAGTGACATCAAATTATCGTTTTTCCAGAATGAAACAGACCGTGGTTCCGAGGGATCAAAAGCATCAAAAACCGAGAGTGCAGCTTTCCAGGATAAAGCTTTTAACAATTTTGTTTCTGAGTTTGATACCTCCAAATTCAGTTCTGATGTCACTAACAACAGACCAGGAAAGGAAGTAGCATTAGAGGCTGAGGTGGAGAAGTTGAAGGAGCAACTGAAGCAAGCAAATGTGGAGAAAGCTGAAATCACATCCAAATTTGAAAAGTTGTCTGCCATCTGCCGTTCTCAGAGGCAAGAGATACAGGAGCTCAAGCAAGCACTTGCTGCTAGGAGTCCCTCACCAAAGAAAGTTGAAATAAAAAGTCATAACTCACGGGACGTTCAACCTTCTGCCATGCCTCGGGTATGCCCTCACTTTCTTTTTCGTCCCGTGGATTTGATATTCTTCATTGCAGGGAAAGCTCCCATCATTATGTAACGTAAAATGATTTGTGTTAATTTCACCTCTCAGCTGCAAAAGGCCGATTCGAGTACTCCTATCCCTGATGCAAAGCCATGGCAGGCCTTTGCAGAAGAATCCTCAAACCAGCAGCCTGTTACGACCGAGAAGGAAGTCAAATCTGTGAGAACTAGAAGCCTGTCGAGAAAGCAGGCTTCTTCTTCAGACAACACCGGTTTCGAAAGCTGGGGCTTCGGAGCTGAGAGTTTCACAGCCGTGTCTGCTGGAAGCTCCAACAAATCTGGATTTACTGGTGAAAGGAATAGTCCACAACAACGTACTGGTGGTGAACCGAAAAACACCGACGTATCTTCACAACCTGCTGGATGGGCTGGTTTCTAGTTCCAGCCATGATAGGGAGCTGAACAAGATCTTTGAGTGCAGTTTCTTGATTGTTGGCAATACTTTTCGAGAAGGATTCAAATTTGTGCTCGGCTTGAAAGATAAGTAATACCGATAGGGATATTTTCATTTAAAACCAATATATATATATATATATATGTGTGTGTGTGTGTGTATTTGTGGTTGTGGTTGTGGTTTATAAGATCATGTTAAATGGCGGTACTTCTGCATGTGTTGCTTGTTTCGGGTCTAATATGATATAATAAGTTACCATTTTTACTATACATCGGACTTGAAACCATTATTGTATACTACCTCTGCTTGATTTTGTCTCGTGAATTTCTGTTACTATAACCCTTTATTTGCGTGTTTAAATGTGAGTTACTTTTGTTGNGTGAATCTCTGTTACTGTAACCCTTTATTTGCGTGTTTAAATGTGAGTTACTTTTGTTGAAGATTGAAGGGATATTGACATCAAAAGATGACAGTAGAAAGAACACATTTTTCTGATTCAACCAAACTCCATTTTATTTTCTCTCTTCCTCATTTCTAAACACAACAGGTTTCCCTCTTCGTTCTAAAACTCCTCTCAGTTGCTTCATTTGTTCTTCAATAGCTGATATCAAGTTCTTCTGAACCTGTACCCAAAACCCAAGCATCAACTTTTGAATAAAGCATGNACAGGTTTCCCTCTTCGTTCTAAAACTCCTCTCAGTTGCTTCAATTGTTCTTCAATAGCTGATATCAAGTTCTTCTGAACCTGTACCCAAAACCCAAGCATCAACTTTTGAATAAAGCATGAGGTTCTATTATTTGTTCATGTTTGATGTCAAATTTGATGAAATTATAACTTCTAAGGAACATTCAATCAGACCTCCAATTGTTCATTCAAACTACTCTGTGTAGCAAGTAGTTGTCTCGCTGCTTCCACCAGCTGCTTCCCTCTGCTTGGATATATAAGGAAAGTTTGTAACGTTTTCTTGTTGTGATTAATGTAAANTACTCTGTGTAGCAAGTAGTTGTCTCGCTGCTTCCACCAGCTGCTTCCCTCTGCTTGGATATGTAAGGAAAGTTTGTAACGTTTTCTTGTTGTGATTAATGTAAATGCAACTCAAGTACACAAATCTACCTGTTTTGGTTAGCCAGCATCAGTTCCTTGTCAGTTTCTCTCTCGGATTTTCCTGCTTCACAAACACGTCGACTTTTAGTACACGAGGGGATATGGAGATTTGAAAAACACGTCGTTGTTTGTTTGGTTTAGCTGAGAGTTTCAGTTAAATTATATTTCTAGTTTGGATACTCGTGACAATCTTAACATTTTATTGTAGTGATTATACTTTTTAATGTATAAGACGTTAACTATCTAGNATGTCGACTTTTAGTACACGAGGGGATATGGAGATTTGAAAAACACGTCGTTATTTGTTTGGTTTAGCTGAGAGTTTCAGTTAAATTATATTTCTAGTTTGGGTACTCGTGACAATCTTAACATTTTATTTTAGTGATTATACTTTTTAATGTATAAGACGTTAACTATCTAGATTGACACGTTCTGTAATTCATAAAACATACCTTTTGAAAAATCTCGAATATGCTGTGAAATGCGGTATTTCTGAAACGGAAAACCATTTGGTTAAAAACTAAATCAAAAGAATAAGAAATTTAGAGTGAAATTTTGGTAGCTTTTTCTGTATACAAACCTGCAAGTGGCTTTTTATATGGATGAGAGTCAATCCTTCAGTTTTCATCAAGTGGAGGAGTTGCTTTGGTGTGGCTTCTGCACTTTTGTAACAAACAGAGTTACTAATTCAGATGGGGATATCCTCATTTACCAAAAACGTTACTTACTTCGAGTGCCACCAAGCTGATCCACACAATTCATGAATTTCTGGTGAAGTTCTTCAGTCCATTTAATTCGCTTCTTCGAACCAATCCTTGATTTTGACTGAAACACAACGAAAAAGAGAACAAGAACCAAAAAAGAAAAGGTTTAAACACAAAATATACGAATCAAATTCATCATATAGGGAATTACAAAGACCAAAATGAACCAAACCAAAACAAAACAGAACGGACTAATCGNCGAACCAATCCTTGATTTTGACTGAAACACAACGAAAAAGAGAACAAGAACCAAAAAAGAAAAGGTTTAAACACAATATACGAATCAAATTCATCATATAGGGAATTACAAAGACCAAAATGAACCAAACCAAAACAAAACAGAACGGACTAATCGACAAACCTTTTTATTCTCATTCCCCATCAACTCTTCCCATGACCAGGAACAGTCACCGCTGAACTCTTGGCAGCAGCTTGATTGTTCTTGAGCTTCTCCTTGATGCTTTGATGAATCAAAAGTAAAAGATGAGAAATGAAGGTGAGGTTGATCATCTTCAGTGTTGGTGGATACAAATGAAGACTCTGCTTCAGAGAAAGTTTCACATCCTTCAAAAACATAGAANAGCAGCTTGATTGTTCTTGAGCTTCTCCTTGATGCTTTGATGAATCAAAAGTAAAAGATGAGAAAGGAAGGTGATGTTGATCATCTTCAGTGTTGGAGGATACAAATGAAGACTCTGCTTCAGAGAAAGTTTCACATCCTTCAAAAACATAGAAATCAAGCAATGGCGATCCCAAATAAGAGAGTTGACAAAGCCCATTGTAATCACTCATCAATAGTTGGTCAGTCATATCATAATCATATGAAGGAATACAATAAAATGTAAATGGTATATATAAGAACAGATGAGGGTGTTTGATCCACTTTCTTGTAATGATAAGGACATAATGTCGCCATGTAGCTTCATCTCAAAAGAAAAAAATTCTTTTCTGTTCAAAGTTTTTTTTATAATGGTAACAACTGGTACAACTAGTACAAAGTNATGATAAGGACATAATGTCGCCATGTAGCTTCATCTCAAAAGAAAAAAATTCTTTTCTGTTCAAAGTTTTTTTTTATAATGGTAACAACTGGTACAACTAGTACAAAGTTATTTGAAGTAGTACAAAGCTCTAATCTTAAATAAACCAATCAACATTTTGTCTCCAATACCCAAATTTTAATTTTATCATTAACTCATTTTCATTTTCAAGTTCAGGTTAGATTCATTTTCGAGTTTGGATTAGGTTCTATGCATCTCAACTAATTTCATGGAACAATTCATTTGTCTCTGTACAACATTTAGGTATAAAAAAAAAAAACTCCTAAAATATTAAATTCCATGTGACCCAACACAACCANCGGGTTAGATTCATTTTAGAGTTCGGATTAGGTTCTATGCATCTCGACTAATTTCATGGAACAATTCATTTGTCTCTGTACAACATCATTTAGGTATAAAAAAAGAAACTCCTAAAATATTAAATTCCATGTGACCCAACACAACCAATCATTTCTCTTTATTCCTAAAGAATTAAAGGTCACCTTTTTGAGTGATTTTGGCTGTAGCTCTTCGTCGTCGTCCAGGTGCATTTGATGAATAAACCACCGTTGCCATCAATTATGAGTTCCAGAAACATTAATGATCCTAAATAGTCACAAGTGAATCAATTTAGATTTTTTATTAGTGGGTTATTGTTATTTTCCCTTAATTTTATTTAGAATATACCCAAAATCATGGATATATATATATATATATATATATATATGAAATTATTTATAATTGAATTTAAAAATAATGATATCAGAGTATGAAAATAATTAAATATTGGACACAAATTGAGACAAGATGGGCATACATGGTATTGCAATTTGTCCAAGCTTCTTGCCGAAAGAAGGAATTTGCAACTGCAGTCCTGCCAACTTCAATTATTGCCCATCAGTCCCTCAGGATNTTTTGCCGGAAGAAGGAATTTGCAACTGAAGTCCTGCCAACTTCAATTATTGCCCATCAGTCCCTCAGGATCTCATTATTAGCCTCAGAAAGCCCAATGGGCTCACGGGCCTGGATCGATCACGCGACTTCCGTTTTGAGTCCACAAAAAAAGTGGACCCCGTTGACGCTTTTTTCTAACTCATCTTTTCTTCCGAGATTCAACCGGCGGATTCGCCGGTGCAGCCATCTGGTCACCGATCTCTGACCGAAGTTGCTCTATGTTCTTCTTCATCCACCGGCTTTCTGTCCGTAAATCGTCCAAATGTTTCTTCAAGACTGAAATCTCTCCGGCGCTGACGGCCTCATTGCTTTCTCGTTCGCTGTCGCTGGCCTTCGCGAGTTCGATTTTGATCTTTCTTAATGCTAGATATGGCAGTTTGGAGAGCATAACCTTGGCCGTAAACTCTTCCTTCTTCATGCTCATCGGAAACCTCATGCACCATTGGAACTTCACCGACGCCGAGTTCTTGACCTTAAATGTCGATCTCGCGTTAATCTCCCCAGTCGAGAGCAGATCATGGAATCGATTAAATATCCCCGAGCAATGGATTCTCTGGCCTGAGAGTATCGTATTTCCGAGACCTAGGTCAGCATGAACTTCTCCCGAAGATTCGCCGCCATCGACGGATTTGCCGCTACTCATAGCAGCAAGATCATCATCCAGAGGCAAATTAAAACTCGCGGTGTGCGACTGGACCGATCTGCGGAGAGTGAAATCGCCGAGTCGAGGCCTGAAGTGAAGGAAGAACCGAGGGGGTTTATTACCTGGAAGGTTGAATTCGGCGGTGAAATTCATAGGAGAGTCAATGGAGGAGCCGTAGAGTCCGATTCCGGCCTTGACGGCGAGAGTGAAAGGGGCGAGAGAATCATTGGGACGGTAAGAGAAGTTGAAAGCAGGGCCGGATCTGAAGAAAGAGGTGAAGGTGAAAGAGAGATTATCAGGTTCAGCAAGTTGAATGGCGGAACGGAAGGGGAAACCAAAGAAATTGAGAGGGATTTTGGCTCTGAAAGTAGGGTTTCTTTGATCTTCACGGAAGATGATGGAAGCTTTCATAGTAATGTGATGAACAATTTCGAATTGGAAATGGATCCGCCTTCGTTTGTTCTTTATTATGTACAAATTGTATGTATATATATATCTCATGGAGCTTAAGAGCTCCTCCAAGTATTTGCCCTCTTTTGTAAGCCAAATATGTTACTATAGGGAATCACCTAGTTTACTCAAATATGTTATTTTAATCCATAGTATTTAATTAGTATATTAGGTTCGAGCTTGGATGTTCGAGGCTCGATCTTTCAAACCTGTCCCGAACCTTTTGCTTTGGTCAGAATGACTAGAAACTCAAAGTTCGTCCTTTTTAGAGTTCGTCTCGACTTTTATGCAAAAGTTTGTCAAAATATGGACTTATTAGAGCTCCATAATGTTGGGAGTCGAAAGTTCGTCCTTCTCGGAGTCCGTCTTTATGTTTGGAGCAAAATTCGTTCAACCTTTGTTCAGCTGGAGCTTTGAAGAGTTAGAACCCCAAAGTTCGTCCAAACCTGACTTTGTCTCGACGTTTGGTCCAAAGTTTGTCCAAATTTCGATTCGTTAGAGCTATCGAAGCTTAGAAACCTTAAGTTTGTCCTTTGAAGAGCTCGTTTTGTCCTAACTTTTACCTGTTAGAACTTTGGAGAGTTAGGAACCCAAAGTTCGTCATTTCCAGAGTTTGTCTTGATGCTTGTGTACAAGTTCACCCTTTCCAGAGCTCAGACCAAAGTTCGTCCAAACTCATACTGTTTTCGAGATGAGAAGAGTTAGAAACTCAACGTTTGTCTTTTATGGAGTCCATCTCAACGTTCGAACTCTAGAAAATCATAAAATTTTAAATTTTAATTTTTATTATAGGAAGAAAAAAGTCAAATTTATATTTACATACTCATAAACTAAAAAAAAAAAATAATGAAATGTTAAGAAATTATTAAATAAATAATTAAAAATGTTAAAGAAATTATTAAATAAATAATTGAAAGTTTATGAGCAATATACTAAGAAATTATTAAATAAATAATTGAAAGTTTTAAAAGATTATTTGATAATTTGAGTCAAATTAGATAAAAAAAAAGTAAGCGTAACTCAAAGATAAGCATATACTTTTTCTCTTCAAGTTAGACGTTTCAATCCTCAAACTTTACTTAGCTATACTATAAGGTGATAGTGGAACTAGCGACATTTTATTTTTCCCTCATCTTACTGATTCAACATCTGTAGCATCATCAATCATCAATCCATAACGAGACAGTGAGTTTTGCTCCTCCAACATTCTTATCCGAGTTCTCCACCAAAACACAGCACTAAACATCTACCAAACCATAACACTAAACATCTACCAAACCATAACACTAAACATCTACCAAACCATAACACTAAACATCTACCGTCTTCTCCTTCCCTTGCTAACCTTCCCACACGTACGTCATGTCAAAACTTTATCAAGTCTTTGAAATTGGTTCAACTAACTCCCTTATGTTGTGCAAAAAAGACCGAGATTGGATGCAACGGCGATTTAGAATCGAAAGGAAGCAAGACCCAAATTCATTTGGGTGAAGATAACAATACACTCTCATTGTTTTAAATGGAAATATGTTGAACAGTGTTATAAAATAACAGAACTAAAAGGATTCATATAAAGATAAACAGCAGAGCAGAAGTCAGTTAAAGCTCCTTTCCCATTTCCCATCAGCAGCCCTTCTAAAAATTCTTGGCTTCTTCTTTGGGAAGCTTTCTCTCCAATCTGAGTGTTCCACTAAATAAGCCCACTGCCTGTTAAGAGAGGGAGATAATATTCATTTCCACATATACGTTACCAGCAGCATTTGGTTTTAATACATCGAGTCGTATGAACATTCATGGGGGGAAACGGGTACACGAATGATTGGAAGAACGTTTTGAAATTCATATGATTGCAGAAACGAGTAAAATACATCTTATTTTGAGGGTATTCGACATGTTATATATACCTTCTTGAATTTTCCACAAAGTCTGGTGCTTCTGCAGAAGGGGAGGTAGAACATGATTGAAGGATTTCGGCATCGGAAAGCTGTTGCAGAGACAGAGCCATGTATCGTTTCCATGGCGACCTATTATATCACAAGAACATCATTCTTAAGAGCTCCTCCAAGTATTTGCCCTCTTTTGTAAGCCAAACATGTTACTTTAGTGGATATCATTGCTTAAATAGTAGGAATCACCTGGTTTACTCAAATATGTTATTTTAATCCATAGTATTTAATTAGTATATTAGGTTCGAGCTTAGATGTTCGAGGCTCGATCTTTCAAACCTGTCCCGAACCTTTTGCTTTGGTCAGAATGACTAGAAACTCAAAGTTCGTCCTTTTTAGAGTTCGTCTCGACTTTTATGCAAAAGTTTGTCAAAATATGGACTTATTAGAGCTCCATAATGTTGGGAGTCGAAAGTTCGTCCTTCTCGAAGTCCGTCTTTATGTTTTGACCAAAATTCGTCCAACCTTTGTTCAGCTGGAGCTCTGAAGAATTAGAACCCCAAAGTTCGTCCAAACATGGCTTTGTCTCGACGTTTGGTCCAAAGTTTGTCCAAATTTCGATTCGTTAGAGCTATCGAAGCTTAGAAACCTTAAGTTTGTCCTTTGAAGAGCTCGTTTTGTCCTAACTTTTACCTGTTAGAACTTTGGAGAGTTAGGAACCCAAAGTTCGTCATTTCCAGAGTTTGTTTTGATGCTTGTGTACAAGTTCGCCCTTTCCAGAGCTCAGACCAAAGTTCGCCCAAACTCATATTGTTTTCGAGATGAGGAGAGTTAGAAACTCAACGTTCGTCCTTTATGGAGTCCATCTCAATGTTCGAACTCTAGAAAATCATAGGGTTTTAAATTTTGATTTTTATTATACCAACCAAAAAGTCAATTTTATATTTACACACTCATAAACTTAAAAAAGATAATGAATATGTTAAGAAATTATTAAATAAATAATTGAAAATGTTAAGAAATTATTAAATAAATAATTGAAAGTTTATGAGCAATATGCTAAGAAATTATTAAATAAATAATTGAAAGTTTTAAGAGATTATTTGATAATTTGAGTCAAATTAGATACAAAAAAGTAAGCGTAATTCAAAGGTAAGCATATACTTTTTCTCTTCAGGTTAGACGTTTCAATCCTCAAACTTTACTTGCTATACTATAAGGTGATAGTGGAACTAGCAACATTTTATTTTTCCCTCATCTTACTGATTCAAGATCTATAGCATCATCAAAGCATAACGAGACAGTGAGTTTTGCTCCTCCGAACGTTCTTATCCGAGTTCTCCACCAAAACACAGCACTAAACATCTACCAAACCATAACACTAAACATCTACCAATTTGTCCAGCCGAGTTAATCCTAAGGTAAAAATGATGATGGGGAGGATTTGCAAGTTACAGGTTGACAGATTACCAGCAGCATGGTTCGATTTTGAACTGATCGGTATGAGTTTCGTATGTCTCCAGCAGTCTTCCCTTCAAACTTGGATCCTCGTACGAGGAAGATAGTCGAATTCTCCGAATAACTTCATCTGGACATCTTGAAGTACTGTCAAAGCTAGCAGGGAACACAGATCCATCGGAAGTTTTCACCTGAATTACCAAAAGGAAAAGTAGCACATTTAAGTTAAATTTGCGTTCTAAAGGTTTAATTTGTTTTACAGAATGCACTCAAACAATGCTGATCATCTTATAGCTCGTAAATCAGCTCGTGAATTGTGATGAAAATCATAGCTCAACCCGAAAAGATGAAAGAAAATAAACAGAACGAAACTGGATGAATCAAAGACTAACCGAGAATCCACTGAAGATGGGGTAAGCATTCCCTTCAGAGTCCCTCCAAGTGTTGTGATGAAGAACACAAAGAGTCTGAAGATGAAATGTCTCTGGTCTTGTCCATAAACACTCGATAATCTTGTTACACAGCGGAAATGAATGACCCTCTGTCTTTTTACGATCTTCCAACTCGGGGATATCATTACTTTCCTGCATCAAACCCCAATGCATACAATTCAATTCAAATATTCTGATTGTGTGGATGGCATCCTTGGAAATGAATCACAAAGTTATAGGTTCTGGGCCAGACTTGGAGTAGAACATCTTCAAAGCCTCCAACTAAATGAACCTACATTATGTAATAGATTCGAATCAGTCCTCGAGCATTAGCTTAAATCAATTCGTTTGTTAGATAAGCAGGATTGACATTACGGACATTACATCTAACTCGGCATCAGAAGAGGGATCGACAACTAAGGATAACATCTGCGAGAGGGCGTTTTCTATGATGTTTGGAAAATCTATATGAGCAACCGATGTCCTGAAGGCCAGGAAATGAGATTAGGAAGCATAAGTTGGCAACAATTGTAACACAATGGCGAGATTAGCAGAAGAAAATACATATAACTTCTCAGAAATAGTTCTTACATTCCGTTTTTTCGATTCCGAATAGCTACGCCCACACAAGTTGTTGCTTCATCAGTGCCAACGAACTTTAGTTATGCATTGTGGGTATAAATACACAAAGTTAGAAAAGAACAGAAAGCTGCATACACTTCAACATCAAGAAAGCTGCATGCACTTCAACATCAAGAAAGCTGCATGCACTTCAACATCAGGATCTAATAGTTCTTACCCAGCTGACCACCAACTTTAATTCAGAATGCAATTGAAAATACTTATGGATGTGTAAAGGAATAACTTGCTTTAGGTTCTTTGTTGTAGTCCTAAGGATAAATATCATAATCTTTTGGCATCGTTCGAAGGATTTTCGTGATCTCAAAACCTAACCTCAGGGTATTATTGACATCTAATGGGACACAAAAGCGTTATAACTTTTTAAAACTCAACGACATAGTTGTACAATCTATAACATTGATATTGTTCGAGTAAGGTCGTGGTCGAGACACAGGAGCATTAGATGTTTGGCTACAACTACTAGATGCCGGTTCGACAGGAAGCTTTTGAAAACGAAGTGCTTCAAGTCCCTACGCAGCTATTCATATCAATTATCCAGTAAGTTTAAGTAGCAAAGGTCATAATTCAAATTCATGAAAGAGCAGCTTAACCAAAGAGAGGGAGAGGAAGAAAAAATACATCCACCAAGGCAGGATCAACAGTGGCATATTCTTTCTGAAACAGATAAACCCATTTACACATTGTTGATCTCTCCACACCAAACTGTTCAGAATCTGTGAACCTCATCTCTGGAATACTCTTGAATGATTTTGTGGCATCAACAAGAAAAGGACACTCCATTAAAGCATACAGGACATCAGCTCCCTGCTCAGAAACACAGTTCTTTCTGAATGGTTAAACAAATACAACTTTGTCCAAGCATGGGCTGCCGGATGCCTAAAGCTTGTGATCTAATTTAAAAGAAAAAATTTGCCCATCAGATGCTAACATGCAATATAGATCTTGAATATGTTCTCAAACCCACTCATATTCAGAAAATTAATCAGTAAAAAAACCGTTTACTAGGTCAAAGATCAAGAACAACGATAATGATCAAGCAAATATGAGCAGATGAATCATTACAAAGTTAAACACTGAAAGTCAAACAGTGTACACAGACTTGATCGTGGAAAATACAATCAGAGAACAGTCGACAACAAATTTATATTACTGAATAGCTCGAAATCCATCGAAGCTCATGTTCCTCTGCTAATAGAATTGAAAATGCCCACATCGTTAAACAAGAAAGTGGGGCAAATTCTAAATCGATTTCATAAAAAATTAAACACAGAAATGGAAAAACGAGAGGAAACTTAAACATAAGCTAGAGGGTTCATAACTTAAAAGTGAAAATTAGGGAGAGAGGAAAATGAAAAACAGTGAAGATTGAAGCAGGGAAGTACCTTATTTGAGGAGGATGATTCGACGGTGAAGGGTACTCCGTCGACGAAAATCATGGCTCTGGTATGGAAGGTTGAAGGAGAAGAGAGATGAAGAATCACGGGGGAGAGAAGAAGAGTAAAAGGATTTCTGGAAATTATGGTATTGACTTGCTTGAGAGGAAAAATGGGTTTTCAGGGGGTTTTGCTTTTGTTTATTCGTGTTCATAGGACCGTTCTTATTTTATTTTTTTCTCTTTGGAAAAGAATCGTTGTTTTTTATACAGCTGAGAACAAGGGTGTACATCGTCCGAGTTGGGTCTAGGTTGAGAGATTTTTTTTTATCCAAAGTTCGGATTAGTTGGATAGATAACCAAGCTAACCAAACTCGAAACTTTTCACAACCCAACCTAATCCTTGGGTTGGGTCCAGGGTTGTCAATTTTTTTAAAGTTTTATTTATCGACCGTTTATAATTATTAAGATATAATCCTATATAAAATAAATTAAACAAACCTAAATCAATCTATGAAAAAAAAATTCAATAAAAAAAACGAGGGAAAATTATAACATATTAAAATAATTCAACATTTTCATAAAACTAAAAACAACTAAATATGGACCTTTTTAGAATCAGTTAAAATAACAAAACTATAAAAATGGATCATAAAATTAAATAAACAATAAAAATGATTAATTAAGAAGTATTATATATAACAAAAATATACTGTATATTTAAAAATAGATAAGATGTGTGAATAGTTATTTAAAAATAATATAAAACGTATTAATAGTTATATGTCAAAACTAAACAAAGGAATGAAACAAAGAAACTAAAAATAATAAAATAACAAAATTATATAAACATAATAATAAATAAATAAAAACATTGAATTTACTTAGCGTCAAATTCGGGTGTGAGCGTCTTTGAACGGCCTCAGTAACACTCTGGCAAACTCATTAAAAATAAAAGATTCTTAATATATTTTTATTTGGCTCGGGTCAACTCGAAAGTTTGGTCCACGAACCCAAAACCGAACCAATTCAGTTTGGGTTTAGAAAAATGAACCCAACCCTACCCGAAATGCTCATCCAACCCAACTCAACTCTTATAATTCGGGTTGGGTTGGTCCGAATTGTCGGGTTGAATGTACACCCCTGAGAATTCAGTCCAAATTTAATACGGTTTTATTTTTTTTCAAATAGATAAAACATTTTTTTATATTATATTCTGATATATATATATATATATATATATATTTTGATAAGAATATTGGTTTGAAATAGCATTTAACCTAATCTCAAAATCAGGGAACAAGCACATTTGGAGAGTGTAGTATAATGGAGAGTTGTATGCTGCTTTTGGTAAGGATGAATTGCTCTCGAAACAGAATCTATCAATTCTCTTCAAATTGGTTGGATCGTAGATGCGACGATCTACTTTATGGGCGAGATCTTTTATTCAAGTTTAGGATGACCCAATTACGCTAAGGAAAATAATAGAATATGCATCTGACTCCTTCATGCAAGTCCCACTTGGTTCGGGAGGATATAACTCAGTTGGTAGATGCCTGCTCTTACAATTGGGTCGTTGCAATCACGGGTTGGATGTCTAATTGTCCAGACAGTAAAGATAGTATTTTGTACTAAACCGGTGGCTCACTTTTTCGAGAAGAAGAGGATGAAAACATGTCATCGAAGGACTCTATTGAAACAAAGATGAGTCTAGAACGGATGAATTAGAAAATCAAAATAATATTTAAAAATTGATTTGATTCTCCTAAGACGCCCCCCACGAGTTCAAACCCCCCAGTCCGGCGAATTCACAAGAATTCAATTTGGCAATTTGATATTCAAAATATCAAACCAAAAACACCCAAATTCCCCGCCACCATGCCCGTCGACTCCCCTCTCATCCCCACCAACACGACGCCCGCCGCCACCACCACCACCACCACTGTCGCTCCGATTTCTTTCACTTTAACCACAGCTGCAGCTACCACTGCCGCCGCAGCCATTGCTCGTCCGCTAGCGAATCAAGCGCCATCGAGACCCATTTCTTCAATTCCTCAGACCCACCATCTCCACTACCCTCCTCAAGCCCTCTACACGGCGCAGCACATCCCTGTTCGAACTCCGAACACCCAATTACCGAAGCTTCAGCAGGATGCATCTCAGGCAATTCTTTACCCTGTCGCCTCCTCCGGTCGCGGGTTCGTTCCTCGTCCCATTCGACCCCTTCCCGTCGATCAGACCGTCACAGTGGCCAACCCTGGCGGCTACCCACATCGCCCCGTCGTTTCTTTCCCGCATCGGCCGATTGGGTCGCCTCATTTGGACTCCATGAGCCATCCAATGCACATGGCTCGACCTCCCAACTTGCAGCAGCAACTTATTCCCTTTTCTGGGTCCTCCATCTCGGGCTCGATTAAGGGTGCCCCCAATTCCTCTGATCCAAAGGTTAGTTGGGTAGTAATTTGATTTAGCTTTTGAGGCGTTTGTTTGATGGGATAAGAAAGTTCAGGCTTCGGTGAGATACATGAATTGCTAGATTTAACTCTGATTTTGAGTTCTTCCAATCAATTTCCATTTGTTCTGTTGATGACTTTAACAGCTGAGTTAACATTTAAACTTGAGATTGTGTGACCGTTGGATGCTTGTAGAGTTGTTTCTGTTATAACTTTTGGGATAGTAATTACATGCTATTAGTTTAACCAACATGGCTCATCACTTATGCTTTATGAAGTTATTGTCCTTTTCAATTGGTCGGATATTTCATATCATTTTGGCGTGCCCAAGTTTCTTTTAACTGATCCTGTTGTCCTTTTATCAAACCCCATGAGTTTGTTGTGTCTCCCACCCCCTTCCTTAGATCTCTTTCATAGTTGAAATTGGCTTTATTACTCTTTCTAGGTTTTTCCTCCATCAACAATCGGCGAGGCAAATGGGTGTAAAGAAATGAGGTAATGGTTGCTCCTTATGTTACATATATTTCATTCCTTCTTTTCTAAACTTGTGACATAGTGCTTTTGTGTTTTTGTATGAGGATAGAGTCAGAGATGATGCTCTTTGTGTGGTTAGAGATCGAAAAGTAAGCTCTAAAATTCTGAATTTTGTTCATTTTTATTTTTTAGAACATTTGTGGCATGGGAGAGTTTCTAGATTCATTTTGTTTGAATCATGATTACTTATGTGAGATCCCACATTGATTGGAGGGGGGAACGAGTGCCAGCGAGGACGCTAGGCTCCGAAGGGGGGTGGATTGTGAGATCCTACATCGGTTGGAGAGGGGAACAAAGCATTCTTTATAAGGGTGTGGAAACCTAAACCTTTCCCTAGCATATACGTTTTAAAAACCTTGAGGGGAAGCCAAAAAGGGAAAGCCTAAAGAGGACAATATCTACCAACGGTGGGCTTGGGCTGTTACAAATGGTATCAGAGCTAAACACTAGACGGTGTGCCAGCGAGGACAATGGGCCCCAAAGGATTGTGAGATCCCACATCGATTAGAGAGGGGAACGAGTGCCAGTGAAGACGCTAAGCTCCAAAGGGGGTGGATTATGAGATCTCACATCGGTTGGAGAGGGGAACAAAACATTCTTTATAAGGTGGAAACCTAAACCTTTCCCTAGCAGACACATTTTAAAAACCGTGAGGGGAAGCCCGAATAGGAAAACCCAAAGAGGACAATATCTACTAGCGGTGGGCTTGGGCTGTTACAAATGGTATCAGAGCTAGACACCGGGTGGTGTGCTAGTGAGGACGCTGGGCCCCGAAGAGGGTAGATTGTGAGTCGATTGGAGAGAGGAACGAGTGCTAGCAAGGACGATGGGCCCCAAAGGGGGTGGACTGTGAGATCCCACATCAATTGGAGAGAGGAACGAGTGCCAGCGAGGACGATGGGCCTCGAAGGGGGTAGATTGTGAGATCCCACATCAATTGGAGAGGGGAACGAGTGTCAGTGAGGACGTTGCCTCCGAAGGAGGGTGGATTGTGAGATCCCACATCAGTTGGAGAGGGGAACAAAACATTCTTTATAAGGGTGTGGAAACCTAGACCTTTCCCTAGCATAACGTTTTAAAAATGTTGAGGGGAAATCCAAAAGGGAAAACCCAAAGAGGACAATATCTACTAGCGGTGGGGTTGGGCTGTTACAACTTATATGCTATATTTTGATGTTTGCAATTCTTCCTCACCTTGTTTTACCACTAGTTTCTGGTTGTTGAGCTTACATTTTGAGTATAACTTGCAAAATACCTTGGGTTCCATTTCTTTGAAAGCTGTTTAACAAACTAAGAATTTTTTCCCTTTTGGAGCATCAGTCATTTTGTGGATATGTTTTGTTCAATTTTTTGATAAAATTGAAAATTATGACATTTTTTTTCTTCTACCAATGACCTGATGATGCACTTGATTCATCAGTTAGGGAAAATATGAGTTGTAAACGGAGGGAGGGATTAATTTGACTGTGATGGTAATTGTTTTATATGTTTTTAGTGTGAAATAAAGGGCATCTTTTGCTGAACGATGGCTATGCATTCTATGTGATCAGATCCTCAATTATCTTTAATGAACTTGCTTAGAATCGCCACTTTTCTTTTATAAATTTAGAATCTACACTTTTTTGGCACACTAATATAGTAACTATGACTAGGTTGGAATAACTGATGGGGCTTCGCTTTATGCGCTTTGTCGATCGTGGCTGAGGAATGGGTCTCAAGAAGAAAGCCAGGTTTGTGTCGGTTCGGATTACAACATCTTTCCTTTTTGTGGATTTGAACTGCACTTTTCTCCTCTTGTCTTGACAGAATGTTATTTTTAGGATCTTTATAGGATTAGATTAATGATTCTTGATTTAGATAGAAAGCTTTTTGTAAAGATCCCAAATCTTCCTAGTGATATGAGAAGTTGTCCAAGTTGACAAGAAAGAGTTCCTTTGCACGAGTAAGAAACCTATGTATTTTCACGGGCTGCCCTCGTGGAGTAAATGAGTTCTTTCAATTTCTCGTATCGTATTTCGTGGGTTAGCATCTTGAGGTTTTTTGATAGGCATAAAGAAATCGTCTTGGTAGCAACCACCAAACCAATAGAACCAAGGTTAGCTTAGCTGATAGTCCATAAGCAAGGTAAGTAGGTCCATTACCGGCCAACTCCGGAACGAAAAGACCCAACGGAGTAATCCCATATCCCAGATCAGAGATGCTAACGGGGCGGGAATCAAAGTGGGGGGCCTCTCTATCGCCTTAATAGTTAGCACTACAGCCAATTGGCCTTTATGCTGTATTTTTTCATAGCTATATTGGGTTCTTTATTTGTCATTTATTCAAATTGGGGTTTATTTAAATTCATCTTCTCTCTATAGGTATAGACGAGTCAATAACTTGACCGAGAACTAGATCAGAAAACTTACTTTTGGTTTAAAAATGTTTAACAATCTCAGTGAAGAGTGTTCATTAGCACTGCTCCGATCGTTTTTCGTCGTTCTTTCATTAGTTGCATGCAAATTTATACATGATGTCCTATGGCTGTCTTATGTCTTTACTTGATCACTTAATCTACTACTGCTTAGCTAGTAAGTTTCAATGCATTCTTTTCTGCATTTAATAGACAAAGTTCTTTTCTTTATCATATTGTGCATGCAAAAAGCATTAGCTGATGTCATTTCCTTTTTCTGCTGTTCCTATCTGTAATATATTCACACGAAGGAACATACACTTGCTGTTTTGTTTTGTTTTGTTTCTAAAATGCTTGCTGATAATTTTTCTACTGGCAGCCTCAATATGGAAGTTTTTTGAGGTCTCTTCCCAGACCGTTGCCCATCGCCGTGACTGGTGCTGTACCGTCACAGAAGAAGGAAGTCGTTGAAGAAGTAGTTGATGAGAAAGATAAGGTTGGTAGAAGTACAGATAATTTAAGATTTTGTTTTGAAATAAAAATAAACTAATGAACAAAAGATACCGCGCTTGTGATGTCCCACATTGGTTGGGGAGGAGAACAAAAGACCCTTTATACGGGTGTGGAAACCTTCCCCTAGCAGACACGTTTTAAAGCATTGAGGGAAAACCTGAAAAGGAAAGCCCAAAGAGGACAATATCTGCTAGCGGTGGGTGCTAGCGGTGGGTCTGGGTTGTTACAGTGCTAGATTAGTATAGTTTAGTTTGCACTCATTTAAGCTCAGACATCTGAATTGGTGAGAAGCATGTTCTTTGATGTTCTTCCTTGTTCAAGGAATGACGGTTTTTCTGTTGTTGTCAATTGTTTAGTATACGCCCACTTNGGGGGGGGGGGGGGGGGGTAATGTGAGATCCCATATCGATTGAGAGGAGAACGAAACATTCTTTGTAAGGGTGTGGAAGTCTCTCCCTAGCCGATGCTTTTAAAAAATCTTGAGAAGAAATCTGAAAAAGAAAGCCGAAAGAGGACAATATCTGCTAGCAATGGGCTTGAGTCGTTATCAAGCTCAATATCGCAAATTTGTTATGGTTTCTTCTCTGGGTTGCTTGCTCTCTTAACCAAATCCTTCAGTTCATCAGCAAACAGAATTCTTCTCAGAAGCGGTTTTTTATCCAAAAGGTTGTTCTTCAAGGACTTTTGGACATAGCTTTACCTGTGTTTCTGCTTCTCAGGATGAGGAATCCATTGAGGACTTACCAACGCAAGAGTTATTAAAACGACATGTTCGACGTGCGAAGAAAGTTCGATCACGGTGCACATTCTTTTCCCATATTGATCTTTCATCTCTGTAGTTCAGCAAATCCGAGTGACATTTGGTCATTTGATTATCGTTTTGAATATAATTTTGTTCGTATAATTCCTCTAGATTGAGAGAAGAACGGTTGCAACGCATTGAAAGATACAAAACCAGGCTCGCTCTTCTCCTTCCACCTCCGGTCGAGCAGTTGAGGACTGATAATGTTACTGGAAGCTGAGTACGCATCCCGAATTGCTCGTCCTCAAAATCCACCGCGGATGTTTGTCCGAATCATTCTTCCCCAACTGCAGATGAACTCGAGAAGCATTCAACGGAAGCGGGCGGAGGATATTTGATAGATATTGGTAATTCATGTGTTCCTATCAGTTTGTAATTGTATGAGGTTAAGAAAATGAAGTTATTTACAGAGGTTAGAAGAAAATCGCATGTTTTCTCCTGTTCTTGTGCTTCTATCTTCATTGCTTTTTTATTGGGACTTCTTGAACTTCAACTTTCTGTTGTTAAAACTTTCATTTAACATCATTACTCAGTTTTATTTTGATATGTGAATCTCAATCTTCACAAGCTAGTGAACTGAGTTTTATTTACGGGTGTACATAGGTCGGGATGGATTGAGGGAATTTTTTGAATCAACCTAAAAGTTCGGGTTAGTTGGATTGGTAACTCAACCCAACTCTCTATTTTCGGAATGGATCGTTAAAAAAAAAATTTATATCCAAGTCACAAATCATCCTAACATAGTTCTAACCTTCCAAATTGAGTAGCGATTGTTTTAGCATTGAGACACTACAGATGAATATGTATAGATGCACGACATAGAGCGTTGAAGTGAGATCCGTGACATTGAACAAACATGACACTTCAATTTCACGGCATTGAGACATTGTAGTCCAATTATTGAGGGTAAAGAAATTTCTAGACATACATACTCCATCTCTCTTTTTTTTTTCTTTGCATTTTTACTTCTTATATCTTAGATTAGAGCACGGTATTGTTTTAATATTTATTTATTTATATTTTGCATTGATTATTTTGTTGTTGTTTTGTTTTAAGGCTTTTAATGCGAACGTTTTTAGTTCATGACATCGTTTGATGAATTATTTTAAATAAATGTTTCAGCATAAAAAGATCACAGTCATACATATATTAATACAAATATTAGGGTCGTTATAGTTGGGTATCAGAGAAGTTGGAAAAAAAAAAAAGTTGTCTTTCCGTTATGTTATATTAGTACGGATGCATACCTTCGATATTTATAATCACCATGATATCATGCAGACATTTCCCTTCCATGGCGTCTAGCGATGGATTAGCGCGTTGAGCCTAACCAAGTCAAGCCCAGTGGTACATGTAGGAGCTCACTTGGTGGGTCCATGTGCGCATTCGTGGGGGGCGTGTGTGGGAAAGTATCTACATCCATCCCTACCCAAAACTAGAAAGAGCTCAAGGCTATGTTATGTTGTTTTAAAAGATAAGTCTCATCATGTATGTGTGTGTTTGTATTACCTAACCTTAATAGTGGGATCACTCACTACGTATTTCTTAAAATATTCAAATCACATGCTATTTTTATTTTTCAAGTAAAGGTAAAGCGTCACGGTACGGATGACGATAAATGATGGAATGACCATGGAAGTTAAGTTAAGACAATAACATGCCGTGTTTTCGGTTAGTAGTTTTATGGGTGGCTTTTCATTTTCGTACTCAAACATTATGTTAAGATTTATTTTGATAACGATATTTCTATTTATTGTTTTAAACTGAACAAATAAGTCTATGACTTCGTTCGAAACGTTTTATTTAAATTTGCATATATTGTTAAAGGCATGCATGTAGTGATCAGAGAAACAAACCTAAAATTTAAAGAAATTGAAAACATGACTAGGTATCTATGTTTTGATTACTTTTTTATGTCCCTTACGATGATTTATTCATGCCTATTATGATTATACTATTAGGTAATCAAGGGTTTTCATACTAACTCTAATTATGAACTCAATTCGACTATTAGAATTTGGTTACGATGACTTGTATTTTGTGTGGACTATCCACGTTTTCCAATTAATTCTTAATGGTATACCTGCCCATGTGGCGGGGATTTTTAGTAGTACTCTTACATTTATAAGTTGGTAGAACTAGGGTCGAGCGTTAAAATGCATGAACCTTATGAGAACTTAATGAGTGCCTTATGGGTACAGTTAGGGGGTCTCCAACCACTCCCTGATCACGATCTTGGTAAGATTGAGGGTCGCCTCCACATTTTATGATTTTTATGTTATGGGACCTACTAGGGAGATGTCGACTAAACCCTACCACGGAATTGGGAATAGTGGTCATAACAATATGATGAGAACAATGCGTTGAGACTGACACAGGGGTTTTGTGCTTCGAGTACTAATGAGATATAGGTCAATGGTGATGGTAAGGATGAAAGAGACTAGTAGAACGTCTAATTAAGATATCTTAGAGCTCAAAAACCGAATTATAAGAACTAGCGGCCCAAATAGAGCTAAGAAAAGAAAACTTAATGATTTTTGCACTATGACCCTAAGCTCAACTTAGGTGAATCAAATAAACCTAAGGGATAACCTAACAAAAACTTAGGAATAATCTTCTAAGTATGAATAAGATAACGAACGAATGAACAAACAGCCTCAAATTTTGTAGTTGTGATGAAGAAATGGTGAGCTATATAATATGAAATTAATTTTATAATAGGAAAAAATTGAGCATTTTTTAATTGAATTAGAGAGTTTTATTGGTTGGATTGTGTGCAATAATTTATTACTTAATTTAGTTTGATTATAAATAAATTCCTAGCCTTGTTAAAAAAAAAAAAATCATTTTTCTCCGAGAGTTTATAAATTCTTCATCAGACACTATACACTCGAGCTTGTCAAAAAGTTTTAAAAATCTTCTCAAAATGTTTGTTATGTCCTAATTAACCTAATTCAACTCTTATTGAGTGGTGAACTCTATTCAGGTTGTTCAAGTTATTAATTCAACTAATTTGAAATTTCGAATTGTTTCAAAAGATTTTATTAAATTTGATGTTATATAAGAATGCTATGAGCTATTAGACTTTGATGGATATAAATAATGTTCTTGTTCCAATAATTTTATTAAATTTGTTAATTTTAGATCATTAATACTCAAATTATTTAATTAAAATTTATTTTATTTTGTCTTATATTTTAAGAATTTAAATTTAATTAACAATGAATTTAATAAAATTATATAAACTTTTACTTGCAAATAAATATAAATAATAAGTCAAATTGTATAATTAATTGTTACGCTATATTTTCAAAAATAGAATACTATTAATTTATCTCACTCATCCTAACTTAAAACACGTAAATTTTAATTTATTATCATTTATTTTCTATTTTTCTCCCACCTCCTTTGAAAACCATTTTAAATCTCTAAAATTGAACTATTAACAAATAATAATAATGAAAAAGAAACTACAAATCACAAGGAAAATACTCGAGCTAGAAAGGGAGGGGATATGAAACACAAATAACAAAACAAAAAAAAAACAAATCATATTAAAAAACAAAAACAAAAATAGGAGAAAAAAATGAAATTGGGAAGAGTTGGAAAAAAAAAAGTAACTAAGAGAAAAAAGAAATTAAGAGATATGGGAAGGAGAAAAGAGTTTTCCAAATCTCGACCAATCAAGGGTTTTATATACCTACGTGCAATTCCATACTCGTAATGACAACAAAAACCATCCTTTAACCTTCAAGGTTAGGAAGCCATGCATCTCGAAAGCATTCAATTCATTTCGAGTAATTTAGATCCAAACAGAGGTTCGAATCATCAAACAAATTGAAACATCTGTACTAAACTTTGTAAAGTGTATACAATTATACACTTAACTAACCATTCAAAACAATTACTCCATCAAACTTATAAAATTGTCAAAGCAACCAATATGTTTGTCTAATAACACGAAGATCATAACACGTGAAGTAAATAATCTCGAGACAACTAAACAAGCATATCCAAAGTAGAAAAAACCCTAACCAAGAGTAAGAAACACCCTAATAGAATGGTAAGAAACAGAGTAGGGATATAGAGATAAGGGATGGGCCCCTAAAAGACAGTAAAAGGTGAGAGCTAATGGTGTGTGGGGAAGGGATGAAGGCAATAATTGGAGGGCCTCACCCATCCCCATGCACTCTGTCTGTCTTATCATTTCTGATGGGATGCCCAACTGGTTCTATTCATATTCATATCCTCTTCATCTTCTTACTTTACAAGCAAATCTGTTCATCACCCAAAAATTCAGCATCACAAATCATTCTTCCTTGCAGTTCACATAATCCAACACTTCCTCAAATTTCCTGTCCTTCCAAACTAGACTTCTCATATGTGGAAGTCAAATATTATAGAATATGGTCAAATACTACACCTTCTAATCCTAGTTACTCCACTCCAATCTTAGTTAGGCCATGTAGATAACAACATTAACAGAAGATCAACTGTTGACAGAACATGTAAAGATTGCCCATCAACATTTAATTATCAAACATTGACGGGAAGAACTAAAAAGAAGCATAATTCTCATAATCAGAGGATCCAATATATAGATATGAGTTTCTCTCACCCACCTATGTGAAATGAGAGGATTCCTCCTAAAGAAACAATATCAAAAGGCAGCAATTACCAATGTCTTGTTCAGTAGGGCAGAATGAGCATAGTCTATGTAGGCATGCTTTGATCAGTTCTTTTATTCAAGAAAAATTGCAAATGAAGTGTTGCCTGGCCATTAGTATGTTATGATAAAACCAAGATCAATATAATAGTAAAATAAAAGGCAATAAAGAAGAAGCAAACGCAAAGGTTTTCCCTCAAACACAAGTCTTCTCTTCAACGAAAGAATTTCAGAAGAAAAGGTACAGATTGATTCCAGTAATTTCCAACAGCAGCACAATCTATCTATCTAGAACATGGGAAATTTTGGATGCCAAATTCATTGGGAGGAGGAAGGGACATGCAGATAGCGTGTATATATTACAGGGGCTTACCATTACACCATCTGCTATTTGACCAACATAGCAATACCGATATCAAATATGCATCTTCTATGAAGGAGGAAAAAATTCAACAAACGCTTTCGCAACAGCCAGTTCGCCACATGATAGGAGTGTGCTGCAGCTGGAAAGCTGGCCAGATCGCACCACTTCATAATCTTCCAGTACCTTATCAGAGAATAGACCATCAAACTTCTTAGGCTAGCTGTTATTTATGTGGGGATTTCACACCAGCAAGGATCTTCCCAAGGTTGAAGAAAATTCAATAACTTAAAAGAAAAAAGTGAAAGTAAATAAATAGCTCATACGATGAGAAAGAACTTCATTATCAATTCAATTATCCCAATCTCCTCCTCCTTCGCTCCTGTAAATTTTCATTGTCCAAATCTGACCGTCGTGGTAACTCACTTCTCCTCCTGGTTGATGGAGATGGGAGTATTATTCGGTCGAATTCTGTACCACTACTGGTCTGGTTTTCTAGACGTGCAATATTAGTAGCAATATCCATACTTCTAGAAGATGACTCGAATTGGGGAACCAGAAAGGTGATTCCGCCAACAGGATCTGGAGGGATACCATCCGATCGCACAGTTGCAGCAATACCGGACAAGGGGTCTCCATTGTTAGGATTATTTGGTAGAGAGTGTGGGCGGCTTCTACTTGCGCCATGATTGTGAATGTATGTTTCAAGGTCCTCAACTAATCTTTCAGCAGAGTCCATTGCAGAATTCAAAGCAGATGAAAGAGATGAAAATGAGGCAGCACCTTGCAGTAGCAACCTAGACACTTGAAGGGATCGGCTTTGTTGATTGCTCTCATTCTCAGTAACAGGTAATACTTGGGATGCACGACGCCTCCGGCCCAACAAATTAGTCCTCTCAATCCTTCCATGCATAATGTCAGAATTCTGCGATCGAGATTGCTCCCCCATTGCACCAATCATGTTGCTAATCTGCTGGATCCTTTCTTCAATGAGAGAAGAAGATGCCCCCTGGAACAAAATTTGTTGCCTCATACTCTCAATCCTTTGAGCACGTGGCCTGGGAGGAACCTTCAAACCAGAATCATTCGGTTTCGACTTCTGAGCACGATTACCATTCCCATGGCCATAGATTGGAATGATGCTAGTATCTGTAACTTCACCTTGACATTCAGGGCATTCCTTGGCATTTGAATGAACATAAGATAACTGATAAAAGCAAGACCAGCAAAATAAGTGACCACAACATGTCAATATTGGATCCTTCGCAACATCCAAGCATATATTACAATCAAAAAAGCTTCCCATCTTGTTTCCAGTGGGCTTCAGCTCTGAATCCATCCCCAATGCTTTGGCAACCAAATGAGAGCCATCCTTTTTACTAGTTTTGGTAGAATTAGCTACTCTTTCCTGGGCAGCACTATCATCACCAGTATCATGTCTTTCAAGGTGAGCGTAAGCTGCTGCAGTGTCAGCAGGTTCAGTTACAGTCGGGGCATGTCGCCATCTCTGTCGCCGTGTAGCCCTTGTCGTAACAGCTTCAAGTTGCCGAATGCGTTCTTCAATGCGTCCATGAGCATTTTCAAGGTCATTCAGTATGGTGTCTAACCCTACCACTGAATCATAAGATTGATCCAAAGGCTCCTGATTCAAATCGAGGTCCATTATATCTTCTCTTGAGTTATTTCCCATTAGTATCTACACCGAATCTTTCCTTTCATTCTAACCTCACAACTAAAAACAATTCTCAAATTCAAGAAGCCAATCGAACCATCTCTGCTCCTGCCATTGAACAATAAAAAGCTTCACTTCTGTCAGTACAAAAGCCTCAAGAATTCCACATACCCTAAATAATAATAAAAATAGTAATCCCTAAGCACCAATTTTATCCACTGTTAGAAAATTTTGCTTCAATTATCCACAGAATAGCATGGAAACTCTCCAAATTTTCATGAAATCCAAATTCCCCCGTGAAATCAGAAACTGACTTTTTTGAAAAACCTAGAACAACGACCCAAGAAAGATCTCGATACAACAAATCAAAACAATCTTGAAAACCACTCACAATAAATTCAGAACCGAGAATAGAAAAGACCTGTTATCAGGCGAAGATTCGGGCAATCCGAAGCCCCTCGATCAAAGCCGCACTGCATCCATCGGCAAGGAATTGGAAATCCAATATCAGAACTGTGCAAGTGGATTCTCCACGACGCTGCTTCCTGGAGAAGAGCCGGAGAAACGAAAGAAGTGAAGAGTGAGGAGGAGGCGGAGATGGTGGCCGGAAGAGGAAAGGAAGCGGTGGCGGAGAGAGGAGGATATTTGGCTCGCCCTTATCAATTATCACGATACGGCCTACAGAGTGTCTCTGAAAGATCAAAATTACTGAATGGCGGACGTACCGGAAGAGAATCCATACGACGTCGTTTTAGTATATACAAAATACCGTCTTCCTATTGGTGAACGATTTTAGTAAATTTGTTACCTTTTCCTTCGCTTTACCGATTCATAATTCCCAAAATCGTCATTCGTGACGCATAAAATATTTTTTTAAAATAAATATTTAAATTTGAATACTTTTAAATCTCTATATTTTCAAAAATAAAAAATAATATATATATATATATATATATATCAAAATACACCTTTTTAAAAATAAAAGGATTAATCATATTGAATTTAAACCTAAATTTTTAAAAATACAAAATAGGTTTAAAATCATTTTGATTTTAAATTTTTTATTTTGTTCTTAAAATAAATATTTTAAAAGTACACTAACACTTGCATGATTAATATAAATAAGATTACGAGCTATCATTTTAGAAACGTCGATTTGGCAAGTGAAAATTAAACGAAAAAATAATATCACAAGCAATCAAAATTATTAGTTTAGGAAATAAAATAAAAAATTTAGAATTTCAAGAATATCTAGAATAAAATATTATCTTCCATATTCTTTTTTTTTTTTTNTTTTTTTTTTTTTTTTTTTTTTTTTTTTTTTTTTTTTTTTTTTTTTTTTTTGTTAATATTATTTTTCTTGTTTTAAATTTTATTGGGCAAAAATGAACTGAGATAACATTGGAATGAGAGTGATCTTTAGGATATGATCATTAAGAAACGTTTAAAGGAAATTAAAGTTATTACTTAACCAACAGAGTGCACTTTCCTTTTCTGTAGCTCAATCATAAGAATTTCATGGTTAAGTATACTTTGCTTGGAACAATTCTATATTGAGTAACCTCTCGAAAATTTTCCTAAGATGCATATGAATAAGGACAAAGTATGCTGGTAGGACTCGTGTTGGTCTATGGGTACAGTTTTCATTCTTAAAAAACATAATCATGTGCATGGAAGTCTCTAGAGATAGTTTTTACTCTTAAGAAGTTATGAATATGAATAATAGTTTTCACTTTTAGAAAACTAGCGATAGATAACATAACCATGTTGTAGGAATGCTTATGGTCGTTAAGTGCTAAATTAGAATTTCGCATGAGTCATTACACGTGTAATATGGAGATTTGGAACTTTTATTAAATTTAAAAAGGAAAGAAAAAATGAAGTAGCGTTGGCGACAAAAAGGGAGTGCGCGGGGGTGTACTAGTGTGCGGGCACGAGGTATAGCTGATGGGGAGGGGGCAGAAATTATAGTCATGTGAGCGAGCGGCAGGCAAACAGGGGTGCACGGGCACTGCCATCGACATACAATGCAAGCAAACAAGCGGCACATGGATACTGGTGTGGGGCGCGGATGCAAGGGATCAGGCATGCAGCACATGAGGCTAAGTGGGCCTCATTGCAGCCCAGGTGAGCGATTGAGGTGATCAACAAAGGACATGCATGCCGTCACGGGCATACGACTTGAAGGGTGCCTAATCAGCGCTTTGTGTAGCTCATGCGGCCTTCTCAACCATTTGCTTCTTACATAATTCACATTTAGCTGTGTGACCATGCAAGTAAAGTAAGAGTAGATTAATTTCTACGTTTAATTTGTAGCCCTTAGGTTACAATAGCGAACCTATTGTATTTTTAATACGTGTCATATTATGCTAAGTTTTCTTCTTCTTTTTTTAATTTTGTGCAAANATGAAAAAACAACAAAAATTCAGCTCAAAACAACTTTCTTGTATGTTAGGTGGATGAAAGTACACATTGGGACATGAAATAAAGCAAAGAAAAGAACAGGTAAACACACAGCAACTTGTCTCAATATAATAAATATATCACATGGAAGAGTGCATTTAAGATAATGATTTTATTCAATATTTTATACATTCTTTTATTTTATTAATTACAATTGTAAACCTAAAAAAATTGAAAAGTATACTTAATTTTGTTAGGTTAAACTAATCAAAATATCCATAAATTTTATAATTTATCTTAAAACTTAAATTTAAATTTTTTTATATTTTTTACTGTGAGTTCTAGATAAAAATTATTTTCTTTAAAAATGAAAAATATTTTTTAGATCAGTACAATATTTAAAAAATATTCTTTATAAAAAAAAAGTTTATAAAAATTCTTATCATTGGACGAAAACAGTCTATAAATATTTCATAAATTATTGTCAAAACTTTATAATCTTACTTTTGACCCATATAAAGAAATTTTTAAATTAAAAAATAAAATAAAATAAAATATTTTTGAAATTCTTATCAATTTAAAGTTATTAATGAAATTTTTAGAAACTAATACGTATGCTTTTACAAGTCTAAGAAACTCTTTTAAAAGAATTAATGATTTTTTTTTTTTAATTTAAGAATATTTTTGAAAGTCTACCCCTCATTTTAAATAAAATGCAAAATTTAAGAATATATTTATTAAATCGATAAAATGTTAAATTTTCGCTTGCCAAGCTAAAAAAAACATGTTTTTTTTTAACTCAAAGTCATGAGCAACTAAGCTTATATACCGATCCGTAAATTTAGTTTTTATCCGACACTAACATGAGCTTAAATTTTAGATTGGTTTCTGAACATTCAATTTAAAAAAAGAAATTAAAAAAAAAATCTAAGACGTACTTCTTAATTATAGAGCTTTGTGGTCAATAAGTGTAATGCCCGCTCACCCTCAAACTCGATTCATGTCGTTAGCATTTATACGGTTCATATTTTAATATTATTATAAAACAAAAACAATCATATTTTACATATATTTACAATTAAGATCTAGGTATGATTTTTGAAATCTCCAGTTCAACCTCACTATCGTTTCAATCATACTTCATCTCGTCTATCTAAAAAGAAAAATAATTTGTGTGAGTCATTAATTTACTCCGTAAGTAGCTAGTTTGTTTTTAACAAGTTACATTAATTATCTTATCTTTTCAGTATATTTACACTTCATAATTTAAACTTCCATGTGAAGGTTTTTTGTTTGGATCAGGTCCTTGGTCGAATCCGTCCCTCATTCACAAGCTCACTTTCTAGTTTCCAATGAAGTTTTGACTAACGTTATAGGTCTGAAGGTATCTTAACTATCATTTACCTGTTAACTCTATTTATGCTTATCATAAATTTTAGACTTGCATGTAAAACTCACTCTCGATCAAATACGACCTGTCTACTAAACATTTTGCATGTAAATCTTTATCAATCGAATTAGCTTGTAACACATGAAATAATGATTGAACCGAGTCTGTCCAATTTTTTATATGAAGAATGAATGCTTGTTTAATTTCTTGGTCATGGATCGTGTAATAGGTCCAGTTATAACATTTGGAACACCATGATGAGCCTGACATAATGGTTGAATCGAGCTTATCCAATTTTGCATATGAAGAATGAATGTTTGTTCAATCTTCTTGGTCTTGGATCATGTAATAGGTTCAGTTGGAACATTTGGAACACCGTGATGCTCATCACTCTAACTTAGCACTCAGCACATCGATCAAGGTGTTGTGAGGTTTAGTCCATGCCCTCTCATCCTATCATCCATCCAGCCATGGGTGTACATAAGGCCTAATCGTTATTAGAGTTCCTTTCTTGAATTCCTAATGGTTCCTACATCAAACTATATTATAATATCGCATATCCATACAATGTTACATAATCATACGTTATGTCAGGCTCATAGCATAAACTAGAGTTCTCCCGTAAATTTTTAACAGGCCCATATTTTATGCATGCATGTATGATTATTACAATTTAAGTCATATGATTCACACGCATATATTATAACTAAGCTCCTAATCACGTGATCGATGTGTTCCACGTCAATAATGAGTTAAAACTTGTTTAGGAGTTTTGATAAACTACTTACCTATATTGCTTAACCTCAGTTCTTAAAGAGGCTATGTCTTCCCAATATCTTCTAAATACACCTATCTTCAATAATTTTCAACGTTAAATCAACCAATATTGGTAGAGCATATCAAAATGAGTTGAATATGATGAACCGGAGCTCAACACGTGCTCACCATACGCCTCCCACCTTCGATGATGTGCAGCCACGCGAGCGTGAACCCCACACGCTTGTCATCTTCTACCACTACCTCGACCAGTAATTCTTTAAAATAGACATGTAATTATCTAAAAGTAAATATGAAAAGATAGTCGTTTAATTTAAACTTGGAACATGATGTTACAGCTTAAAATCAAATCAAATCCTAATTTGATCAGTGAAACCTTCATCATTGCCGATAGCTACTGTTAACTATAGGTCACTCCACTGTAGATGAAGAGTTGCACTGTTATGCACGGTAGGATAAATTATGTCTATTGATATAATCATTACAAAAAAAATTCAATCATTCACAAGTTGTTCATAGTTACATTTAGGTCAGAAGTTCGTTTTACCCTTATAATTACATGTTTCACCCAAAGTACCACTAATTATCTAATGAAAATTTTGTTTATGATCCAATCATAAACCAAGTCCCTCTCAAGCCAATGAAAGGGTGGGACACCATTGTTCAAGTCCCGAAATCCGCACTTAATAGAATAACTCATCTACTTTTCTGATATAGAAAGGAGTGAATTCCATCCAGTAATATTATGTTACCAACTCCTTATTTGGTCAAGTCCCCGAAATGGTAGATATATTGCATCGACTATGAGAGTCATTCTCACACATGCAAATTAAAAGATAAGCTCTCACAGACAGAAGTTCATAACTCACTTAGGATTAAGATCGAGTCGCATATGATCATCATGTGAAATATTAATTTTCTCAATTAACGGATTTATAAAAATAAATTATATATTTCGTGGTCTAGTCTTATACAAACTCATTATATAAGATACCTCCACTCACATGTCTCCACATGAACAATTTAAATCAAATCATTTGTAAGAATTACAAAGTGGATTATATCAATCGTGTTACCCGTATAAAGGCACCGAACTTTATCCATATACTATAGACCGTTCAAATTATTATTTGAACATGACTCTGTTGTCTTCAACTACATATGGTTTAAGATTTCATTAATAATCTTAGATTTTCATACGATAGATAATATTAAATTGTAAATAAAATAATAAAATTATCATTAAAAATCAAATAATTAATTACGAGTCTTTAAGGCATAAATCCTAACCTAAAGTTGATTGGAAAACCTCCCAACCTTGGGAAAATCGAGAAGGTTCACAAAATCATGGTTGGAAAACAAGAAGACATGTCGAAGGCACGAGCCGGAGTCCAAATCAGAACAAAAGTCACATACTAATAGATTCAATAATACTTGGACTCCCTCAACAAACCATCAAGTTCCAAGGTTCGATTCTTGGATCATAGACTTTGGTTCAATTCATCGCATGACTCCCTACTCTCAATATTTTAAAATATATAAACCATACTCAAGTAATCGAAAAGTTACGGTGGCAAATGGAATCAGTACCACCATGGCAGGAGTAGACGATGTATTCATATTTCTGGGGGGTTGATTGCACTTACGCTTCTAATTTCACTTTAGTTAGTCCAACTTTTTTAGCACAACCTAACACGTTTTTACACTATGCTTGCTCATTTTGTCCCAACATCATGTTTACTCAACTAAGTCGAAACACAGTCTAACACGTTTCTCTTATGCACCCACATTTTATATTTTATTCATTGATTATCGGATTCGACACGAAATATTGGTCTAATTGATGAGATTAATAAAATCAAACCATACTAAAAGTATATGAACAAAATTTTAAAATTAAAATAAAAGTTGGAAATTAATGAATGATTGAAATATTCCATAGCATTAAGATTATAGCAATATTTTAATCCAATGATTTTATTTTAAAAAGTAATATTTTATTATTAACTAATGAAAATTTTAAAAAATATAATTTTTATATATTTATTTATTTATTTGCCAATTTTTAAGTTAAATGATTTTTATATATATTTTAAAATCGTAATTTCCTTTTAAAAAAAAAAAAAAAAAAAAAGAATGCGATAAACACGGAAAGAATTAATGAGGTTGACGTACAAAGACGCATTATTGCTTCATTGATCATTATCTTCTCATCATCCAATCACATCTTCGTTACACAAAAACAGAGCAAAAACCAGAGACAAATGCTGAACCAACATTTCAGCCACCGCCACCCACTTGCCGCCGCGACCGTGGCGGAGGACGACGGAGCCATCTGCTCAGGCTGCGAGCTACGGCTTTCCGGCGACGCCTACAAGTGCATAAAGCCCAAATGCGAATTCCACCTCCACGACCTCTGTTTCTCCCTCCCGCCAGAGATCCACCACCCCTCTCACCCAAAACACCCCCTCATTCTCGCCGGATCTCCGCCGTACGCCGGCGGAGAGTTCGCCTGTGATGCGTGCGGCGATTTGGGCTCCGGCTTCATCTACCGGTGCCCTCGATGCCAGTTCGACCTCCACATCCACTGCGCCGCTTTGCCGGAGACCGTGATCGGAAAAAACCACGGCCACCCGCTCCGCCTTGTGTTCCATTATAAGGGGAAGGGGTTTTGCTGCGGCGTTTGTGAGGGTGGGTTAGGAAATGGGTGTTGGGTTTATTGTTGTGGGGATTGTGATTTTGGGGTTCATGTTGATTGCTTTGTGGGTGAAGATGAAGATGAAGATGAAGAAATTGAATGATTTCGATGAATTTCATGATCTCTTTCCAATGTTCTTGGAATTTTCATATGTTTTTGTCCATTCAATTTGAATGTAATTTCATAGTTTAGAATGAAATTATTAAATTCTTAATTGTTAACGACATTTTCATCTCTCTATTTGGGCTCAAGGGAAGATGTACCTCGAGTCGGTCGAGATTGACTCTAGTATCTTCAAGCCCGAGGTCAATCTCAACTTTTCCGAAGTTGAGATCAACCTAGCTTCGCCCAACTAGCTCAAGAACAACTTAAACGAATCTAATCCTATTCTTTTTTATAGAAGTAAAAAAGTCGAAAATTCTGACTAGTTATTTGACACGTCAGAATTACCACATGTCCAACAAGTATTACCACACGATAGCACTCAAATAGTCTCAGGTCATCAAGACGTGTCATTTGCCACATCAACCAACGTAAGAATTGGATTGACACATCAACAAAATTGGACAATTGCACGACACAATATGCCACGTCATACAATTTTGGTATGAAGAAAGACATTTTAATTATGTAATATGAGCTTTGAAAAAAATACGAAAAAAGTCGTTACAATTACCACAAGATAAACTCAATTTGCATTATAGAATTGTCAAACTTAATTTATTCTTAAATAGTTTTAAATTGGGTAGATGATAATCTCGAGTTAAAAGGTTTCATTAATATATATTAACACTATTTTTTTACTTTAAAATTATGATAATAAAGTAGGAAGGTTAAAACTCGTGAAATATCTAATATAGTTTAGATTACATAGCTAGAATCGTTCAAGTTTGACTTGATCAAATCTTATTTATGAAGTAATTTGAATCACATATAAATGTTTTGTCTTGAGATATTCGATCAACAAAATAATTCATATCTTATTTTCACTTGGAGTAATTTTTTATTGTCGTGGGGTTCTTTGATATTTTATCTAAAGATTTTATTATGTGTTAGATCAAATTTCGGAGAGTTACCTTCATTTGGAATGAAATTAACTTGATTTAGAAGTTTTAACATTCGTGATTTAGGGGTAAACATATTTATGAGAGTTTTTTTTACCAATTTCATTGTATCTACGTCATTCTTGACATTTCTATAAATTTGGGACGTAGATATTTTAAAAATTAATTCTACGTATTAATAGAAAATATTTTAAATGCACCAATGAAATAATTTCCATTACCAAAGAACAAAAGAATAATTCAAAAAACAAATACAAAAAAGAAAAATCTAAATTAACAAATAACATAAACTACCGCTGCTTACTTTTCACTTTACATTGCTAATCGATTCGATTCAATTCGATCCGACGCAATTCTCTAAAACCTGCCACTGTCGTCGGAACGCTCCCGACGAACAGACGAGGGAGTCGGAACATTCGACGATGGAGAAAGCTCACCGCCGGGTGGAAGGTCGGAAAGAGCTGCCAACAACCGACGAATACTAACGGAACGAGCTGGTTTAAAGCTGAGAGATCTCAATTTCGTGTCGTTGGAGAAGAGATTGGATGATTGGGAGAGGATCAAATAGACAAGAACCTGAACGACGACGAACATGGCGATCTTGAGGAAGATCCCGGCGACATCGAATTCCAAAATTGGGATCATAATAGAGATTTGAGGGTGAATCTGAGATGGGATTAAAATTGGTGGAGATGGGATTGAAATGGGATAGCGAAAATGGAGGTTTTATAGAGAAGAAAAGGTGTTGGGCGGAGGTTGTTTGACCCTGTAGCCGCCATGTTTGGAACAGAGAGCTGGACGACAATGGCACGAACCTTCCTGTTCTTTTGGATAATCTTTGGGTGTTTTTAATTATTTATAAAATATTATTTAACCTTTACTAATTATACTAATTATTAAAAATAATGTAGAGTGCAGTGTTGTGATCCTATTTTCGAATGGATTAGATTGATTCGATAAAAAGAAAATGTTAACTTGCAAATCAACTAAATTTTCGATTTTTCAAAAATTTTATGTTTGGGTTGAATAGTTCAAGTTGATCGAACTCTTGGATCATTTGATCGTCTATACTTTTATGCTATTTATAAATTTAGAAATTACGAGTCATATAACTAATTATATAATTTATAAAATATAGTATAGGTCAAAATCTAGAATTGAATTAGAAATTAGAAACATGTTTGGTTTGGTCAGAATATCAATTAATTTATTTCTTTAAAAAAAAAAAAAAAAAAACCGTTAGTTGAAGGTTTCGTGTCTAAATTCTAATTCCCACGTGCGTGTTATAATAAAACAATAGTTTTTTTCTTTTTGGGGAAAACAAATTAATTCCGTTTATTACTTTCTTTTCTTCTTTCCTTGAAGGTGTCGTGCCTAAATTCTAATTTCCACGTGGAAGTTAGGGACATTACTTTATTTGGGATATGTTTTGAAGTTTGTATTTATTTCATTAAATTTTTCAAAAACTAATTAATAATTATGAATACTAATTAGTAAAATAAGAAATTGTTTGTTTGAAAATTTTTCGAAAAAGCTAATCATATGTTCTTCTCTCCATCGGAACAATAGGGTCGTGATGCTCATTCCTAAACTTGTTGAGGAGATGAAATCTCATATGTGTCGATATCGATGGTAACTCATTATTTCAATGAATCATTTCTTCGGACGAGTACATAAGAAGTGATCCTCTTTTTATCTCTATTTTCCTTTTGAATTAAGTATAGAAAAAGAAAAACGGGTCAATTAGAGGAGATATGGATTACGGGTTAGCAAAAAACATGCTTCTCAAAGAGAAGAGTTCAACTCACTGTTGGATATGGAGCCTGATGCCTAGAGTACAGATATATTTGGAACATATTTCGTAAATATCGATATATATGATGGTAGATATTTGGTAAAGATTTGATAAAGATATATTTGCTAAATTATATAAATCTTTGGAAGCAATATTTAGTAAATTGAAACCATATATATACCCCTAGTGCTCAAAATGTATTTTTTCTTCATTTTCTGTATTCTCTTGTACATATCGAAGTCATCAATAAAAATTTTTAGCCAATATTCTTCATTGAATTTTCTTTGTGGACGTTGTTGAGCGATCCTAACAACTGATATTAAAGCTAACAATTGGTATCGATCCTAACACTCGCCTCGAGTCTAGTTGGCATTGGACCCATTATTGTCTCATTTGTATCTACTCACACGTTAGTTCCCACTCGGTCATAGGGTTTGTGGTTTAGTCTCTAATTATATATTTCTTTTATAAAAAGTAAAGTAGATGGCAGCTTTTAATTAATAATTAATGCATTATGAAGGTATCGTAGACTATATAGACTGCCATTTGGTCCAAAAGAAAACGACAAGTCAGCTTTTATTGAAACCTTATATCAATAATATACCGCGCCTTCTCCGTCAACAATNTTTTTTTTTTTTTTTTTTTTTTTTTTTTTTTTTTTTTTTTTTTTTTTTTTTTTTTTTTTTTTTAATCTCATTTTGTTTTTATAATTAAGTCTGTCGTTTTCTTACAATGCAAACGCATTTTAATGTAAATATTATTTTAAATTCATAATAAACAACTTCCATAATTCATAGCCAAATTCAATTGCATTATGAACCATTTGAAGATAATGCAAGGATTTTACATGGTCATTGTAAGAGCTTCCAAAAGTCTAAATAGGGAGTGGTTGAAAGTTATGTCTATTTAATTTAATACATATAACTTTAAAATATTCATTTTTTAATTCTTTTTAAATTTCCTAATTATTATAATATTTAATTATAATAATTCAATCTTTAAATGAAGTTCAACCACTTTTTTAGTTTTATTTAATGTCTAATACTTTAAAGTGAAATTTTGTGAAACAAATAAAAATACAAAAATATTATTTCTGAAAATTTATGACAAAATACATGAAATAGCTATCTTGTAGATTTTAGTTTATTAACATATTAACAATATTTTTTTGTTGTTGATAATTTTGTAATTAAAATAAGATGAATATTGATGTAACGACAGGTATAAAAATTATGTAATTATATATCAAGACGATTAAAAAATTAAAATGAATGTTTATATTTTTCTCTATTTATAAATAATATCAGTCTTCTATAAAATTTTTCCATAAGTTACTACGTCCAATTTTTCCTTTATAATGAAGAATATATATATATATTTGAAACTTTAAATTAGTGATTAGTGGAAAAAAATTCCAAATGTAAGAATAAAACAAAATTTAAAAATANTTTTTTTTTTTTTTTTTTTTTTTTTTTGGGTATAATTTAGCCTAAAAAAAATGGTCCTAAATTAAGAAAAATCAAATGGATGCGTCTGCGATTTTCTGAGGCCTGGAGAAGCCTGTTTCGATGGACCAGTGGGTGAGCCCATGCCTCGATTTCAATCGGAAAAAGCGGAAAATCGCGAACGAACAAGCAAACACCGATATAAATTCCAGAATAAATTGCTCCACAAAAAAAACTCCAGCAAACGTTTATTCTCTCCATTTTACATTGTTCCTAGATATTGATCCTGTTCGTTCTTCATCTGCTCGTTTTTCTCTCCACAGGTTTAAATCTGAATCGCTCTTTCCTTCATAAACGGCGAATCAGGATCTATTTTATTGTGGAATCAGATTCAAACATCTTCATATAGATAACAGAAATTTAAAGAAAAAGGAGTAAAAAAGAAACGGAAACGGCAAACCTAGAAATCGCGATCAGGCCGACGATTGAGCGAGCTTTGAAGCCTCCAGATCTGCGGCTTGCTTGAGGAAACTCTGATCGCCGTCATCGAGCGCCATCTGAATCGGAGACGAGCCTAATCCATCGGCGATTGCGAGCAAAATGTTCTTCATCTCCGTCCGAAATTCTTCTGCATCGACGGTGCCGCTTTTGTCGCAATCAAACTGCTCGAAGATCGAATCGTAGAGTTGAGTGAGTTTCTCCGGCGGAGTGACGACGTCGACGCCGAAGTGAGTCTCGATCAGGCGGAGTGTCTCGAAGGCCTTGCGGAGTTCGGATCGAGACAGAACGCCATCGTTGTTCAGATCCAGAGAGGCGAAGGCTTCGTCCACGCTCTTCTTGAAATGAGATTCGTCGTTCACGAAGTTTCGCACCGTAGATCCGTCGATTACGACCACGGCCATTCCTCTTTCTCTGTGTTGATGTTTTTCTCTCCACTGGTGTGTGAGTGGTGGTAAGTCGGTGACTCGGTCGTGAGATAAACTTTGAAATTAGTCTCTTACGTTTTTATATATATCCATAGAGTGGGGACCACAAGAGAATTGTGATAAAAAGGACAATTCCGCTATATTTTTTTTTTATTATTATTATTAACTTGAAAACAAAACTATCAGCTCACGTGGTTTGTATAATATCTAGGGACTATTTTTTAAAAAAAGAAAAAAATAATTTAGATTTTTAATTTTTCTAATACAGTTTTTTTTTTTTAAACCTATAAGACAATAAATATATATATATATTGAATACAAAATTAAAAACTTTAATAATATTTGTGAAATAATTTTTTTTTTTTTTTTTTTTTTTATAACATAGAATTCGACAATTTTTTTAAGGATAAATTACACCATTAATAATGAAGAACCATAACACTGAATTACCTGGGATCACTTCCACTACCCCTCATCACTTCCACTACCCCTCATCACTTCCATTACCCAAACATTGCATTTTCCAACTTAAATGGAAATTGAATTATACATCCAAAATAGCCTAAGAAGAACGACTGCATTTTCGAACTAAAATGGAATATTACAGCCAAAATTGAATTGTACATCCAAAATAGCTCTAAGAAGACATGATCCCAAGCAGATACTTGACATGTACACCCTCATGATCCCAAGCGGATACTTTGCTGGTTCCATCACAAGGGGAACAAAGACCAAGATTTATTTTATCCGGTATCAAAAATAGAACACCTTTCAGGAGTATCTCGCAAATACATAAATATGATGTACAAAAAATATGTTATTCCTGTTGAGTTATGGAGTCTGCTCCCTGTATTTATAGCTTGGTCAATGGCTATATCCGGTAAAGCTATATATGGTACATAGCTATATATAGTAGATGGTTAAATCTGGTAAAGCTATATTTAGTAGACTGAACCATATATATATCCCGTCCAGTAAAGCTCTTAAATGTACTTTTCTATTCTCTGTACTCTCTTGTTGTACATGCCTGAAGTCATCAATAAAAAATCCTTTTAGCCAGAGTTCTCCTTGCAACTTCTCTCTATCCTTCTCTTTGTGTTCATCTAGATCGAGCGTGTGCGTTGTTGTGCGATCCTAACAACTGGTATCGATCCTAACAACTGGTATCAGAGCAAGGCAAAATTCACCACGATCTGTGAAGATGGAAAGTTCAAAGATTGGAATTGAGAAGTTCGATGGATCCGATTTCGGTTTCTGGAAGATGCAGATTGAAGATTATCTGTACCAGAAAGATCTTCACGAACCTCTGTTGGGGGTGAAGCCGGATACCATGACCACGGAACAGTGGAAGCTCAAGGATCGACAAGCCTTAGGGATGATCCGGTTGACGCTATCCAGAAACGTGGCGTTTAACATCATCAAGGAGAAGACAACGTCAGATCTGATGAAGGCGCTGTCAAATATGTATGAAAAACCGTCGGCTATGAACAAGGTGTATTTGATGCGTAGATTGTTCAATCTACAGATGTCTGAAGGTGGACGTGTTGCGGATCATATAAATGAATTCAATATGATCATAAGTCAACTGGGTTCGGTGGAAATTAATTTCGAAGATGAAATTAAAGCGTTGATTTTGATGTCATCCTTACCCGAGTCATGGGATACTGTTGTTGCCGCAATCAGCAGTTCCCGAGGATCTGATAAACTGAAGTTTGATGAAATTCGAGATGTAGTTCTCAGCGAAAGTATTCGCAAACGGGAAACTGGAGATTCATCAGGCAATGCTCTCAGTGTTGATCGAAGGGGAAGAAGCAAATCAAAGAGCTCAAACAAACATGGGCGTTCAAAATCAAAGAACCGGGGAAAATCTCCAAACAAACCCAACGTAACGTGTTGGAGCTGTGGGGGAAAAGGACACTTTCGGACAGATTGTACAAAGCTAAAGAAGAAGCAGAATCATAAATCTGAAGATGATGATGATTCTATATACACAACAGAAGATGCTGAGGACGTTTTAATCCTTAGTGTGGATAGCCCAGCTGAATCCTGGATTTTGGATTCAGGTGCATCGTTCCATTCGTCTCCAAGTAAGGAATTGTTTCGAAATTTCAAATCAGGAAATTTCGGGAAGGTGTATCTTGCCGACAATAAAACCTTGGAGATTGAAGGAAAGGGAGATGTCTCCATACAAACTCCAGCAGGAAATCAATGGACATTACAAGATGTCAGATACATTCCTGGTCTCAAGAAGAACCTGATCTCTATTGGTCAGTTGGATAGCACAGGCTATGCAGCAGAGTTTGGAAAGAGTTCCTGGAAGATTGTGAAGGGCGCCATGGTTGTTGCGCGTGGCACAAAATCTGGAACCTTATACACTACTGCAGAGTGTATAAACATGACTGCTGCTGCTGAGAGTGCTTCCAATTCAAGTCTATGGCACAATAGACTTGGACATATGAGCGTCAAAGGAATGAAGATGCTCACTGCGAAAGGAGCTTTAGAAGGCTTAAAATCTGTTGATATGGGTCTTTGTGAGAGCTGCGTTATGGGCAAACAGAAACGAGTTAGTTTCACAAAGGCTGCCAGAGAACCGAAGAAAGTGCGGTTGGAAATGGTCCATACAGACGTCTGGGGACCATCTCCAGTTTCATCACTTGGTGGATCAAGGTACTACGTCACCTTCATCGATGACTTCAGCAGGAAGGTATGGGTTTACTTTCTGAAACATAAGTCAGATGTGTTTACCACCTTCAAGAAGTGGAAAGCTGAAGTTGAAAATCAGACCGGCTTGAAGATCAAATGCCTGAGGTCTGACAATGGAGGAGAGTACAACAAATCAGAGTTTATAACATTTTGTGCAGCTGAGGGAATTAGATTAATAAGAACAATTCCCGGTAAGGCAAGACAAAATGGTATTGCAGAAAGGATGAACAGAACCTTGAATGAGCGAGCAAGAAGCATGAGGATTCATTCTGGATTGCCAAAGGCATTCTGGGCTGATGCTGTGAACACAGCAGCATATTTGATTAATAGAGGGCCGTCAGTACCCTTGAAGTTCAAATTGCCCGAAGAAGTATGGACAGGAAAAGAACTCAAGTACTCTCACTTGAGAACCTTTGGCTGTACTGCATATGTTCATGTTGATCCAGAGAAGAGAGATAAGCTTGATGCTAAGGCTGTGAAATGCTACTTCATAGGCTATGGCTCTGACATGTTCGGGTATAGGTTTTGGGATGAGAAAAATATGAAGATCCTAAGACACTGTGATGTGACCTTTGATGAAAATGTCATGTACAAGGACAGAGAGAAGATAAACTCTGAGACTACGAAGCAAGTGGGAGTTGAATTTGAGTGGCAAGAAAATTCACACAGTGATGGTACAACAGAAGCTCAAGAAACTCCTGATCCTATTGCTGAAGAACCAGACGTGGCTGATCCTATTGCTGAAGAACCAGACGTGGAGCAAGTTGCACCTGAACAGGTGTTGAGAAGATCATCCAGAACTACCAGAGCACCAGACAGATATTCAACCTCATTACACTATCTGTTGCTGACTGACGAAGGAGAACCAGAGTCCTTTGATGAGGCCCTACAAGTGGAAGATTCAACTAAGTGGGAGCAAGCCATGGATGATGAGATGAGCTCACTTGAAAGGAATAATACGTGGGTGCTGACTGAGTTGCCTACAGGAAAGAGAGCTCTGTTGAACAAATGGGTGTTCAAAATCAAGGTTGAACCAGATGGCAGAAGGAGGTTTAAGGCTCGGTTAGTAGTTAAAGGATATTCACAAAGAAAAGGCATTGATTATGCTGAGATCTTTTCTCCAGTTGTGAAATTAACTACTATCCGAATTCTACTGAGTATTGTTGCATCGGAGAATTTGCACCTTGAGCAAATGGATGTAAAAACGGCATTTTTACATGGAGATCTAGACGAGGAGATCTATATGCAACAACCCGAAGGATTTGCAGCTCCAAGCAAGGAGCACATGGTGTGTAAGCTCAATAAGAGCTTGTATGGACTGAAACAAGCACCGAGACAATGGTACAAGAAGTTTGACTCCTTCATGAGCAAGAGTGGTTTCCACAGAAGTGAAAAGGATCAGTGTTGCTACCTCAAGAAATACACTGATTCTTATGTGTTTCTACTCCTGTATGTGGATGATATACTAATTGCTGGATCAAGTATGAGGGAGATAAACCACCTGAAGGCAAGCTTGTCTTCAGTATTTGAGATGAAAGATTTAGGTGCAGCGAAGCAGATCCTTGGGATGAGGATTTCTCGAGATAGATCTGCTGGCACATTAAATCTATCCCAAGAGCAGTACATTGAGAAGGTGTTGTCCAAATTCAAGATGAATAACGCTAAACCCAGGACTACCCCCTTGGCAAATCATATTAAATTGTCAAAGGGGCAATCTCCCAAGACAGTTGAGGAACGTGAGCACATGGCATCAGTTCCGTACGCTTCTGCAGTTGGGAGTTTGATGTATGCTATGGTCTGCACTAGACCTGACATAACACATGCAGTGGGAGTTGTTAGCAAGTACATGGCAAATCCAGGGAAGGAACATTGGGAAGCTGTGAAGTGGCTTCTAAGATATCTGAGAGGTACATCCAATACTACACTTTGTTATGGCAATGGCAAAGTAGTTCTGCAAGGTTTTGTGGATGCTGATCTGAGTGGAGATGTAGACTCCAGCAAGAGCACATCTGGGTATATCTACACTATAGATGGAACAGCAGTGAGTTGGATGTCTAAGCTTCAGAAATGCGTTGCTCTTTCATCTACTGAAGCTGAGTACGTGGCCATAGCTGAAGCTGGAAAGGAGATGATATGGATGACAGACTATCTAGAAGAATTAGGCCGGAAGCAGTGCAAGAAGATCCTTTATACAGATAGTCAGAGTGCCATACAGTTGGTGAAAAACCCAGTCTATCATTCAAGAACAAAACACATTAGAAGACGGTACCATTTCACTCGCAGGTTAGTGGAAGAAGGCGATATGTGTTTGGAGAAGATAGAGGGTGCAAAGAATCCAGCAGACATGTTGACAAAATGTGTTGATGTTGGAAAATTAAAGCTATGCAAAGCCCTAATTGGTATGGTGTAGGATCAGTCTCCAAGTGGGAGAATTGTTGAGTTATGGAGTCTGCTCCCTGTATTTATAGCTTGGTCAATGGCTATATCCGGTAAAGCTATATATGGTACATAGCTATATATAGTAGATGGTTAAATCTGGTAAAGCTATATTTAGTAGACTGAACCATATATATATCCCGTCCAGTAAAGCTCTTAAACGTACTTTTCTATTCTCTGTACTCTCTTGTTGTACATGCCTGAAGTCATCAATAAAAATCCTTTTAGCCAGAGTTCTCCTTGCAACTTCTCTCTATCCTCCTCTTTGTGTTCATCCAGATCGAGCGTGTGCGTTGTTGTGCGATCCTAACAACTGGTATCGATCCTAACAATTCCCAATTGAATAGGTAACAAAACTTTTAGATTTTACTATTTTAATCTCAGGTTCCATTTGGATCTTTAAACTTTCCATTACTATTTGAGTTCTTACATATTATAAAAATAATTATGGGTTTAAATACACACTCGTGTTAATATATGAAGATATATAATTTAAGCTATGTTATAAATTTGTTAAAATTTAAGTAAATGCAAGGAAGAAAATCAACTTGTTCAACGTTCACGTATTGAATTTCTAAATTAATAATAATAAAAAAAATCATTCCCATCATATTTTGAAATATTTTTATAATATGCCAATACCATTTATTAAGGATAAATGATGTGTCCAAAAAAAATGAGAAAATTTTGGGAATAGAAAAGTTGCACACCACCTGTTTGTATAAAGGTGTGAAAGAAGTAGAAGTGAGGGGGCGTGGCGCGGAGCTTTGTGCACATAGCCCGTGTCGGGCGGCACTGAACGTGACGCGCACGCCTGCATGTCCGCCCCTTCCTTTTCTCTCTTGCTGCGCTCTCTTCCTCGCTGTGGCCAAAACACTATAGACCATCTTCTTATTTTATGATACACTTTTTAATGTCCAAGACATACTTCAAAAATTCGAAATTAAAAANATTAAAAAAAAAAAAAAAAAAAAAAAAAAAAAACAAGAATGACAAGCACAAACTCAAATCCCTCTTCTTCCAGATTCAGATTTAGTCAACGACCGAAGTCTGACCAAAAAATTCACTTTCTTCCCCGGCGTCTGCCCTTCTTTCCTCCTCTTCCCCACATGTTTTCCCGGCGAGGAATCCCAATTCTCCGGCGAACCCACCCCCAGAACGCTCTCCGGCGATCTCATCACCATTTCTTCATAGTCCGCCCCCTCCTCTCCACCTCCGCCAGCCAAAACTCTCGCCTGCAAAGCGGCGACCACCTCCCTCATCGCCACGTCAACATCCCGGTGATTCCTCAGCAAAATCTCCCCAATCTGCGCCGGCGTCAGGCTGCCGCCGGACCTTATACAGTTATCAACGACGTCGAAGAGCGCGTGTGATTCAATCTCCAAGTAGTTCCTCACAAGTGTCCGAAACGCAGCTGGCCCGCACATGCCGAGGCTCACGTGCACATCCATCCGGCCGCACCGGACCAACGCCGGATCAATTTTCTCCCTGTAATTCGTCGTGAAAACTACGATCCTTTCTTCCCCACAACAGGACCAAAGCCCATCAGTGAAATTCAAAAGCCCCGACAACGTCACGCGCCCCACCTCTTCCTCATGATCTCCACGCGCCGCAGCCATCGAACTCCGATCCGCCGTCAGATCAACAGAACAATCAATATCCTCTATAACAATCACCGACCGGTTGGTCGTCTGAATAAGAAGCGACCGAAGCTCAGAATTATCAGACACCTTGGTCAATTCCAAATCGTACACATCATAACAGAGGAAATTCGCCATTGCTGCAATCAAGCTCGATTTCCCAGACCCAGGAAGTCCATAAAGCAAATACCCACGTTTCCACGCGCGGCCGACACTACCGTAAAACTCCCTGCCAGCGGCGAACTCAGTCAAATCATCCATAATCTGTTTTTTCAGCTCTGTTTCGAGCGCCAGAGTATCAAAAGTGGAAGGATGTCGAAACGGAACAGAGACCCAGCTAGAATCGTAAGAACTGGCATTACCATTGTTGGTGAAGAGCCGCCGTTCACGAGAGGTCCGTTCGAATTCCGCCGCCGTGGAGGTGACGTGATCGAGATACAGAGGGAGGAGAGAATGGCAGTGGCGTTTGGGGATTCTGAGAGAGAAACTTCGTTTCTCATCCAATGAATCCTGAACGGTGTCGACGTGGTGGGTCCAGGAAATTCGTTGGCCTTTAAAGGTGTCGTGAACAGAGTGATTTGGAGCGACAGTGAAGGAGATTCTGGTGGAGGATTTGGAGCGGGAGAGGGAGAGACGGCGGCAGGCGGCGGAGTTGTGGAGGGAGTTGAGGTAGAGGGTGGCGTGACGGTAGAGTTGGTTGAGGTCGAGGGAGGAGTAGGCGTTGAATTCAGGGATGTCGTAATAGGAGTAAGGGGTGAAGAAATCTTGAAGGGATTCGTAAAGGGAATGGAGAAGAGAGAGGAATTGGGAAGGGAGGATGTTTTGGAGGAGTGTGATGAGGCCTAGCAATGACCATAACTGAGACAGGATCTCCATTTTTGTTCTAAATGGGTTCGACAACAGGTTGAAGATGATGATGATGATGGCGGGTTTGGCTTGGGAGAGGGAATGACTTTTAAAAGAGACCATCACTCATACACCCTCCTTTGGGGTCTATGGAGTCCTCGTGCAACTTCTCCTTAATCGAACCTTAACTCTCTCTCTATCTCTGGAATCCTCATACAAAGTGCACCTTTTGTTCGACACTTTGAATCAATTTTTGTTACACTTTAGAGGCTCATAACTTTTTTGTTCGAGATTTAAGAATTTTATTCACATGACTAAGTTAAGAGCATGACTCTAATATCACATAAGAATCATGAACATTCTCTGAATCCCTCAAACAAAGTACACCATTTGTTCTAACACTTGAGTCACATTTTACTACACCTTCAAGGCTCAAAACTTCTTTATTCGACATTTGAGAATTCTATTTACATGACTAAGCTAAGAGTACGAATTTGTTATCAAGTTAGGAATTACAGACCTTCATCGTGGTAAGATATTGTCCACTTTGAGCATATAAACTCTCGTGACTTTGCTTTTGATTTTTTCAAAATGCCTAATTTGAATAGAGATAATGTTTGTTACTTATAAATTCATGATCTTCCTCTCAATATCGGTTAGAGATGAGATGAGTTGAGTTGAGTTGTAAATGTTGGATTTTGAGTCATCTAATTTATGGTTTAAAAAATAGGTTGGTAAGGGATGGAATGATTTGATTTTGGAAATTGATTTGGAATTCGAGTGAGCGAGCGAGTGAGAGACGAATGGGCGGCGGAGGCATTGTGTAAAACAAGGGCGCGCCTGCATTGGGGCGTGCGCTTGCGACACGGGCGGCTTTTGCTTTTGTGGAGCACCAGCGCGCTCACATGCTTTATGTTTTCCATCTCTTCCCTATTTCTTTCTTTCACATCTCGCCTTCACTTTTTTCTCTTTTCTTATTATGGACTTCGGTTTAAGTGTAAAAAAAAGGCGAACTAAAGTATTTTTTTTTTTTTTAATTTTAGATTCCTTAAATTAATAAAAAATTATCAATAAAACTATTTTTTTTAAATACTATTTTTTTTAATACAAATAATTAATTTTTTTTGTTTAAAAAATACTTTTAAAATTTCCAAAATCTTTCAAAATATTCTCCAATTTCAAAATGTTTTATAATATTATTATTATTTTTTTAAAATTTGGAGATAATAATTTGTGAGGTTTAGATAAAAGTTTTTCAAAATTTTGATTTTTTTAAAAAAAATATAAATTAAGGGCGTTAGGGCTATTTTTAAGATTTCATATATATATGTATTTTAAATAGAAAACTTTAGTAAAAATCAAACATAGGAAAAAAAAATAAGAATAGAAAAGAATTTGAAAAAAATTTGAAAAAAATGTTCAATTAATTGCCTTTTTGACCATTTAATCAAATGTAATTTTACCTTAAAAATTTGAAAAAAAAAATCTTATGGTTGGTATGAAAATCTTTTAATACTTCTATTCCTTTCAAAAATATTTTTTTAAAACTTTATTAATTTTAAAATTTTTACAAAAGTTTAAAAATACTTTTACAGAAAAATTTTTATAAGTTTTAAATGTTTATAGAAATTTTAAGCATTAATAATTGGGTATAAAACTACGTTTAAAAATATTTTTAAATATTTTTAAAAAATTAATGTATTTTTGAAGTTTTAAAAAATATTAATTTTAAAACCCTAAATATTAACCGTTTCCAAACGTGCATTTTTTAATTTTTTTTTTTTTAAAGTTTAATGATATTTTTAAATTTTTAGTTGAAAAAACTTTTAGAAATGGAAAGATATTTTAGTTTTTTTTTTTTGGGGTAAAATAATTAATAGCAAATTGTTTTTATTCTTTAGAGGGCTTTACTTTTGTTAAGCAAACTTTGTATGTTTGTATTCCTTTTATTTAACTTTTTTTTTTTCGTTTAAAAATGGTTGAAAATTGAAAAAGAAAAAGGTTAAAAGTGCAATTAATAGAGAGAAAAAAGAAAAGAGATTATTGGGGTTCGGAACCAAAAGTCACGACCATCAATAATGTGTTCCATCAAAATTTAGTACATAAAACAATCAAACAAAATATGACCCATTTTTTAGGATTNAGTGCAATTAATAGAGAGAAAAAAGAAAAGAGATTATTGGGGTCCGGAACCAAAAGTCACGACCATCAATAATGTGTTCCATCAAAATTTAGTATATAAAACAATCAAACAAAATGTGACCCATTTTTTAGGACCGATGATTATTGAGAGTGAGTCCCACATTGGTTAATTTAGTGGAAGATCATAGGTTTATAAGTGAGAAATATTATCTTCGTTGGTATGAGGTGTTCGGGTNTTGAGAGTGAGTCCCACATTGGTTAATTTAGTGGAAGATCATATGTTTATAAGTGAGAAATATTATCTTCGTTGCTATGAGGGGGAAGTCCAAAGTAAAGTCATGATTGTAAAATATTTAAGAACCTTGAAATAATATTGAATACGGTTAAGAACCTAAGAAACTCTGCTTTTATTGTTGGGTCAATAGTTATAAAGACCAGAAAAACTTAGTGTACTTAAATGTTAAAATTTTCTTTATAGCGGAATGAGCCAGCTTCAAACTTCTGATGTTTATTTAACAGCATTCTTATTATATTCACTCTTATCAACCAGAATATTCACTTTATTCCAATCAAATTAAATGAGAAAAATTACCTAGTAAATCATAATTCATGATTTTGTTATTCACCTAACTCTCCAAGTGGAGAGTATTAGAATATATTTTATACAGCCGTAATCAATTAAAATTTTATATTTGATATATTTTATCTTATCTTCATGATTTTGTTAGTAAAATATTTTCTCATATTTTTCCGGATTTAGTTTGTAGGTTGTATTCTATTTAAATGTTGTTAACAAAATTACACTAGATTCCACTGGAACTTTTGATCCCATCTATGCAATTCCACCTCTGTTTTTCATTCTTAACACAATATAGAAAGTTTCTCATTCTTAACATGATATCAAACCATCATTTTTAACAAATACATTATATTATAATGTATCAAACAAAATAAAGTTGATTCTCGATTCAAGAGAAGTTAAATTAAATTCAATGTTTTAAATGTAGGAGGAATGAATTATTAAAATATTTAATTGAAAAACAAGCATTAAACCTTCTAGAAAATTTTAAAATTATAAATATATATATATATATATATATATATTAATGGTATTTTGTTGTTATTTATTATTATTTTTTTCTCTATGATATAAGGAAAATTTTAATTTTCCTCTTAAAGTAAACATCTTNAAAAAAAAAAAAAAAAAAAAAAAAAAAAAAAAAAAAAAAACTAGATGGGAGAATAAATTTAAAGGAGAAAATAAAACACGGGTTACATTCAAAATAAAACAAAAAAGAACCTAAAAAATGGCGTCGCCCGGACTCGAACCGGAGACCTTCAGTGTGTTAGACTGACGTGATAACCAACTACACCACGACACCAGATGATGGTAAACGCACCTAACATTTTTTATAGTAGTATTTAACAAAAGATTGGTTGTTGAAAATTGAAAAATAATTTTAAATGGTCCCTAAAATCACCTTTTTATTATTACACTAACCATTAATATCGTCATAAAAACTTGCATGGTTGTTGTGCAAATCCAATAGAGATGGATTTGTCTAACGTGTACAACCTCAAAATATATGCTAAGTTAAGCCACTTTGCTGCACACCAAAGTAGTACTCATTATACACACACTATGGTACCTATGCTAAACTAGTTTTTCATTGGCGTAACAAGAATTCATGTTGAGCGTAGTTGGACGAAACCTTCTTAAAGTTTTTAATTTGATCCATGTGGAGTGGAACCATATCGAGCTTGGGTCTTAGCCATTTAGGTATAGTTCATTTGGGCTTTATTGACCTGCGCGAGATCGAGTTTCAACCATGCTAGGGCTCATTGGCCTTGGCTTGGTCGGCCTCAAACAAGACCCAACTTACAAGTTGAGTCTTGACTTTTGAAACTTTTATCTTCACGACTTTTTCGTAGTTTTCATGAATTACGTTGTGTCTTACCCAGAGCTAGATGTGATAAAATACATAGTTAATCACACAAATTCCTAAATTTTATAATTTGGGCGTGTTATACTCTAAACTTTTAAAAGTTTTTTTAATTTTTTTTTTAAAGTTAAAAAATATATTTACAATTAGTATTATGTTTAAAAAAGTACTCATAAATTTTAAAAATAACATTAATATTATATCCTTTACTTTTCTGAAAAAAGAGTTTAAAAAAGTTATTAGCGAGAACAACGCATTGATTATTGTTAATAAATGAACATTAAATGTTTAAATGAAGAGAAAATAAAAATATGAAAATATTAATAAAAATATAAAATGAACGAAAATTTACTATATTTGATGGGAGGGGGGAATCCAAATTGTATGAGGTAAACGCGTCGCTATAATTGGAAGGTACAACCGACGAAGTGGCAATTGGAAAAAAGAAAAATCCAAAATATAAAAAATGATTGTAAGTTGTTCATAATGAAACGTCAAAAAATCAAAGAGTGATCCAAAAAGAAGATAAATTGGGTGTGAGGTATCCACCTATCCATCTCCAATGGCGGATATTTCCACACTCTCCTTACTCGCTACCCATTTCTCTCATTCTGAGCTCAAAATGTTCTCCCATTTGGGTTCTTCCCTCTAACTCCTTTTCATTTTCTTTTCCTTCCTCTCTCAATTTTTGCTTCTGGGTTTCCGATTTCCTTGCTCTCAATCACTATGGCTGTGGCTATGGCTTCTTGGACCTCTGGGCTTCACTCCAATCGCAGTTCTTGGACCCTCAAATCCTCTGAACCCCGTTTTGCTAATGGGGTTTTCACCAAGGGTTCCATCGCTTTTCAGACTAAATGTTTCTGCCTACTTCAGAGCCGAAGGTATGGGTGTGTCTTTCTGCTTAATTTTTTCATACCCTTCTCAATTAGTTGAAGATTGTTATGATTTCTTTCAGTTTGAAACATGTGTATCTGGGTTTCTTCGTGGATTTAGATTACATGGTTCAATTTAGTTTCATGCTTGAGGGTTGCTTTTATTCTGGTTCCTATGGAGACATTTCTGTTGTAAGTTGTCATGGAGATGTATTGTCGTAACTCTCTGATTTAGTTCATAACACTTTTGGTTCATATTCTATGAGAATTAGTATTGCTATGCCTTTATGTATGAGAATTAGTATTGCTATGCCTTTATGTATGAGAATTAGTATTGCTATGCCTTTATGTATGAGAATTAGTATTGCTACGCCTGTCTAGTGTTGTTATTGTTTTGAGATGTGTACTCATTGCTATTTTGTATTTGCTGGTGAATCCACGGGGAATATCAGCCTCAAATATATGGTTTTTGGCTTCTCACTTGGCTTGAAAATGAACCAACATTCCCATTGTTCTTGTTTCTTTTGTTCAAAATCGAATATGTAGAAATTTAGGGTTCACCTATTTGAAATAAGCACACACCACCTCACTAAGCATTGCATTCATTTGCATCTTGCATATAGTCCCAAAATAGGAAAACCCGGTGGGAAGTATTGGTTGCTACAGACCAGGGAGCCGAGTCATACCATTAAAAAACCAGGCAATTGGGAGGAACTTTGTAAGAGAGTCTTTGTAGTGTGAGAGTGTGAGAGTTGGTTATAGTGATTGACTACCACCCGTGGATGTAGTGAAATTTCTTCTCTTTGAACCACGTTTTCGTGTCTTTTTGTTTAATTTCTGTTTGTGGGTGTGTGAATGCGATCGATCTTGCTTCCGTTTCCGCTATAACAATTGGGTATAAGAACATTTTGGTTGTGGCATTTGGGTACAACGATTTAATTTTTGTGAAGTTATGTTTATATGTTTGCTACTGATCCTTCACCAGATGGTGTTCTTCCACCATGAAGAGCATTCCACGAGCTTCATCAGCTACAGCTGTTCAGGTACTGAAGGTATCAATGCATATGATTTGCAATTGTTCCATGCTTGTTCTTAATTTTTGTTGGACCTCTCTCTCTTGGGAGTGGTTGCTCAGGAGGATGGAAGTAACGGTGATACTGATACAATTCCAACGCCCATAGTTATAATAGACCAGGACTCTGATGAAGATGCAACTGTGGTGGAAATAACCTTCGGCGATCGGCTTGGAGCTCTTCTCGACACGGTAAAAAGCTAATTCTTCATGTTGGCAAAGTCATCTTTAGCATTCCATTCCTTAGAGCTTGTTTCTAGATGATAATACTAAAGGGTAAAGCTTTATGAGTTGTGTTGTTTCGTTGTTTCGTATAATCGCCATTAAAAATGCATTGGTTATAGATGAATGCTCTGAAAAACCTGGGGCTGAATGTTGTGAAGGCGAATGTCTTTTTGGATTCTTCTGGAAAACACAACAGATTTTCCATCACGAGGGCGTAAGTATCGGCTTATTACGTTTACACGCTTCTATGGCTGTCTTTTACATTATTGAATGGTAGATTGTGATAGTAGAATGGAAACACCTTGAATTAGATTTGAACTTAAAAGTTGTTCCATTGTGATTTTGGTTTTTGATTGGTTTGGTAATATGCAGAGATACTGGAAGGAAGGTAGATGATCCAGAGTTGTTAGAGGCAATTCGTTTGACAATTATAAGCAACTTGATTGAGTATCATCCGGTAATGGTTCAAGAGATAATAGTCTGGTGGATCTTTGTTTATTAGAGACCTGCTTTTTTGAGTTCCTAAATTTGATGTTGGTTGTTTAGGAATCAAGTGCTCAGTTAGCAATGGGAGCTGCCTTTGGGGTTCTGCCACCAAAACAAGAGGTCTTATATAACTTTCCATTTCAAATGCCTATCCGCTAGTTTATATTTCTATTTGTGGGTGGGTAGGTGTGTAATAGCCCAAGCTCACCGCTAGCAGATATTGTACTCTTTGAGCTTTCCCTTTAAAACGCGTATTCTAGGGAGAGGTTTCCACATCCTTATAAGGAATGCTTTGTTCCCCTCCCTAGGATCTCACAATCCACCCCTTTTGGGGGCTCAGTGTCCTCCTTGGCATACCACCCGGTATCTGGCTCTGTTAACATTTGTAACAGTCTAAGCTCACTGCTAGCAAATATTGGCCTTTTTGGGCTTTCTCTTCAGGGATTCTCTTCAAGGTTATAAAACGTTGCTAGGGAGAGGTTTCCACACTCTTATAAGGAATGTTATGTTTACTTCTCCAATTGATGTGGGATCTTACAATCCACCTCCTTTGGGGGCCTAGCGTCCTTGCTGGTACACTGCCCGGTGTTTAGCTCTAATACCATTTGTAACAACCCAAGCCCACTGCTGACAAATATTGTCCTCTTTGTACTTTTCTTTCTGGGATTCTCCTCAAGGTTGTAAAACGTATCTGCTAGGGAGAGGTTTCCACACCCTTATAAGGAATGTTATGTTTCCTTCTCCAATTGATGTGGGATCTTACAATCCACCTCCTTTGGGGGTCCAGCGTCCTTGTTGGCACACTGTCCGATGTTTAGCTCTAATACTATTTGTAACAACCGAAGCCCACTGCTGTTGTACTTTCCCTTTTGGGTTTTCTTAAAACGTGTCTGCTAAGGAGAAGTTTCTCTCTCCAACTAATGTGGGATCTCACAAAGTGAGTGGGTGGGGGTAGGGGGCGGGTTAACAATGTAACAAGAGGTTCAAATGTTGGTTTTCTCCGGTTTAGAAATCGATAGGGATAAGAGTGCAGAAACCGCCCAACATTTTTTCCCTTTGTATCAGTATAAGAGTCTGCTCTCTTGTTCTACTTCTCAATGCATGTCATGTCACTCGATCTACCTATTCATTTCAACATTTTTTATGCATCATTTCCTACCTTTTATACCTCTTGTGTTACTGAATCATGGATCCTCTCGGTAGGTTACTCGATTGGAATGATGTTTGCTCCTTTACACCTCATTTATCATACGTTATAATTTCTCAGGTTGATGTGGACGTTGCTACGCACATAAGCATACGAGATGACGGTCCTGACCGAAGGTAACGCTCGTCTTTTTCCTCCGTAACCGTTAGCATTGGGTAGAAAATCATTGGCATAATCTTTTGCATACATGAAGTGAGACTCTCCTTTTACCCTTTACAGCTTACTGTATGTGGAGACAGCTGACCGACCGGGATTATTGGTCGATCTTGTGAAGATCATCACTGACATAAACGTCGCAGTCGGATCTGGAGAATTCGACACCGAGGTGACTATTTTCAGTTTGAAATTTGCAGTCCTTCACGGTTACTACTTAACTTCCATGGTAATTGCAAGTTTGTTTGTTGTGAGTACAGGGATTGTTGGCTAAGACCAAGTTTCATGTGAGCTATAGGGGCAAAGCCCTGATCAAACCTCTTCAGCAGGTTGGTAAACAATTAGATTACTGGTTACAATATGCAACATTGTTGCGGGTTCCTGAGGATTTACGTCGAATTTTACAGGTTATATCAAATAGTTTACGATATTTCTTGAGGCGACCGACAACAGAGGAGGCGAGTTTTTAAGCCGTCGTCAGGTAAACCGAAACCAGGATATTAAACTTGCAGAAATATTGTGTATTTAGACTGTACCATGTACGCCCTGTTGTTGTTGTTGCTGCTGCTGCTGCAGCAGCAGCATACGCAAGAAATACGCAAGAAATGTACGAGCGTGTTGTTTAATACTAAATGAGTACTTTTATTTGCAAATCTATTAAAAACACCCGGATCGGATCGGATCGGGGTGGAGAGTATATGAATTTGATATTTCGAAGATATTGGATAGAAAATGAAATAACATTCCAACTCTTAACTTGCTTGGGGAACACTTAAAACTTGAATAAAGTGGTGTTTTAGAAAGGATAGACAAAACTTTGTTAAACATGGTATGGATCGGTCTATTACGAGTTTTGCTGGAAATATGTAGTAGTAGAGGTTGCATTAAGATTTTATTTTTGGGTTTAGAAAAACTATGCATGGTCCGGGTTCGGGTTGTATTGATGAATTTTTTTTTACCAAACCTAAAAGTTCGGGTTGTTTGGGTTGTCAGTTAACTTTTTAAATTTTATTTATTTATTTATTTACCATCGATATAATTTTAGATAAAAATTATTAAAAGTTTATAAACAAATATAAATCAATTTATAATCATTAAAAAAAATAAATTCATTAACGACAACATAGTTTAATATCTTTATATAAACTAAAGACAACTAAATGATGCACAACTAAATAACTAAAGACAACTAAATGATGCTGCGACCAAGGAGGTTGATGCATCATCCAACACACACCATATAATGTGTGCACGGAAGAGAAGACAAAGCATAAATAAGATAGGGGCAACAATAAGACGAGAGTGTGAAAGCATAAATAAGATAGGGGCAACCATAAGATGAGAGTGTCAAAGAAAGGCTTATTGAAAGGTTGGGTAGGCTTCGAACCTTAACCTCAAAAGTCAGAGTTTATGCGATTTTGGATTCAAGTTCATCCATATGAAATATGAAAGCTCGCCAAATTTAGTGTCAATCGGACATCAAATGAATGCTCCACGACACTTTATGATCTTTAGCCAAAATCATGTACTTGTCGGATTGGAAATACCTCGTATCTGAGACATGATATTAGCTTCATACCACCCTGATATTAGCTTCATACCACCCTTGGGCCCTATGAACATGTGTATGTTACCGTGAGTAGGGGTGTACATGGTTCGGGCTAGGTTGGGTTGAGCGATTTTTTTGACCCAACCCAAAAGTTCGGGTTGGTTGGATTGGTAACCCAACCCAACCCGAAACTTTTCACGACCCAACCCAACCCTCTGTTTTCGGATTGGGTTCGGGTTGTGTCCGGGTTGGGTTGTCAATTTTTTTTTAAAAGTTTTATTTATCCACCATTTATAATTATTCGANTTATCCATTTATAATTATTCGAATACAATCTTAGATAAAATATATTAACAGTTCACAGGCGAAAATGAAAACATATTAACATAGTTCAACATTATCATAAAACTAAAAACAGTTAAATATAAACATATTAACATAGTTCAACATTATCATAAAACTAAAAACAGTTAAATATAGACATTTCTTGAAAATTGGTTAAAGTAGGAAAAATATAAAGATATATCATGAAATTAAATAAACAATAAAAATGATTAGTTTAAAGATATTGTATATAAAAAAAAATTGATATATGTTTACTTACACGTGACCTGACAAAGATAGAGAGTCCTAATTATATATATATATATGAAATTTATGAACATTTAATTATATATATTATATATATATATATATATATGAAATTGAAATAAATCAAATGTATATGTGACTTTGATAAAGATAGAGAGTCTTAATTATATATATAATACGTGACCTTATAAAAGAAAATGATTCAATTTTGTGTTATATAAAAGAAAAGAAACCTTATAAAAGAAAATGATTCAATTTTGTGGTATATAAAAGAAAAGGAACATAAATATATATATAATAATTTAAATGTATACGTGACCTAGAGTCTAATATATATACAACACGTGATCTTATAAAAGAAAATGATCCAATTTTGTGGTATATAAAAGAATAGGAACATAAATAAATAAATATATATATATATATATATATATATATATATATATATATATATATATATAAAAGAAAGAATCGTAATTATATATAATACGTGACCTTATAAAAGAAAATGATCCAATTTTGTGGTATACGAGCCAAAGTACAGGCAAATCTATTATAAATAAAAAAATTTAATATATTTTATATATTTAAATTTGGTTCGGGTCAATTCGAGGGTTTTACCCACGAACTCGAAATCGAACCGATTCAGTTCGGGTTCAGAAAAATGAACCCAACCCTACCCGAAATGCTAATTCAACCCAACCCAACCCTTATAGTTCAGGTTGGGTTAGTCCGGGTTGTCGGGTTGAATGTACACCCCTAACAGTGAGGCCGAGTGTTGTGAAATTAGCGTCTCGAGTAACTTCCTTTGAAATTGGTCTTTCAAGGACAATGTCAAACAATATGGGTGTGTTGACATCGCCCCCTGCCCATATGTTGAAGGTTGGATTATGTACCTACTATACAAAACAAATTTTGTAAATGATATGACGTAGACACAAGAGTGTCCAATGCCTCGATAGAACCTGAATGGATGGATGTACGGGATGTCTCGATATTATGAACGACACATGGACCCATTCTCAATGGACATGACCAAACAAGCTATGCTAGCTCAGAACACTCCATGACTTGGGATGACGTTAACATGTATGAGTCATGTTAATTGGGAACAACAATGATTTGAGATGCGACGTTGAGTTGAAAGACCTTGGCCCCGAGTAGAGGCAAGGTCAAGCTGAATGACTTGGCCTAGTGTAGAGGCAAGTAGATTGGGTTACAGAAGATTAAACATGCACGCGTAGGCAGCGTGTGTAATCGAATTAACTTAGACTCAGCATAAGTTGTGTTCAGTTGACGAAGATAAATCTCGTGTAAGATCTAATGAAGCCACAAAGATGGACGAAAAAGGCATATGGGCCTTGGATTCCTCTCAAGACTTGTCGTCAGCATGTCAAAATCATGTCACATGGTTGAAAAACGTACGATCGTGACATCAAACACATGAAAGTCGTATATGCTAGAAATGATTGGTAATTAATATATGGTATACTATTGAATGCAATGTAGAATCGAAGGCACTTTATATAAAAAGCTTTAATGAGTTTGTTGAAGCAGTTGCATACAACAAGTTTCCATATTTTGATTTTTTTTTTTTTTAGTGAAGAGAATTTGGAAAAGGAATAATAATAATTAATTAGAATTTGGAAAACCAGTTGCCAACTTTGCCCTCAACTCCTTCCTCAAGATCTTTCCCGACGGCGATTTCGGAATTGCGTCTATCATAAACGCCCTCTTGATTCTCTTGTAGAATACCACCTGCAAACAATAACAGAACAGAGTCAATAATTTCACGCCCAATTCACTGATTTAGAGAATGATCCGTTCATAATGAACAATATCATATCATTATGGAGAGTCGAGTTAATTTCTAAGAATTTGAAAAAAGGGCACCTGCTTTGATATGAATTGTTTAATTTCATCCTCAGTTACTTCAGAGTTCTTCAATCTCACCACGAACGCAACGGGAACCTCTCCGGCTTCTTCATCTTTCATTCTGCAATTCAATTAACCCATAATTATCCGCGATTTTCACAAACCCAATTCGGAAATCAAATCACAATCAATTCTCTTACGGAACGACGGCGGCATCAGAGATTGCCGGATGAGTGAGCAACAGAGCTTCCACTTCCGCCGGAGCCACTTGAAATCCCTTATACTTTATAAGTTCCTTCAATCGATCGACGATGAACAGCTCGTCGTCGTCGTCGATGAATCCGATGTCGCCGGTGTGCAACCACCCATCCTTGTCGATTGTGGCGGCTGTCGCCTCCGGATTGTTCAGATACCCTTTCATGATTTGATCGCCTCTGATGCAGATCTCTCCCGGCGTGTTTCGAGGCAACGAACCGCCGTTTTCGGTGTCGACAATCTTCATCTCGGCGTTTCTCACGACGGTGCCGCAGGCGCCGGGTTTCATCGGAAATGGCTCCTTTGCAAATGCTAAACCCATCGTTAGCACTGGGCCGGCCTCCGTCATTCCGTATCCCTGCAATCAACAGAATTTTCTCTGATCAATCTTGGTGATCCAACGGCTAGGATTACATCTGATCCAAAAATTAAATTATAAATTTAGTTAGCTTTAGTTTTGTATTTAAATTATTTTTAATTATTCAACCTTGAGTTTATATTTAACAGTCCTAAAATATATTTAAATTTTTTAAAAATTATATAACGTTAAAAAAAATGAAAATTAATTAATTTTATTTGTAATTAAAAAATTACACGTGGATTTCTGCTTTGACTTTGGGTGACATTTCGTCTCCATTTAAGTCTTTTAATTATCCTTCCAAAAATAGATATTTTTTTTATTATTAATAATTACACATAATAAACACAAATTTCCACAATTAAATATAATTATTACAAATTTAATATCTAAATTTTAATATAATTTAAAGTTTAAAATGATTTTTAATTTATTAATTTTCTTTTTAAAATGAATTTGCAGTACCTGGCCGAGCACAGCCTTGGGAAACTTGGTTCTCACGGTATCTTCAAGCTCCTTCCCAAGCGGAGCGCCGCCGCATTTGATAACTCTGATCGACGAAAGATCGTACTTATCGAGGTCCGGCGACTTCGCGATGGCCAAAACAATCGGCGGCACAATCGGCGCAATCGACACTTTGAATTTCTGCACCAATTGCAAAAGCGAACCGATCTCGAATTTAGGCATAATCAAAATGGTGGTCCCCGCCCGTAATCCGCAGAGGAGGACGGAATTAAGCGAATAGATATGGAAGAGCGGCAAAACGCACAGAATCACGTCCTCATTTCGATAGTACAGATTCGGATTTTCGCCGTCCACTTGCTGAGCCACACTCGTCACTAGTCCTCTGTGTGTAAGCATCACTCCTTTCGGCAATCCGGTGGTTCCAGAGGAATACGGCAGCGCAACCACATCGTCCGGATTGATTTCCACAGTCGGCATCTCTCGTTCGTCGGCCTGAATTAGATCGGCGAACGATAAACAACCATCCGGCGGAGAATCGACGGTCATGATTTTAACATCAGGTACTTCCTCTGTTATTTCCTTCACTTTTTCATAATACGACGATTGCGTCACGATTAATTTCGCATTCGATCCTTTTGCTTGCTTTGCGATCTCCGCCGCCGTGAAGAAAGGATTCGCCGCTGTCATAATCGCGCCGCGATACGACGCACCAAGGAAAGCGAAGACGAATTCCGGCGAATTCTGGAGGAGGAGCATAATCACATCGCCTTGAGCAATGCCGAGTTTGTTCAATCCCGAGGCGACCTTGCGTGCGGCGAGGTCGACGTCGTGGTAGGTAAAGGATTCGCCGGTGACGGAGTTGATTAGACAAGTCCGGTGGCCGATTTTGGCGAGGTTTTCGTGTAGGCAATAGGAATGCAGAGGAAGGTGGTTAGGAATGTAAATATGGGGCAGTTTGGAGCGGAAAATGAAGTCATTCTGAAGAGCTTCAACAGCCATTTCAATGGCGGATTTGGGGAGTTCAGAAGATGAAGAAGAACGAATAATCTCTTAATGGAAGATTTTATTGTTCTTCTGAATTGGATGAGCGGAAATGAAGATGAAGATATAGGGAGTTGGATTGGAGACGGGACAAAAACCGGGGTTGGTGAAGGGAGTAAATGGGAATTTTCATTTTTTATTTTATTTATTATAGTGTTATAATTTTCAAATTAATTCTATTTTGAATAATTAAATGTATTAAGGATTTTATTAATAAATCCAAATTTCAAAATTAAAGTATGGACAGAAATTAAATATTTAAACAAAAAGGTATGAGTAGAGAAAGACACGTAAGAAATTAGAATATAAAATGTATTATTACAGATTCCACTATGCAAAAAATTAGGTACATTTTTTTTTAATTTTTAAATTCTAAATTCTAACTATTAAAAATTAGGAGGTGAGTATTCTATCTTATATTTAACTATTAAGTTNAAAAAAAAAAAAAAAAAAAAAAAAAAAAAAAAAAAAAAAATAGAAGAAAATCTAAGACATTTTTTTAGAAGTCAAAATTTATTAATTCAATTTTTTTTTGAGTTAATGGGTATTTTTAAAATAATGGTCAAATGATTTATGTTTTTTTTTTATTTAAATTTTTAAATTTAAGAATATTATTGAAAATTTAAAGTAACACATTAAAAACTTAAAATTTAAAAAAAATAATTAAAAACTTATAAAAATTAAGAAGTAATTAAAATGTGTTTAAGACGCTAATTGAGTTCCAATGAGCAATAAGCTTTGGACAAGTGGAGTTATTTAGTGATAATCCGGTTTTGAAAAGATTATTAATAAACTTAATCAGCAAAATTTTGGAGGGGGGAATGGTTGGTGAGAAAATGGGGTTGGTGAGAGTGGGAGATTTAGGTGATTGGTGGGCCCCATAAACTCTCGTATTGGGTGCCCTACTTTTATCAAAGTGCCTTTATCTAACCCTAAAATCATTCTTTTTTAAATATATGATTTTATTTTATTTTTGGCTAAATTAATTAAAATACCAATTTTATATTTTCGTCTATAAACATTTATTTTTTTAAATTTCATTAATATTCTTAAATTATTTAAAAAATTAAAAAAAATATAGTATCATGTTTCAAAAATACTCATAAACTTTAACTTACGAAATTTTTACTATTTTATAATTATTTTTTAAAATTAATTTAGATATTTCTAAATTTGGGTGGTTCCAATAACGGATTTTGGGGCTTTATTTTATTTAGTCCGAAAGAAAAGGAAATTGAAAAAAAAGGGAAAAAAATGAGGTCGTGCTTCTTCTACTTTATGTAGTCGTGTTCCGAGATCAATATCGGTCTCCATTTTACCTACTACCAATGATGCTTGGTCGTTGCCACGTGGCCCCCTTTCCCTTAATTTCCCTCCTTTTCTTTTTTATAAAAAAACACAATTCATTATTTCATCTCTCTTTATTTTATTGAAAGGATAAATTATTTATCGTTTATTTAGCTGACGAAATCGTGACGACACATTTTCTTTTTATTATTATTATTATTATTTTTAAAACTCCGAAATGTAAATGCTACGAACATAATAAACCTTAAAGAAAAAAGAAAGTTGCATGCATGGCAGTACGGAAGCTAAGCCCATTTCGTAAATCAAATGGGCTTCTCTATTTCCACTTCTTCTATTTCCAACATGGGCTTTAATTGGGCCTACAGAGTAGTCTTGGACTTGATGGTCACAATATTGTCCATGCATGCATGGAATGATATTTAATATTAAATTATAATTTACTCCATATATCATATTTACTGGTGGTGGATTAAGCAAATATTGTCGATAAAAATACTATGATATTTGCTCATTTCCTCCTATGACATGTAATATATGTTATATATACATACAAATATTGCAGTTTGATCTGTCATATGCCAATAAGGGTTTGTGAGTTTCACCTCGAATTTTGAAGCTTGTAGCTTTCTCGAAACTCAACCAAATGACATGATTCTTAGTTTGTTGAACTTAGTATGTAGAGAACTTCGAACTTGTTTAAGGGAGTAGAAGCAACTGGGGCTACACTCGGGAGATAAGTATGACAGAAGTCACTTGAGGAGAGAGAAAATGCAAAGATAAAATCGTTGGAAAGAAGAAGTTTGACCTAACTAGCCTCGTTTAGTTCAATTCGACTGGCTTTGCCTCAAATGTCTCGAATATACTTATTTTGNTTTTTTTTTTTTTTTTTTTTTTTTTTTTTTTTTTTTTCAATTTCATCGCTTATCATAGTTTTTTGTGATGTAGGATATTTTTGAAGAATTTCATAATATTTGGAATTTTTGGAAGACCTGAACGTGTGTAAAAAGTAAAAAGTGTCACGCATACAATGTAATGGTACCTCATAACTTCAAATTTACCTATTGAAAGCATGTATTAGGAAGCCTATTATCAAGATTTGAGCATGAAATAAGTTGAATTGATGTATGTGAGAGCACGTTAAACATTATGATACAGGCTTTTCGAGAAATATAAATACAAACAACCATGGTGGAAATATCTTTTCATAAAAACATCATGGTATGGCCTTGGGCTCTGCTTTCCATTCCGGGCAGGGTTAGATGTGGAGTACTTTCCTATACACGACCCACGCACATGCACATGGTCCCACCAGGCGGGCTTGTATATGTACCTTCTAGACCTTGCTTGTCAGACTAGCACAAGCTCACGTTGTCAGACACCATAGTGGGGGAAAAAGTCGTATAATATCCTGGTGAATATAAATATCACAAAGGTACGAGCCTATACAAAACATAGCGAGGAAGTATCTCGATGCACGTGTCATACGCCCTAAATTTGTGTGAAATCCAAGCTTGTTTGGTTACACACATCGTTTGTGCTTGCATATTCAATCTTCTGCGACCAAACCGACTTGCTTTTACACTAGGCCAAGTCATTTGGCTCGACCTTTTCTCTACTCCGGGCTAATGTCTCTCTTTGCAATGTTGCATCACATATGTCATCTTAGTTCCCAATTAGCATGACCTATATGTCTTGACGCCATCCCAAGTCACGAATGTCGTCAACCATCACAACTCACTCGCTCATGTCATCGAGAATGGGCCCACATGTCATTCATAATATTGGGATATCTCAAATATCCATCCATCTAAGTTCTATAGAGGAATTCGACCCTCCCGTGTCCATGTCATGTGATGTCATTTACAGACTCCGTACTGGATAGCGGGTGTATAATCCAACCTCCAACGCATGGGCCGATGCGCAATAATGGCACACCTATGCCTACCAATACTGTCCTTGTAAACCCCATTTCAAAGGAAGTCACCCAACACACTCGTCTCGCAACGTTCATCCTCGTTGTAACACACGTATATGCCACATGGTGAGTTTGCTTAGGCCACAGGATCCTGGGGTGGTGGAGAGCGGACACTATGCCTCCCCTCACATTAAGGCACGACCAATTATATGTTGATCACCCTCTTGTTGATCAGAATTGTCTTCATCATATTGATCCGCACGTTATGGAGGTGGTGGAATTCTCTAGCTTGATTGTGAATCTACAATCTTCCTATTCGATCTGTCAACTCCTCTATTTCTCAAATTAGTTTTTTCATGGTTAGTTGTTGTGCTTCTTTCATTCGGGAATCAGTAATGTTAGGATTATCTTATGGACTTGCCATACTACAAAAGAAAGTAAAAGAAAGAAAAAAAAAGGACCTCACAAGCGCTCCCTCATGTGTGTTGACTCGTGTCAACACTAAGTCAATGTATCACTCCCTTACAAACTCACCCTTACAATGGAGCACACACCAATCAAACTCCAAAACAAATTGGTTTATGAGGCAAACTATATTCCAGAGGTAAGTGCAATTCAAAGTGATTAGACAACTCAACACACAAACAAGGGTATTAAAAGAGCAATCTAAATAACAACAAATAAATGAGTTAAAGAAAGAAGACGAGTAAACATAATTCTTGGCCAAGTAATAAATATGAACGTTTAATTTACCCTTAGTAACAAATGAGAATTTGAACAATTTTTTCTTCACTTCTTTCTTGAAATTTATATTGCATGGTTGATATTTTGATTTATATCACATATAACATATATCATATTATAAACATAACATAGCACACATCAAGCAATCATAAAACACGACACGTGCCCTACATGTTTATCATACGACAAACAAATCATCCAACCAAACCAACCGTAAAGTCACTTGCTTAGTTTGTCTAAGCCAAAATCATTAAATACACTTCGTGGCTAGTCCGATCCTACTCTTCCAAGCAAATTAATTGGCTCTAAATGACTAAGGCTTGTCAAAGGAGTAATCAAACATAAACTCAAGAAAAAGCCACTTCTTTTGAACCCTTTTTTAGAGGTAATTATTTAATTATGAGAACCTCACCTTTTTCTTCGCCCTTTACCCATCACTAACAACGTCCGACAACCTCTCATTTCCTTAACATTTCCATCTATATTGGTTCATTTAAATTTAGCTTNATAAAATTCGTTCGTAATTATAAACCTCCTTCTTAGAATCTATTGAAGGGGGCTTCGGCTCGGGACAAGAGCAGAGCTCTACCCACTGAGCTATATTCCTCGAGTCTAAGATGGACGACGTCAAAGATAACAGACGCTAGCAGTTTCGAATGAAACTTTATTTTTCAAAAAGTTGTATTTTATTGGGAAGGATAGAACCAGAGCTATCACCTTTTTTTCACTGTTTAAAATAAATGTGTTAATATAGTGATGAAATATCTCTATTTGCAACAAANAAAAAAAAAAAAAAAAAAAACTTTGAGCTTAATGTAATTTGAGATTCCATATAGACTTTGACCAACAAAATGAGGTTCTAGCATAAAATTCGTTCGCAATTATAAACGTCCTTCTTAGAATCTATTGAAGGGGGGCTTCGGCTCGGGACAAGAGCAGAGCTCTACCTACTGAGCTATATCCCCGAGTCCAAGATAGACGACGTCAAGAAGAATAGACGCTAGCAGTTTCGAATGAAACTTTATTTTTGAAAAGGTTGTATTTTATTGGGAAGGATAGAACCAGAGCTATCACCTTTTTTTCACTGTTTAAAATAAATGTGTTAATATAGTGATGAAATATCTCTATTTGCAACAAAAGCCCCCACCAAAGAGTTCATGGAAAATTAAAACTTTTCCTCTCCCCTCTTGGCTCTTTCTAGGGTTGGCAGCCTAAAGTAGAAAATTAATCATTCTTTTTTGTGTTTGTTTGAAGTCATAATAATTGGGTCAAGATGTAACATACTCCGATTAAGGATAGAAAATTGACCACGATGCAATTAAAATGGGATAAAGTTTACCTGAATCAACGCGACTGATTATACATTTTTGAAATTGAATCAATTAAAAAAGTCAAATTTGGTTGTTTTTACAACTTCTTAAATTTTGTACGATCTGTCATATTATGAATTGAATTAATAAATGGGCCAAGAGAGTTTGATCTAGCAACTTGTACTCGTATACATGTGTGTACATATATAGACACTAAGATATTGACTATAACATATCAGTGTGCTAGAATCATGTGCATCTTTTCAAAAAACGTGCCTGAAACATAGCCCAAATGTAGTATAGTTACCTTATCACCATTATAAACTTACAATGTGCATGAAGTCCTATTGAAAATCATTTTACCTTGAATGTGATGTGAATAACATCAACTAAACATAAAACTACTGTTATAAACATGTAACACAGTAAAAAAGAAACCTAATCCTTTAATTATGAACCAAATCATAGACTAAAAATGGGAAATTGTATGATAATTGTATTTCTTTACCTTCACAATACTATCTCTATTAGAATGTGACTTTTTGATAAAGTCCAAAGCAAAACCATGAGAGTTCGTACTCAAAGTGAACAATATCATACCATTACAGAGAGTCGTGTTGATCTAACAAATTCGAATTTTATAAATTTAATTATCACTAATAACCCATCGTGTTGATCTAACAAATTCGAATTTTATAAATTTAATTATCACTAATAACCCAATTAATAATATTATATTTAAAAGAATTTAGGTTTAAAAAATGGTTTATTTATTTATTTATTTGAAATGATTAAATATATTAATAATAATTATTATATATATTTATTTATGTTAAAAAGGGTAAAGCTTTTAATTGAAAACCCACCAAGAGGTTCATAAACTTTTATTTATATAAATTCTCATTAATTATTATACAAAAGCAGAATGATATTAAAAACAAATCTAAAAAGTTATATATTCTTTATGGCTTATGCTTTTTATTATTTATTTATTTTTAATATAAAGGAATTAAACAAAAGTTGGGAATTTTCAAATTTTAGTTAGAATTATGTTTAACTATATTGGAATATAATTTTAGATTTTAGTTTTGAGGGGATATTAATTTTTCTATTTATTTAAAATATTCAAAAGAAATACTCAAAATTATCCGTTGGATTGAATTAAAAACTTAGGTTAAGTTGAGTTAACAAATTATATTATAAGGTGAGGAATAATGGAAGTCTTAATCATGGAAAGAAAAGTGTATCTTTAGTGTATATTGTATTATTCCCCTTTAATTAATACACATTACCAAAATAATAAATACATACATTTAATTTAATTTAATTTAATTTAATTTAAAACTTTAGAGAACATTTTAATTAATTATGGTTTGGTCACGTGTCGGTGGACTTCTTTCATTATATATATTAACAACCTCTCATTACTCTCATTTCCATACTCTTTCTTCTTTCTCTCTCTACAAAAACAGTGCTGTGGGTGGTGGTCGCCCGCCGAGTCTGGCTGAGCTAGGGTGTCGATTCAGCGGCGGCGGTGGGTGGTTGTTCAGGAAGAGGAAGAAGAAGATTGAAATTAAAGGGTGTGTTGTAATGGGTTTTTGGCGTCAGATTATTTTTCCGGTACGGCGTGTTTGGCTCGCCGTCTATGGCCGTCTTAAAGCTCGCAAAAATGGTCAGTTTTTTTGTTCCCTTTTTGCCCTCCTCTTCGTCCGTACACTTTTTTTTTTATTATCGCATAATTTTTAATTTTAGAATCGGATTTTTTTTAATTATAGTAATAATTAATGAAATTTATTGCATAATTATATATATATGAGGGAAAAAATGGATTAATTTAATTGAGTTTTAAGGACATTCAAAACAAAATAAAAATTTGATAAATTTTAATTTTCTTATTTATCAAAAAAATGGTGGGTTATTATTATTATTATTATTATTTATTTATGGTAATTAAAATTAAGAAAAATAAGGGATTTAATTAATTAATTAACTTTATAAAGGTGGATTGGATAAAGATGAGATAAAGCAATTTTTTATGCTTCCATGTCACATAGCATTATTAATGGCTTGAAAAAAGAGGAAATTTTGTGTCTTTTTTTTTTTTTTTTTCAAACAAAGATGCTTCCAACAAGGAATCAGATTCATATGGCTTACTCTTTTGTACCACTTCTTATTCTTATTGTTGCACGTCGAAATTACACTATTATTGAATTTTTAATAGTTCGACAGATGAAGGACTTGTGAAACTTTACGACGATGTAGAAACGTGTGGCTATCAAGATGTAAAGGTTATGTGGGAAATATTGAAGCAATCAGAAGCTGAGTTGATCAATCATCACCACCAGACAAGGCGTAAACATAAGCCGTTTTGGAAGGATTTTTTGTGGTCTAACTCTAACTCTGACTCAACTACTAGTACAACTAAAATGATGCCTTTTCCGACTTTTAGCCCCATTTCGTAGGGTGATAAGTATAAGGGTCTCTAGTCTTAAATTTCCTCGAACAATATAAAAATATAGTGTAAATAGAAATAATAATTGCATCGAAAAGGTTTCTAAACAAAGAAAAAAAAGCTCAAATTAATACTTGGGCCAATCATCTTCACTTTTGTTAAAAGGTTCTTTTTTCTTCCTTGTGTTGGAGTTTTCAATATTTGCTTCAAAGGACGATCTTACATGAGCCAAGATAGTGAAATATTGGAGTTAGAGATAACCACGGGATAGAATCAAAGATCATTGTTTCTGTTACGATATATTATAAGATAAGAATGAGATATGAAGTATTTATATTATATGAAAGTGAGATGATGTTTGTCAAAGTGACCCTCTGGCCAAGTTTTCCATTGCCGGGAATTGAACCCGGGTCTCCTGGGTGAAAGCCAGATATCCTAACCACTGGACAACAATGGATGTTTCTTTGTCTCAATGCCTCTAAACTTGTCAATGGTCATACAAATATCCAAAATATAAAACAATGGGACCAAGTTTTCCATTGTCGGGAATTAAACTCACGACTCTTGGATGACAATGAATGTTTCTTTGTCTTCAACGTCTCTAAACTTCTCGATGGTTATACGAATATCTAAAATATAAACGATATGGATTAAGGATCAAATTCAAATAAAATGGTACAATGATACCAAGTTTTCTATTGCCAAGAATTGAACCCAAGAGACGTGAATGATACCAAGTTTTCTATTGCCAAGAATTTAACCACTGGACGACAATAGATGCTTCTTTGTCTCAACGCCTCTAAACTTCTCAATGGTTGTACAAATATCCAAAATATAAAAATATGCTATAAAATGCTAACTTGGTGCCAAGTTGATATCCTAACCACTCGACGACAATGGATATTTCTTTGTCTCAATGTCAGTAAACTTCTCGGTCGTACAAATATCCATAATATAAACAATAAGGATTTTAAAAATAGTGGTACCAATGGTTATACCAATATAATATCCTATCCAAATATCTCATAAAATGGTACAATAATATCATATTTTCCATTGCCAAGAATTGAACTCCTAAGTCTCGTAGGTGAAAGCTATATATCCTTACCGCTAAACAACAATGGATATTTCTTTGTCTTAAAAATGTTGAAATGTGAAACTGATGTCATGGGCTCATATAGGTTGACTTTGATTTTAAATGACAGAATCAAACTTTCATTAACGATATATTCGTGACAATGACTTAAGCTAATCAGGTAAGTGACCTTACTATCGGTATGGTTATATTTGATGTTGACACGTGCCCTGTGGTTCTGCACGTGTCATATATATTGATAAGTGTGAATTGTTTGTGAATCAATATGCTTATGATATGTTATGTATATGTTATGATATGTGAATGGTATGATAATAATTACGGTACAATGTGTTCAATGATATGTTTGAGATAGGATATGAGAAGAATACACTAAACGCAATGTAACGATAGGAGTATCATGAAACTTTAAGGTTAGGTTACTATTGAAGTGCTATGGATATGAGAGATTGAGAAAAACGATATGGTCACGATCGATTCATAAGATAATACGATTAGGTTACAGGTAGAAAGTGATAGAATTATGATAGATTGATAGAACGATAGTGTTAGGATACGTTACTGTTACGATATGACTAAGGTAAGTTCATGTAATGATATGACTATGATATGTATAAGAACATTAAGGCTATGATAAGTTAGGGAACGATATGACCACGAAGTGTTTCCGATATGATATAATTATGATACGACATGTGAATGAAGGATATATATATGTTGTCATATGATATGAAATATATTATGGTACGAGAAATGTGATAAATTGACATGTTTAGGATATGATATATTGTGATGCAATATGTCATGGTGATATGTATATGATAAAATGTTATGTTAAAAACAAGGAACGATATGTTATGTCTCCTAAATTGTGTGTATACAACATGATATGAATGACATGAAATCACGATAAATGAGGACTGATAGCGGGTTATATTTAATAATGTTGAAAACGAAAAAATATTGGAACCTCATGCATTATGTGTGTTCATGCATTGAGGGATACCCTTATTCCATCATGAGGGTATAGACGCGTACATCACTAGGCAGGTGAAGTATCATTACGTTTTACATAATGCTGCCGTGACGGTTACTAATTCTAATGGGTATCCGACATAAGGAGCTACTAGAGCAGGCTTGCCCGATAAGAAAAAGGGTCCAGCAGTGTGCGAACTATCTGGTCAGCCCGTACTCGCACATATGGGCGGTGTGTAGAGTATATGGTACACATCTAAGCTGCCCATTAGGATAGTGTCGTAGGAAAATAGACTCATATGATAGGTCCCGTCATTGCATTTGCATGTTCTTGCATTTAACCCCCAATAGTGGGTTCACTTACGAGTATTTCTTGAAATACTCAAGCCACGTGCTACCTCTATTTCAGATTAAGGCAAGACATTTCTGTACGGCTAACGACGACATCGCAACTCGAGACCATGACACATGCATAGAGTAGTCGTATTTATTTTCTTAGCTTTAGACTAGAATAGAATGTTTTTAATTTAAAGGTTTATTTATATTATTTAGTCTTTTGTTGTGTCGTTTTTTGAGGCGTTATCAAAACACACAAGTCTATGGCTGTGTTTTAAGCTGAAGGTTATGTTTTATGAAATTTTAAATGAAGTATTTCCGCATTTAATTTTCATGATATGTGTACACTAGCGACCTTAAATTAAATAGAAAATTTTGAGTCATTACACTATGCTTGGGTCTTTACATATGAACTATGTGATATCAAAGAGTTATTCCCTATACCAACAAGATACATTTTCTTTTTCATGGCTCAATCATAGATAACATAACCATGTTGCATGGATCCATTTTTTTGTGCTTGGAAAAGCAATCCTTTTCTTACAACCTCCCATATAAGAGTTCTTCTTCTCATCACAGACACCTTCCTATAAAATGAATCAAAGTTCAATAATAAAAGTGTAATAACTACTCTTGCTTGTGCAAACATTATGTATTATAAAATCAATCCAAGAAAAAGTTAGAAATAATTACGTTAATGATCAAAATGAAGAATAAAGAAAATTCGTTTCTAAATTTGAGATTCAAATCAATACACAAGATGTTTGATCAATACCATTTGTATGACTCTAGCAAGTAAATTCTAAACATAAGAATTTGCAAAATAAAAATTTAACTCCGAATGAATTTAAAATAAAAACTCTATTCTTTTGTTAGGTCTAGAATGAAAATAAAAAACTTTATATAATATTTGAACACTTTAACCTAGGTGAGTTAAATACACGTATAACCTCCGTAACCTCTTAATTCTTTTAAAATTTAAGTTATTATTAAAATATTTTAAGAAAAAAAAAAAAGGAAAGATAAAAATATTTTTATTTCTTTAAAAGCTTATAGCGGGGCATTGCTGTATGAGTTACGGAGATGGAGATGGAGATGGAGATGGAGATAAAGCCTCAACTCCCGTGACAATTGTAGAGCCGTTCTTCGTCCACCTGATCTGCGGCCTGCCTTCTGGATTGCTCGTTATATCTACTCTACCGATCGCATCTCCGATCCTTCTCGCACTCTCTCTTGATTAGGGTACGTCTTCTCTCAACTCGCTTCAACTTCATCCCTCCTCTTCCTCAGGTTTCTGTTTTCGAATCTGCTTTCTACATTTTGAAGGATCTATCTTCTTCTCCTTGTTCAGGCTGTTGATTGTCCGATTGTGATTCTTCTTTACAACCGGTATCGTACGGACCGAAAGCAATTCTCGGTATAGTTGACTCTCTTTGCTTGTATCACTTTACTCTATTTGTTCGTGGGAAAAAAAGGTGTGGAGTGTTATGGAACCAAATAACGAATTAAAATTTGGACTGTGTTCTGTGCGAATTTGCAGTACTTGAAGGCTGTGGCGTGAGGCATACTTGGACTCCCTGCTGGTTAGTATGTAAAAGCTCATTCCACTTGCCTTCTTTTGATTTTTATTAGTTTAGATTGATAATAAATGAAACAAGCATTCATAAGGAAGCCCTCTCAAAAGAATGAGTCCTCATTGTGCAAAATAGAACCTTAGAAAAATATGAAATGGCTCAAATTTGTGTTAAGTCGTTAACTACTTCTCAGATAGCGTATGGCTCAAATTTGATATGAAATGAGACTTCAAATGTCGTGCTGTGAGAGTTTTTAAAAGTGTCAGAAGGAAGGATTGTAATAGTTGTTATAGCCATTTTTATTTTTCTTATCCAAATGATATATAGCTGTTTGGTTCTGCTCGCTGAACATGTCATAATCGGATCGATGTGGCCTTTTCTTATGCAGGTGCTATTATTAATGCTTTTGGAGCAATAGTTCTAGGCGCTCCTACTGGTGCTTCGTACGTGAATGATGTTGGATGATGAAAGTCGCACATCTGCTAATTTAGGGAATGATCATAGGTTTATAATCAAGAAATACTCTGTCCATTGAGCTGAGGCCTTTTGGGGAAGTCCAAAGCAAAGCCATGAGACCTTATGCTCAAAGTGGACAATATCATACCCATTGTGGAGAGTCGTGTTCGTTTAACATGGTATCAAGAGCCATGCCCTAAACTTAGTCGTGCCAATAGATTGGTAAATCCTCAAATATCGAATGAAGGACTCCAAAAGAAAAAGGAGTGAAGCCTCCTTGAAGGCAGTAAAAAATGACTAAGACTCCAAAGGAGTCGAGCCTCGATTAAGGGGAGGCGCATTTTGTTCGAGGGGAGGTGTTGGATGATGAAAGTCCCACCTCGGCTAATTTAGGGAATGATCATGGGTTTATATAATCAAGGAATACTCTCTCCATTGAGCTGATGCCTTTTGAGGAAGCCCAAAACAAAGCCGTGAGAGCTTATGCTCAAAGTGGACAATATCATACCATTATGGAGAGTCGTGTTTGTCTAACAAATGAGTGATTGAAAAGCTATACTTTTCATCTTCCATGGATTGCAAGATTTGAATAATATGGTTTGAATGGAAGATCTAATCCAGAATTTGTCCTACAAATAAGTCAAGATCTGCTCTCACTTACTGCTGGTATTTTATCCCCAACCATTTGTGGGAACACTACGTTTCCCTTTTCTTTCAATCCATATTGCGAATATTTCGAGTGGAATTCAAATTGGGAAGAAGATTAATCATCAGTAGCATCATTCGTCATGGTTGATTGTTTTATCATTATGACTAGTGACGCTCCACACGTCTTAACTTTGTCGAGGCTGAGTCATGATGATCATTACATTTGTTACTTTATGTGCTTTCATATACATGCTCTGAGTACTTCTCCTTCGCACAGATACTTCTCAAAGACCCTTAACTGGCCTCCAGACATATTATCCTCTTCCTTCTCGGTCTGTTCAGTTAAAATATCTACTTGACGTGGATGCATTCTTTTACTTGTAAGATGTTTAGTCAACATACAATAAGGTGAATACAAACTTAAAATAAAATTTTTATGTGCAATTGCAGGCCAAATGGAACTGTTGATCACATGCTATACATTCCAGCTCATGGTGCCATTATTGGAGAGTGGTTTTGCGCGTAGTCCACTTGATTGGGAAAGGCCACGGCAGGTACTTGTTCTTCTGCATCTTTGTTTTCCGCATAAAACTTGGGCATGTCAAACCTCAATGACATTCAATAATGTCAATTCACAATCTCTAGTTTGAACCAAGATTTTTAAAATATTACATGATTTCAAGGAATCTAAAGAAAAAAGAGTGGATTCAAGTCTACTTATATCTTCTAACCCATGGAAATTTAGTGATAGAAAGCTAGATGATAGTGCATAGTTTTTCTTGGATCTATTCGTGATTTCTAGGCATCCTAAGAGAGAAGAACGAGTCAAGTTCGCTCATTTCAAACTTGTGAACTTAAAAAAGAATAATTCAATAGATAATCTATGTGACCATGGTGTTGTATGGGATTTGAACAAGATTTCAGGATTTAGTATCAAAAAATATCTCAACCTGCCTCGTAGGTTTACAAAGTCGAGACAAGAAAGAGAAGCTTCGCCATTGGTCGATATAGGCACATATATAATAAGCACCCTGCTTATGTTTACACAAGTTGACTTCTGAAGAGGCACCTGTTATTAACTACACATAATGGGACGATAGGGGTAATCCTTTGTTCTTTTCAGCAGAGACCGGATTTAGAGGCTTTTCTAGGTTCTCCATTTACAAGATGAACCGAAGTAAAGGCTTTATAGCACGGTCATCAGAACCATCATCGAACAAGTTGAACAAAAACCGAGGGAGAGCAGCTATTCTTGGAAGGTTAAGCAGCAACCCACCCACCTAATCGTTCCTTAACATCGAGCCATTGCGTGCAGGGAAGCCTTCTTGCAAATGGGTTTGGTGTTGCTGCACCGATGTTGAGGCTATTATGACCAGGTTTTGGTTTACGAAGTTCTAGACATTGAGGAATATCCTTCTGCAGAAGACAACATAGGGAATTCAGCCTGGACATGATGGTCTGTGTTCACCAGAGTCGGATGCATGTTCAGAATCACCAAAAAGATACTGTGTAAGTCCCTCCGTGCCCTCTCTGCTTTGTTGATTTTCTTCAGAAAACATGTAGCCGTTGCGTGTCATCTGCTGTGATAGGCAGTGTTCAATATGACTGAAAAAATCACTAACAGACATTGATGGACGGACTCCAGGAACAATGACTTGATCCCATTTGTTGAACAGTCTTGAACTTTCTGATCCATGGTTTCTCAATTCTTCAATCGTCATGCGAGCTTCCAGCCCTGAAATGTATAGTTAGCAAGTCAAATTATTTGCAGAGCTAAGGGAAAAAGGCAGCAGCTTGAAGACAGAATTAAAACATGGATGTTTTGGTGGAACCATCATTCATTGTATTCATATCGTTACCTGAGTTAGATGATCGAGATTGCTCAGAATATTCTTCAGAAGCACCAGCAAGACACTCATGTTCTTTAATGGTGGAAGGTGATCGAGTTCCAGATGATGACACCATACCTAAACTAAAGAAAGTAGCTCCCTCCTCCCTCTTCAAATCAATTCCTTCTTCGGATTCATTTGAACCATTGGTCTTAAAATATGGACATTCCAACACAATATCTGGCTGTTGGCTTAAAAAGTTGAGACGAGGATCGCAACGTATGAGCTTCTCAAAATGCTTGTTTAACAAGCCCTGTGAACACTGCAGGAAATGCTTTCTGCAGGAGTATACAGAAATAGAATCAATGTTAAAAAAGACCCAAATTGTCAGGCTGAGCAACAGAAATGAATCAGGCACCTGTGTCTGCTTGCTTCTCCACCAGTGAAGTCAGCTGTTGTTTGCCATAAAGTATGCTTCTTAGGCTGTGGATTTATTTCCCTAAAGAAAAGGGGCTGTCTCGCCAGCTGCAAAACAGAATGAGGAACACAATGGTAAACACCTATGAAGTACAGGCTGCAAATCCCACAGCTTGATGAAGGAAACAATGTAACTCACTACGACATCCAAAGTCCCGAGACCGTCATTGGCATAAGTCGCCTTGAGGTCGATGATATCTGACCATTGGATTTCAATCTTGTTCTTAAGATTCCCATCTAGAAGTTCCCAAACCAACTTATGCTTGGCGAAGTAACACTTCGCCACTAGATCTCCTTCGTATCTCGACTTATACTGCAACTCAAGAAAACCAGAACCACAATTAAGAATAAAGTTGTAAGCAGGCAAGCAGCCAAAGGGTAAACAAGATAAGTACCTCCCAAGTACCAATCTTGAGAATTAACGCAGGGAAGTTAGAAGCCTTGAGCTTGTCTGCAGTACTAAAACCATTGGCTCCCTTCTGCTCCTTCTTGCTTAAAGTCGCTAATTCAGCAGTTTCCTGTGACAGTTTTGCTTGAATCAAATCCAACAAAGACGGACTCTTTTTTAGGCTCAAACCCAATGGACTTGGCTCATCCAGAGGATTGTACGGAGTGGACGATATGGAAAACGCATTGGCTTCTGATGTCCACCTCTGCATATTCAAAAACAAAATCAGAAAAGCAAAACCCTGTTGTGAGTTCAAATATCATCCACAAAGTACTCTGTTTTGTATTACCGCCACAAAAGAACCAGAAAGAATCGCTTATTCTAAGAACAATTTGAACCAGATGATGAGAGAAAATCAGAGCAATACCTGAGAAGAGGACTCGGATTTGGAACGCTTGTGAAACTGATCGTGTCGGTCGTCAAAAGAATCCTCAACCTCCTTCTTCAGCCTCTTCGTCGTCGTCGGAATATTCTCCGTGCCCGAATTCATCAGCTGAACCATCTAGCCGGCGGAAAAGACCAGCGATTGTTGAAAAACTCAGTCGGAGCAAAAGTCGAGCTACAGCGAGTGAGTGAGGAGGTGTGGGAAATCTCCGGCGGCAAAATCGCAGTGGGTTTATGTTGTTTCTCTTTGTAGAAGGTTAACAGCTACGTTCGGTTTCCAATTCGGTGGAGGAAGAAGCGCAGTGGCACACCCCCTTCAAACTTATAGAGCCTCTGCAGACGGCAAACTCAATTGACTTAATTGCCCTCGCCCCCGCCCCGGCCCCCGCCCCCGCCCCCAAATCCAAGCCTCCACGTCAGCCGCCATTCCAGTCCATTCGGGACTGTCCCGTTAATTACAAACTCTGGATTTTGTAATTTTATTTTATTATTATTTTTTTTTTAAATAATAAAAAGTTATTTGGATAATTTTCTTGGTGAAAATAGCGGCCAGAGGATGAAGAGTGAGACACTATTTTGGTTAAGCTTTGTCGTTTTATTGGGAGGCACGTGGCAGCACGCGAGGAAAACATGGGACCCGCCTGGCAATGTTCCTCATGGTAAGTGATTGCGGCTTCCCGTATTAGATTTTGGTTGGATTTGGACAAATGTGAAACGTGTCGAAAACTTTTTGCACACGTAAGTGCATTCCGTCCACGTGGTGTGATTTTGGACTATGCTGTAGAGTGGGACCCAATTGTGGATAAGGTTTGAACACCAAGGCACCGTTTTTCAATTTTTTTTTAAATTTTTTTTCTTTTTTTTAAAAAAAGAAAATTCATTTTCAAAGAATCCACAAAAATTGGGAGAAATATTCCTTCACGCCCCCACTCTCAAGCTCCCTTAAATTTTAAATTTGACTTTGATTATAATATATTAATATTATTTCAGTTATTTTAAATATTACATTAGGTTTTTAGTACCTGACAGGTTCCCTTGTCGTAAACGGAACTAATATATAATTAATTAGTTCATTAGAAAAGTTTATAATTCACATATTATATAAAAGTTTATATGAACATTTTATCCAACACTTAAGTTTGATGTATTTTGTGAAGCAACTACTTTTTAAATATATATATATATATATATATATATATATATATATATATATGTATTATATTAGTCTTTTTAAAAAGTAGTTGACTATTAATAGAGCATTTCCTAATTAAGAATTAGAATAAAAATTGTGGGACCCAATTTATTGATTTATTTTTGTGTTTTCTAAAGTTAGGAATGGGAATAAAACGTTAAATTATTTCAAAATTTGAGAATCTCATTCTTATTCTACTAATTTAATTTTTATGGTTTATTTTTTCTACCCTCTTTTATTTAATTTGTGGAAACAGCTTTTTAACTAGATACGAGTAGAAAAAGATTTTTTCTTGTTAATTAAATAATATATACTTACATACATATATGTTTTTTTTTTTTCATGTTAAAAGATTTTTTTATTCTAAATTTTTTTAGGATAAAAATAACAAATTCACTAAATTGTACTTTTCTCCATTGGGAGTTTCAAACTTCCCAACCATAATGTTTTATATATTTTAATATTTGTTATCCATAGAAAAGAATAATAAAAGGGGAGATTTGATGTATAAATTCACTTTTAAATATTATATTTACTTTTAACTTATTTAAGCTTATTCTTTTAGTTTAATAATTATAGAATAAGGATGGAATCTTTGACCTCACCGAACATATAGATATTTTGACTTAAAAAAATAGACAGAGATTAGGGTATTCACTTCATTGGGTTGGTATATATTATTTTTATTAATCCTTTTTTTTTAATCTAAACCATCGGTTAAAATCAATATTTAGACTAAATTGGACTAAGTTTTATTTATTTATTTTTCTTTTTTTTTCCGGTTTATTTATCTTTATTTATTTTTATAAGAAAGTGAAAGTTTATTTATATAAAACATCTATGGTTTATTTTCAAACATCAATTTCAATTTTTTTTTATGAAATTACATTCGAAGAATAATATGTAATTTTTATTTTTTTATTTTTATTTATTTTTTATTTTTTATTTTTGTAAATTGTTGGAAAACAAATCATCAAAAAATATATATATATATATATATATATAAACTAAATACTTTTAAATTAATAATATGTTCGGGCTATCAACCCAAACTAATTTTATTTGAACGAAATGTTTTAACTTCCTCAAACGAGTTAAATATACATTGCTAGATAAATTGTTAACGGGTGAAAATCTTTACTCTAGGGCTTCGTGTACTGAGAGTTAGAATGAGGTTGAATCCAGATGAAAATAATTGAAAATGAATTTATATGGTTATTGTTTACTAAAAATTATTTGAAATCAAAATTAGAAGCTCATGGACATTATTTGCTAAATAAGTTGTATTATAATTACTAAAATACCACTTTCATATTTCAACTAATAATTAAAATACATCACTAAATAATAGGCCAATCAAACATATAATTAGTAATAAATCTCAAATTTATTTTATTTGATGGTAACAATTTATTTGACATTAAAAATAACAACTATAAAATAAAATTACATATGAAAATATTAAAATAAATTTTTATTAAGAGAATATAGTCTAATTTTATTTGTATATGTTATTTAAATATTTTATTTAACCAAACCATTAGAATTTTTTAATTTTACCAAAAGATATTAGATTTAATAAAAGAAGAGAAATGAGATGGACAAGGAATTAGAAAACACATGAGATTAATTCTTTTATTTTACCTCCAATTATTTCATTCTATTTATTTGTAATATATGAAATTGAAAATTGAAAATAATAATTATAATTATAAAAAAAAAAAAAAAAGTAAAAAGTTACCATTATCAATGCAATTGGGATTAGTCGAAAAACCAACTAAGTTTGAACCGTTTTAGTCGATTCGGTTTTGTTATTCTTGAATAAGTTAAGGTATAGTATTAAATGTAGAATTACGAAGTTGTTTAAAGCCTAGTATGTACATGATTTCTGCAAGAGTTGTACTCTAATAATTGCAAGGCCACTCCTAGCACAAATGAGATGTGATTTTATTAGGGTCGTGTTTTAAAAACTACTAAGCCACTCCTTTCATTTATATGATATAATTCCACTTGGATCGTGTCTTACACAACGTGCACAAACATATAGGGTCACTCCTTGAATTAATATAATTTTATTAGTGTAGTATCCTAAGAGACGGTAAAAATTACTTTTTTTGCATGTATATAGTGTGATTCTACCAGGATCGTGACCTAACCTAAGGAGTTTACATGTAATGTCACTTCTTATATTTATATGATATGAAATTACATTATGGATGTAACTTAAATGATACAAATTATATAAGACGGGTTGCTCCGCTACGATTGAGATATTCAAATTTAAAATTTTGAGTCGAAATAATTACGAGTAGAAGCTCTCTCAAGTGAACATTCACTCACTAACCAACCGGAAACAACGACATGGTACAGAAACATTTGATAGAACAGAAGTGAAACATTTGATCTTTGATGTTGTTCTTTTACTTTGGTTTTAGTTACATGGTATGGAATTCAGATTGTTTGTCTTGAGTTTTGAGTTCAAATACTTGGTAAATTAAATGAACGATAGAAGAATATTAATGTAGAAATTGAAAATGTTTTTGTGACTATCTAATTTTTTTTATATTAAAAATAAGGTCGTTACTGCATGCATAACATGTCTAATATACGTGTAAGAGTTCATTTAAATAATTTGAAACGATACATGAACTTAATATTCATTTCAAATAAAAGTAAGCATCACAAAAATAGGGGAATCAAAAAAAGAAAAAAAAAAGTAACGGAAACGTCTATTCTAACTTAAGAGCTACAATTTAAACATAAATGCAACTATCGTAGCTTCGGTCTCATGACCGTCACTGCGATATAGTCATCCATACAAAATGACTTACCATTACCTAAAAAATAAGAGTAGAACATGACTTGATTATTTTAAGAAATAATAAGTAACTCTACTATTGGGGTCGAAAAAAAATGTACATGCAAGCAATCATGGAGGGACTTGTTCTTCATGGACTTAAACTCTACGTTCTAGTCTGACCTAAAATTGGATGTGTGGCTCACGTATGCGCACATGGACTACCAGACAGGTGTATAGTACCCCATGGGCTGCCCTTCAGCTAGCCCACGCTTAGCTGTTGAAGACGGAGAGATAGAAGCCTGCACAATATCATGACATACATAGATATCGTAATGTACGTATCCATACTCATTATAATGGGAAAGTACCATGTGACATACAAAAATGCATGAGATCTTCATACCTTTAAATCATGACATAAATATATGAGGAAGGTCATACATTCATTTTTCATAAATATAGCTTTCATGAATACATACGTGGTGTAACAGTATATCATAATCGTGAGGTAATTAGTTAACATAGTGTGCATGTCATATCATATAGCATGAAAGTCACAACAAGATCCACAACCTAACATAAACATCTTATAACATAACTTACAATATAACATAACATACGTGTCACAGTATGACATAGCATAATAAACAGATATTAAACAGTCACAAAGTACGTCACGTGCAAAAGCCACAAAGCACGTGTCATTTATACTTAATAACCAACCAAGCCAACAATAAAGTCACCTACTTGTGTGACCTATATTGAAGTTACTAATTATCCTCCAATCTAATTTGAATTTGCTCCTAAGTCCCTTCTAATCGATAATTGGGCCACAAAAAGAACTTGAATTTAAAGTCAACCTGATGTATTTAACATTGATGACATTGAGTTAATACATAATATATGATCTAACTTGGATAAAAGATATTAATTAAATTCACTTTTAGCTCCAAAAATAACCTAAATTTGATTAAATAGTGAACTTATTTGGCATCATATGCTTCTGAAAACATCGAAAGCGACTTCAGGACGGTCCAAAATAGTAGGAATAGGTCCGATAACTTCAAAAAAATCATAAACTGGGCCGATCAGCCAAATAATCGGAGCTGGAGCCGCCGAACAGGGCTGGAGCCGGTGGAGCCAACCTTAGGGGGGTCGACTTAGTTGAGGCGCATGCAAGCCAAGAGCTGGAGGCGGCTTACCACGTGCAAGGCATCGGATTGGCCGAAGCAGGTAGGATCAAAGCACATGCTGGCTGGCAGGTGTTGGACCGAGTGTGGATGAGTCCGGGCCACGCGGCGAGCTGGGCTAGGCTGCATTTGAGCAGGACGCTAACAGATTGGGCTGCGACTGACGAACGGGCTGGGCTGCCTCTGAGGAGCGAAATTCGAACCTAACTAGGTTTGGACACGCGTCTGTCGGGCCGACATGGTTCGGGCCGAGACTATGGTTCGATCGTAGGTTCGGAATCTGAGCCTGAGGTCTGGACCCAAGGCAGAAATCCTTCCCATTTCCTCCTTTTTGCCCCATTTCTAGTCGACTTTTGGCCAATTTTATTTCTTTTTAAGGATAAATTTATGACGATGGGTATATATATTTTTTTCTCATAATTCAGAAAAATTAATGAAAAAATTATGTTCTAAGCCACGTATCAAGCGACAACCAAAATCATTAACTCCTTCATGTTTCCTTCAACCATTATTTATTTATTTATTTATTTAGTATGTTGGAATAAATAATATTAATTGATTGTCACATCTGTTTTCTCTCCTTGATTCCATTTCAGATAAATATGTGAAATGAATAGGTTTTCAATTTTTAGGGGCAGGAATAAGGGAAAAGACATTCTAATGACAATCTGCAAGAGTTCATCTTGAAATCATTTCAGGTCATAGATAGTAGATTTAGCAAAAGCAAGGTAGGGTATGAGCAGTAGTTCCCATCTATTATTGTAATGACAATAATATGAACATTCTGATTGAACTTTTAATTACAAACCCATCATCAAAAAGAAGAAACGAACAAAAATATCAAATTAATGCAAGGAAGCAATGTTCATGACATTCTGCTACATCTTATATGCTATATATATATGTGAATCAAAATGGATGAATGAACTTTTGGCCTATGGCAATCTTCAATTGTTTATAAATACAGATCCCACCAAAGAGAAGAACCAATACATGAGAAGGTTTTGTACCTTGAGGTCCCTATGTATCATAGAAATTTGAATTTGCCTTTACCCAGAGAAGCTTCAGCATGCTCCAGACGACACAACTCCTTTTGAGCTCCAGTCAAACCCGAACAAGACGACACAGCAGCCCCTAATGTGATAGCAAAGTAAAGATAGATTGTGCAAAGTAAAGTCAAGAGTGCCAGTGCGGTTAAGAGGAAGCGATGTCGATTGAAGAGAGTGGACCAACTGCCCAACTCATTTGCAGGAAACTGTTTTCTAAATGGTGGGTGCCTCCTATGAGGAGAAGATAGAATGCTCTCAAGAACCATGTTCAAGAGCACTAATCTTCCTCTGTGCTCTGAAATGTAGCTCCAAACGCAGAATCTTCTACAAGAGCAAAAGATGGTCAAGTTTAAATAGATATCAACACGAGCCCTTCTCTTCAACAAGCATTTCAATAAATTCAGATTCCGTTTAAATATATAAGAATTTGAAGTGGTAAGATGACAATTAAATCTGCAGCACAACAAAGCATCTTGAAATGCATGAAACAATAAAATCCTTGAAAGCTTGGCCAAAACATTAGTTCTTGGAGATTTGAACTTGCAGATTTGTTGAATTCTAGAGAAGATACAATGCAACAAAATTTGAATCATGTATTAAGACTTGTAGATACACAAAACATTTGTGATTTTATTAGATCGCATGACTTTTAACTAGAAATTCAAAAGTTAACTCATACAATAAAAAGCAATTCGAACTGTTTTATTTTTCAAGTCAACATTGAAGTTAGAACAGCAAAATAATCCAAGATCACTGATCCATGAGCAAACAGCACCAAGTAACCGATGTAAATGAACCTAAACTCGAAAAATTTGTACTCGCTCCACCATAGAGATCCTACGAGACTGCATATAATTTATGCAACCTCAAATAAAGCTAATTGAAAACCAGCCACATGAGATCTTATCAGGCATCCGCTCAACACAACTTCAAATCCATAAACATCGCTCAATAGTTTCAACTAAAAAGAAAATCAAACACAGAGTACATCTCCACATCCTCAACAACTCGTTAAAACGCATGCCAAATAGCAACAGAGAGAAAATCATCATCATACACCAAAACGTCGCTAAGAACAAAATGGAAAATAGAACTGGATCCAATGGTTGTGCACATTATCCTAATAATCATCTCCAATTAACAAAAAGAACCGCATCCTTAAGGCAAAGCAACATCCATCACAAGAGAAGACAAGGAAAAGAGCTCAAGAACAAGCGAACATTCGGCAGGAAAATAAAATTTAAAGGTAGAAAAAGAGCAGAGATCCTAAAGAAACAAGAAATTACAGGGAATGAGAGAGTGAATCTTACAGTTGATAGAATGGAAGCGGCAATGGAGATGAGAATTTGTTTCCCTTGCTTTTGCAGTTCGTCGAAGAGAGAGAGAGAGAGAGAGAGAAAATGGTGAATTTGCAGGAGCGCATTAATAATGGGGAAATTTTGCAGCAATGTCTTCAATCCGTGAGTCACGGTCTTAGAAAGGATATGGACACCACGAAATTGTCCACGCTCTTTCACGTCTTGGTCTCCCGTTCAAACCTTTAATTTTCTACCCAATTTAAAATTTTTAAAATTAATTAATTTAATTAATTTAATTATATATTAATTGAATTTCATGTTGTCTAATATTATTAGTAAATTTTAAGGATGGATTAAATTTGTAATTTAAAGTTAATTTACCTATTTAACCTTTGTTATATTTAATTTTTAATTAACAAATTATAATTAAAAGCCTATATTACTAAACTTTTTAACTTTCTTCTCTTTTATTTTCCAATAACACCATCTTAACACAATTTTTTATGCATTCATTTCAAGCAAAGAAAAAAAATATTTTAAATTATTTATTGGATTTCAAATAAGAACATTTCTTGGTAAATTTATGTAAATTTATGCATATATATATATATATTTATGTTAATAGCATAACAATATCACAAGAAACAAAATGTCATGTCAAAATCTGTTGATATTTTTCAACAATTATATTTACATGATAACCAGAAAAGTTTATAAAGTCTCATGATCTATCTGCAATAATGTTCTAACGAACTAGCTACCAACAAATGAGCTTTAAATAAAACATAAAGATTCCACTTCTCTAAATCGGAAACACCATACACTTGAACAATTAATTTTCCTATTTATTAGTGGAGTATGTAAAATGCAATGCAAGAACAGACTCGGAATAATGCTGAAAAGGGAAACAATTCACCTCAGCACCAAAAATAATGAATCCACAGCGGTTAACATTAATTAATTCTTCTTTTGTTAATCGTCAAAATCTCCAGAATTCTCCAGTAAGTAGTTAGCTGCTAGTTCCTCGTTGCGATCGCATGCCAAAAATGCCTCGATCACCAAGGCTCGATCGAATCCCATTGCCTCGAGCTACATACAAGGGAGCAAGCAGCAAAATGATGAGCACAAAGATTTTGTTTGAAGAGGGAAAACAAAGAGACGTCTCAGGGAATATAAAGGAGTTCGTACTCGTTCAATGGCTGCCTGTTCGTCTGGAGTAACATTAATGGCATGAGGCATGTCTGGCTCAGCCTGTTCAAACATTTCTCTGAAAGAAAGAACATAGTTTATAGTTCTACAGATGGATGCAAACGATGTCAATTCAAAAGAGATTCAACCAATGAAATAATAATCAATCGAGTGAACAACATCTCGAGTAAACCAGTCGCAGAAACAGTTCTTAATCTACCCATGACTATGTTTTTGTAGTTCAAACGGAGGGATTTGAACACCTGATCTCAATCTATGGCTTAACCAGTTTACCTATGGCTTGTTCTAAAGATGGATACACCTGACCTGATTATGTATTATTGTCCCATGCAGGAACCTACAGCAGAAGCGCTGCGAATTTGGTGATGGGAGAAAAATAAGACGAGGGTTATCTATGCAACTATCATCTTATATGCACGAGATCAATCACAACTAAAGAACTGCAAAACTAACGAGATTTAAAATTGACCAGATCATGGTATTGTAAGACCGACCCCTCAAAATTGTCAACAGGTTCATTAATTAACTGAAGGAACTCTGCGTGATGATCCTGAATGAGTCTCAAAAGCTGGGGATTCTGCTTTCCAAGTTCTTGAAGCATGGGCTGCCACCAGAAGCAAAAGATTTAACTCTAGGAAAACCATGATTATAACCACTAAGCAAATTTCAAAGCAGAAGGATGTGTAGACCTGTAAGATTTGAGGGTTTGTATGCACCATCGTCCGCAAGGCTTGAAACTATAATATGAATGATGATAAGAAACCTCATTCAGTATCTACTTCGCATTTAGTTCTACTCAAATGCATGGTCCATACGATATAAAATAAATCACGATTTTGGGCCTGTGTACAAGTGATATACAAATAACAGAATGATATGACTGGACAAATATAATCAATACGCGTTTTTTAGTTCAAATGTTTGTAACTTTTAGTTGATACATTTAACGCAAGCCAACGTGTCAAAAGATGCAAACAAACACAACTATTAGGTGAAAAAGGACTTAGACCAAACAACGGATTTGACACTCCATGCACTAAGATACCTAGTAAAGAAAGAAAATGAGCTTATCAATAAGGAAAACCCAATAAATGATGTTGCACTAAGTACCTGCGGATTGTTTCTAAGGAATTCAAGAGATCCAAGGCCACCACCGCCAGCAGAAAGTGCTTCCTGCATGATGGCAACCCAATAAAAAATAAGTGAACGTGAGGAAACAAACAAAAGTGTTTTTCATGCATCAACTTACCTGAGGAAACATATTCAAGGGGGCTGTGTTGGGTGCTCCAGAAGCAGGTGCAGGAAGGGATGCCTCAGTTTCAGTGGCTGGACCAGAACCAAAACGACCCACTGGTACTGCAACTTCTGCAGATTCCGGAATACCCTGAACAAAAAAAAAAAAAAAAAACACAATTAGTGACAAAATATTATGATCAGATTTCAAAAGAATGCATAGAATACAACTTAAACATACAGAGTACAAGTAATCCACTGCTCGCTCTGGATTGTTATAAGCAGCTCTTAGTGCACGAACAACTGTTTCTCTGTCCCAGTTGCCACCTCCCATATCCATTAATTGTTGAATGGTCTGTTCCAGATTATTACCAGCGACCAAATTTGAAGCTGCTTGACCATATGTATCTGTTTGCATACTGCAAATGATCCCCCCCAAAAAAAGAATGAGAAACTTTCCCACCAGTAGGAAAAATGCTTCATTTATAAATAAAGCAAAAGAGGAGGAAACATATTACTCAATACTTAATAATCAAGAACTCCTATAAAAGTATTTCAGTCTGTAGCTTTTATCAGATTTGATATGTGTTATATTGCAGCGTAGATTTAATACTAGGAAATAGAAGGTGACTTACTAACCAATTTCATGCCTCTTGAAGTTAAAAAATATGAATACGAAATAGAAGACATACCTATCTGTCACCCTGTCTGAAGTAGACGTAGTGTTCTTGGGGGCACTGCAAAACAAGAACAAAAAATGCATATGGATTATAATTACTCAACTGATCAGGGAAAATGCATACAGAAGACCATTCTTGAAAAACTAACGACAATTGTGCTTGGGTGGAAGCTTGAGGCGCAGGAGTTGGCGATGGTGTAACTTGGGTAGCAGGAGTCGAATTTAAAATTGGATGAGCAACAGGGGTGCTTTGAGCAGGCTGCAATAAATAGGATCCAGAGGAGGTTAACATTAAAGAATCATAAACAACTTGCAACAAAAATGAGCAGCATTACCTGAGTTGACGACTGCCCTGCTGAGCCTGATGTCTTGCTCTGCAGAAGACACAAATGCATACAATTGAGCACAACCATATTTCACATTTCAGTCATCCATTAAAATCAAAAAAAAAAAAAAAAAAGAAAACATTTGTTTAGTGCTTCTTATATTAAGAAAATTACAGGACCAAAGATACCTTGCTGAGCATGACAACAAGAAAGCCCTCTTCAGATACTTTGTTTTCTGCCAGTGTACTTTCATCTTTCAGAACTTTGCCATTGTGTATCAATAATTGTTGACCACAAGGATAATTATCCTTTCCTTGTATATCTTCAATAGTTTTCTTTACAGCCATCACCTTCACCAGAAATTTTACACTTAAAAATAAAATAAATAAAAGGAAACAAAAACCCAGTTTATTTTGATGCTCAAGATTTCGAGGGATTTCCAATCATAATGAATTTAAAATATATTCGAATGTTTGTAATCACATAAAAGAGAATGATTTATCTTGTTTTTACGTTGAAAATTTTTCTGACAAAAATGATCAAATTTTGAATGATTTCATAGAATTTTGAGTTAAATTACTTACTAAACCTTGGCAAACGTTAATTTTTTAATATAAATCAAGATTAAAAGCCTATATAGGTAGAAGTATTGTTTTTTGTTCTTTTCCAGCTACCATTCAAACAAAAATTTTAATTACATTCATCGTTCCAAAAACAAATAAAGAGTTTAAAACCATTTCTCAGATTTCAAATTGTAGGATTGAAAATCATTTCTTCAACTTTCTAGATTACAAATGGTGGGTTACATCAAATGATCAAGAACAATACTTAGTTAGCTTCTACACTAAAACGGCATCCCCAACAAGAACAGTACACTACATGATATCTTAGACTTCTCCAACTTGTGTTCAAGCAATGCAAATCCAGCAGATCACGAACAATTCAAATAAAAAGTATTAAAAAAAGAAAAAAAAACATTATGCGATCGTCATTCAGAAAGAAAAGCAACTCCCAGATTAAGTAGCACAAGAAACCCTAATTTAAAAATCTTTTCAATTCCAAACAATTCCACCAGTAGTTTCCACTATTCCAATTATATTAAAGGAAAAAGCAATTAAACTAAGCTCAAGATTTCCAGCTAGGTCAATGGTGGCATACTCGGGTACATCAATAAATTAACTACAAGCCCAAATATTGACATGAAGCAATGGAGAAGGTTAAAACAAACGAAAAAGGAAACGTTAGAACTTACGGTGTCGGTGGGCTGAACCCTAATTTCAAAGTGGCTCCCTTTGAGGGTCTTCACAGTGAGCTTCATTTCAAGGAATTGGCAGAAGGGGAAGAAGGAGAGGGGCAAAAACGACAGCGTGTCAGGAGGAAGGAACCTGAAACGCAGCAGAGATGGAAGAGAACCCTAGATTTGGCAGGAAGCAGGGCGCGACCGGTGAGTTGGGCACTGACTTTTGCTATATTACACTAAGAATCTGAAATAATGGTACTCACGAGCAGTGCACGCGACTAAATGTAATGGGGTATTCTTTTTAGATCAATTTCATATCTTTTTCATTTTTTATTTCACTATATTATACAAAATCTCCATAAACTTTTAAATATATATATTAATTCTTTTAACTTTAAAATTATTTTAGAAATAAAGCCAAGGCATAATTTGGTATGATTGAAAATTTTGAAATTATATGAAATAATATAGTTCAAAATCTTTGCCCTATTATGAATCTATGATAAGTTGTTTTAGAGCTAACTACCATATTTTAGAGTCTCTTATTCAATTCTTTCTGGATAAAGAAGTATTTTAAACTCTTATGATTAATTTGTTAGTGTTCTTTTTAAGTTTGAATATCGAAGATTTATTGAGAAATTTAGAGGCTGAATTTCAAGACGATGTAGAAAAGAAAATTATTTAGAACTCAAGAAAATATAAAAGATGTGAAAGTTGGAAAAAATGGTCGAAGGTAATCTCGAGAGGCAAAATGATCATTTTGACCCTGCTCGCTTTCCTAATGAAGGGTTTGTAAGAGTCCTAAATAGAACATTAAAGAGAATAGAAATCACTTCAATGGTCCAAATTTGGCTAAAGTTCTTTCACAAAAACGGTTGAGTGGATACTAGAGAACCAATATTTGTCGATTATCAAAGAGAGCGGAAGGTAAGATTTTTGAGTTCTTGTCTCAATTTTTCTTAGATTTGTGAGATTTAGGAAAGATAGGTGGTGAAGTTTTAGTATGTTATTTTAGGGAAGATTTCACACAACGTCTATGAAGAAACTTGGAGTTCGAGCCCGCCTCAAAAAAAGGTAAGAACATGGTTTTCTGCCAACTTTGAGTGTGTTTATTTCCTCATATTGTTAATAAATAATTATGAGAATTTTTTTTTAAACAAGTTGCATCAATTTTTTTTTAGGAAAAGTTATGAAAATCCAAAGAAATGAGTAGGAATAAAAAAACTAATGCGAATTTAGAAATCAACGCAAGCGTGAGGAGAATAAGAGAGACACATGTTGGACGTGAAACAGTAGAACGCGACCGACAGCAACGTGACCACGTGTCAAGCAACGATAGTAGAAACATGTCTGGTTGAGGGCGCACCGCATCATTAGAAGGTGACTTTGACCTAAACCATGCATCTGATCTGCCAGCCTTCAACTCAAACCTAGTGATCCAACTCGATATGCCCAATCCAACCCGCGAGTATGCCTATTCAGCGTGTGTGACACGTGCACTTGAAATACGTGTGTAAGATCCTTTCTGCGCACATGAAGGCACGTGACAACGTATGTGAGTGCCCTTTTTTAGCCCTCCAATTTCGATATTGGCCTTAATGTGACTAGAATAAGGATCTACTAGAGAAATTTAAAAAATATTGGAGCAAAAAAAAAAAAAAAAAATCTAGCTTGGGAAGGCATAGTTCATCCATGTAAGTATTCATTTAAACTTTTCTCAAGTAGTACTTATAAGGATTGCTAGGACGTGTTAGTACGAGTGTATCTTACTCTAGGTGGTTAGTATAGGCATATTTACAATCTCAATATAATGTATCTTATAGAAAATTACAAAAATGCCTATAGAATGAGAATTTATGATACATGCTGATTTTAATGCTCTCCGCTCTATTAGAATAGAGGATGGGATAGTGTGATTTGTGCTCTGAACGATGAATGAATATTATCTCCTTGTTGAACTTTGTATGACTGCATGATATAGTATATCTAGCTATAAGTGTTTGATTGTGTGTTATCTCTATAGAACGTGTTTATCTGCACAAACTAGGACTGGGGGCTAGTGTCAAGCTGGCTAGATGATGATCTAGGTCAAGGCACACTCGGTAGACTGAACACGTTAGAATCGTGAGCGGCGATTAGGGGGTCTAATACTCCCAAACTAGAAAAGATTCAAGGGGTCAGAATAGAGTACCCTGGAGGCAAAAGTTCGTGTTAAGTCACCCAACTGCCCTATGTTGCATGTATTAGCAAGGATTCCAGTATCTTTGATGCAACAGTGACAATTATTTTATCAAGACTTAGGCTCCTTGCCCTAACACTTTTAGATTTGGGTCTACTCACTCATATATCTTGTGTCATTTGCGAGTCGAGTGAAATTAGAATTAAAACCTCTGAATTATGTATTGTACTTGACTACCCGGGTGAGGCAAGAATGTAAAGGCCAATTAAGTACTATAGATTTTAATCTAATTTATTAGAATATTTTCTCTTATTATATTTTGTTATCTTTATCTATTTAAATAAAAAAAATAAATATATTCATTCNTGTGATGTATGGAATATATGACAACGGTGGAGTGTTAGAGTATTTCTATTGCTCGGTCATGTCATATAGGTCCGAGTCGGACATCCAATTGCTTCGATTTGAATTATCCGGAGGATGCCTTACTATTATATCAAAAAGATGGACAATCAAACCTATTTCTCGATTCAATAGAAGCCCAAAGAGATGAATAGGGTCCCAAATAACGAGAGATATGTAAAAAACAGGTCCGTACGCCTATTCCTAATCCTAAATGGAATGTAAGGACGTAGGGATCCATATGTAAACATAGTATCTATTTAAATACGCTCGGATGACCCCTTCTCATAATTAGAATGTATATAACCTAGCCCTATTCCGGTCTGGCCCGGTATGGAATGAACTTATAATCATGGAATCGACTCGATCATCAGATTATAGATTATAAGTTCATAACCCTAGCCCATTCCCATTTTGGGCGGAACAGATCTACTAATTCTTTGATTCCAGTTAGTAAGAGGGATCTTGAACTAAGAAATAGATTCTAGAAGCTAAACTAAAAAAGGGTATTGAATCTTCAAACGAGACATGTACCGAAGCAAACAAACGAAAGGAGGTGATTCGGTAGGGGAAAGCCTCTTTCTTTTTCTTTCTTTCTCCGATTTCATTTTCCTGATGAGGGGTAATAAGAATTGTGGGTAATAGGAATTGTGGGTAATTAGCAATGTATATTACACAGAAAACCAATAATCCGCCACTCCAAAAAGAGCGATGGGTAGCCACTCCAAAAAGAGGATCCGCCACACGCTAAGTCTTCCCCATCTTTGCATTTTCTACGGCGTCTACAAGGGTCGATAACTTTCCGGAGTGTGTTATTCAAATTATCATCCAATGGAAGGTAAAGGTCGAATACAAAGCAGATTAGTGGCCTTGTAATTCGCATCCAATGAATGTTAAAGAGGATAACTCACCCGTATTATTATCGTGGTCTCTAGCATGTAATGTGTGATCGTGTCTCCTCCAGCATGGAGTAGTCGGGCGTTGTAAGTTAACGCATGGGTTCCAACTACCTTATCTGAAGTCCGGCGTAAATAGAGGTCACCACTGGTCTATCTTTCAGTGTTTCACTGGTCTATCTTTCAGTGTTTCGTCTATCGTGGGATTATTTCATTAGGTTGATATAACTAATGCGCCTTTTCTCGAGACTTGATCGTGTTCTATATTGAATGATACTAGAGCCCGAGCCCAATTATTTGTTGTTATTTGTATTTTTTTATGTTTTTTTGAGTACATTTAGTCGTCTCACATTTTCAGCTAGTTGAGTGGTGCTCAAGGGGTTAAGAGAATTCTTGAGTGTTCAACGAGTTTGTGTAAGTGTGTGTGATGAGGTATTTGAGTAGTCCGACTTTCATTGTTGTTGGTGGTTTTCAAGGACTATGTGTTCAGAAAGTAGTACTTTTGATTAGTTTTCAGTATTGTGTGCTCTGAAAGAAGAGTCGTACTCTAAAGGGTAACACTTTTTGTGGGGTATGAGTTAGTTATTGGACGTGCCCTAATAGTCTTAAGCATGACAAATTTTGATGTTAGTTCGGGAATGGAGTGGTAGCACGAAAATTTTGCTAGTATTAAGTTTTCTTAAGGAGGTGGTATTCATACCTCCAACACGAGCTAGTTTCAAATTTAAATGTAGTAGGACAGACAGTCCCAAAGGTAGTTTACTAGTGGCGCAGTATGAGGACAAAATAGTGGTGGAATGTGGTATTATTAAGGGATAGTAAAGAGCTATGCAGTGATATATGTGATCATTGATAGACTCACCAAATCGTGAAAAGTCTACCTAAATAGTGGACATTTGGGCACAATTGTATAGAAAGAATGTGGTTAGGATCCATGGGGAACCAATGTCGATAGTCTGAGTGTATGAAGCAAACCCGGAGGATACACCACACATTTTAGTGTTGTGAGGATATGTCACACACGGTTGTATTTTACCAACAATTGTAATGACTTGACCAGAGACTCTATTTTAGGGTCGCCTCTACATAAAAAAAAAAAAAGATCTTTGAAGTTTCATGGAAATTCATAAAGAACAAAAAAGTAAAATCATTCAAACCTTTTGTTCACGATCCCAAAAAAAAAAAACATCATATAAAATAACACATCTTAGTTTAGACATTCATACGAGTAATAAACCATTCACAAAACTAATTGAGTTCTTAAAAATAAAGCACGCTTCTTCTTTCAAGGTTCATGATGCGAAAACAAAACAAACGGAAGTTAAAGTATATATGATTTCCATGACCCTAGAACCGTCATCGTAGTCTGTACTACTTGCCCTTACTCTTACCTGAAAATAAAATATTTTTGGAAAGAATTGAATATTATAAATAATTACTTAGTAAGTGATCCCATGGGGTCGGAAAAATGCAAAACATATACAAGCATGCCATATATGAAAACTTCCCTTACATATTAGCCATATGGGCAAATGTGACCATATCGCCACAAAACCCTTGGAGCCATATCATCACCCTCTCACTTGACCATATCGTCAAGTTTGCATAATTGTGACCATATTGCCACGAAATCTTTAGGGCCATATCACCACGGTTATCGTTAATATAGTTGTGATCATATCATCACTTTCGAAATTTTTATTGTACAATACATATCATGATATACCATTATATCTATTCACGTAATATCATCATTCTTTCGTAACTAGCGTTTCTATCATTATTAGCATCACTTCACTATATGATGACATGATATTCACATGCATGCATCATCAACATTACTATTCCACTAGCAACTCGTGGTCTCACATCACCATATCATGACATGATTTACATACATGCATCATGAACATTTTAATTCTACTAATAACTCATGGTCTTACCTCATACTATGCTCATCGCTGCACTTACACATTAACATTACACTCCTGCATACCATGATTAATCTTCTAACCTAGCTTATAATGTCCAACAGTGAGTCCACTTACCTTAATCATAGTGTATTTCTTCAAAAAGTTTGGTTGAAACGATCCAAGCACCTCACATACTCCAACGACCCCACAATCTAAATGCCTTTGCCCAACCCAAGCGCTTTAGCTTACAGATTGACCTAGGTTGAAATAAGAGCTAAACACATGCACAATCCGGTTAAGGCATGCGGTTGGCTCAATTGTTGGCACAATCCAGTCTACCTTCTGTTTTATCTGGTTTAGTTGTGGTTCTTATTGTTTGGAACTGATTATAGGGTTAATTAAGTGTTTGTATAGATGAGTTTTAAGATCAAGCTTATGACTCTAGCTAATGCTTATGAACTTGTTGTATGACTCTAGCGTATACTTATGAGCTTGTGTTTATAATTAATACGCATGATGTATGACTCTAGCTTATGCTTATGAGCTTGTTATGATATGAGATGTGTAGGAGTATTCTTAGTCGACTAATCCTGCAGAACCCCTAACTGACCCGTTGTATGCTAAGTTATGAACAATGAGTATTACTAACGTCGGGTTATGTGCTATTTCAGGCCATCAAAGAGTTTAGTAGAAATGTCCATGGAGAGCCTCTAGTAGATGAGACTGGGAGCTAAGATAATGGTTAGACCGAGGACCCGATCTAGACCAAAGACCTGAAAATAATCCGTTGCGAATAAAGCTTAAAATATGCTAGAAAGATAAGGAATAAAACTTATTAATTACATGTTAGCTACCTACGGAGTAAATTAATTATGCATCAAAATTATTTTTGATTTTTTTTTTTCCAAATAAACATGATGTAGTGTGATCAAGACGGTAGGGTAGCCGAACTAGAAACTCCAGGAATTCTACGTAGGCTCGAGTCTATTTTGGTAGTATTTACTTTTGTGCTTATTTTGAAAACTTGTTTAGAACGTTGTACTTAACTCGACTATGTTTGCTTTTGTTTTAGATAAATGGTAATTTATAAAATATTCTCTTAAAATTAATAATGTTTTTGATTGTTTTAGACAATAATTTTATATTGTTTAGTTTAAGGTTTTATTGAATTTAATTTCCACTTTTAAACCATTCTTAAAAAAACCTTGAGAGTTTGGTCATATGCTAAAAGTAGACTCATTATATCTTGGAATTTTCTCCTAATCAATTATTTTGTTTTTTTGTTTTTTTTTTTTTGTTTTTTTTTGACAAATGACATACTTTAACACGTGCACGCAATTGAAACTCACAAAAAAAATAAAAATGATAATAATAATAAATAAAAAAGATTATATGTGAAATAGTAAATAGTAAAATATTTATCAAACTAAACACACGTTTATTAATTGTTATAAATGAAATACTAGGGATTGGTTATAACAAGCAAGATTCAATGTATTAAGTTTTATCACAGGTGAAACACGTTTTAAATTAGATTAATTTATCAATTTCAAAATGAATAATTAAACAATGGTGGCGCACCATAGCAATTACATTAATTCATCAATTTCATATATTTGTTGGCTCTTCCTATAATTTTGTACGTTTTTTCTAATGTAATTAAGATAATAAATATGAAGGATTAAATGAAAAAATTATCATCAAATTCAATAATGATTTATATATATATATATCTAATGACTATGATGTCCTCTTTTCGATTGAATTCTGAGTTAAGTTTTGTACGGCTATAATTATAATTCAAAGCTTATAACTACGTTTAAATTGATAAATTCAAATATTCAGAAGGACAACAAATTGTAAAAGTTCATAAATTTAGAAAAGAGCGAGTCATTTTTTCCTATAGAAATTGCTTTTAACTTATCTTAATCAATAGAATCCTCAAGTGTCGAACAAAGAAGTTGTGAGCTTTGAAGGTGTAGTCAAAGGTGACTCAAGTGTCGAACAAAGGATGTAGTTTGTTCGAGAGCTCCAGAGAAGAAGTCGAACTCCGTTAAGGGGAGGCTATTCGAGAGCTCCAAAGAAGAAGACCTGTGTACTTTGTTCGAATGGAGGATTACAGAGGATTTTGGCTAATTAAAAGGAAGATCATAAGTCTTATAAGTAAAGAATACTATCTCCATTGATACGAAGACTTTTGAGAAAGGTCAAAGCAAAGTCACGAGAGTTTTGCTCAAAATAGACAATATCATACAATATCACACCCACGAAACGAACGGTGTTTCTGTTTCCATCTTCATCGTTGGTTTTCTGCAACAAGAAAACAAAAAGAAAAATGAAAAAAAATGTGTAATGGGGAATGAATGGTTTCCTTGTCAGATGTCCCATCAGCAAGAGCTGACCTCTAATCCCTAACCAATCTAATCCATAACCAAAAGCAAACAACAAAAATCGTGTTCCTTCCGTTGACTAATTCCTTCAAGAAACTCAAATCTCTCTCTCTCTCTCTCTCTCGCTGTGTGTGTTCTTCCTGTGTGCATACGAATGTGAATTAAGGAGCTTTTGAAGATTGAAAATGGAACCCAAGAAAATATGGAAATGGGTTTCAGGAAGGAAGGAGAGGGCCGCCATCCACCATATCATTCTACTCCAAATTTTGAGTTCAGGCCCCCTTCAGCCTGATCAATTTTGTTTTGGGTCCCCTCCTCCTGTACTGTATTCTCTTCTAACAACATTAAATGGAAATGAAGAAGACGGAGATGCAAGTAAAAGACAGAAAATGAAGGAACTTTTGAACTGATTTATCGGATGACACAGAAAACAGGATGTCTTAATATCATTATCAACATTTTGACTATGAAGCACACACCACAAGCCTGCCTTTTTCTTTCATCCTTGTGCTCTACCCACTCTGCTCCAGTTTCCTCCTCCTATTCGTTTATTTAATAAGATGCTTAAGTAATTTCAAGATAATGAATACATATTTTAAAAAACTGTAACATGTTGCAGCCACCAGCTAGAACAGCCAGAATGTCCCCCCACAAGCACACCCACTCACCACCCACAAAGGAAAGAGAGAGAGAAGAGGATGTTTATTGATCAAAGTCCACCAAGTTCCTTCTCTTTCTCTTTTATTAGGATATAGCTTTAAATATTGAGCGAAATATAATCATCATAGTGATTGCAGCCCTCCACAAAGCAAAAGATGAGCGAATAATACCATTTCTAGTCTCACATTTAATCATTCCTACCACCCACTTTTTGCCAATAAAATATCAAATCCCACCAGTAATTACATTAATCCCTCCCCTTTCTCTTTCAGCTACTTCTGCACTAGCTCACTTTTCAACCAATTCTAGCTCTCAAACCTATATCCCACTAAATTTTCTTATATGTTTTTTCCCCCTCCCCTTTATGAAACAAAGCAGTAAAGGATGATGATACGATGAGAGAAGAAGGTAAACTTACAGGTCATTTCCACTGTAGTATTGTTGTTCTGCTTGATATGGTTTTCTTCAGGGCTGTGTTCCTTCTCCTGTTTCAGTGTCTGGTTTTGAATTCTGGGACTCCAGTTATTATAGGTCACCACTACCCTCCTCATAAGTCCTTGCTCACTGATAAAGCAGCCCTCCTGGCCTTCAGGAAGTGCATCACACATGACCCCACTTCCACTCTAGCTAACTGGATTGAAGCTGTTGATGTATGTAACTTCACTGGTGTTTCTTGTGACCGACACCGCCACCGTGTATCGAAGCTCAGTTTGATTGATGTCGAACTTGTGGGAAAGATTTCACCCATCCTATCCAATCTCACGGGTCTTCGAGTTCTGGATATTGCTAACAATTATTTCTTTGGGGAAATTCCTTCTCAACTTTGTTCTCTTCGAAATCTTCATCGCCTTCGCCTCGACAACAACAGTTTGGAAGGTCCCATACCAACTTCCCTTGCTAGTTTGTCCAAGCTTACTGTAATAAGTCTTATGCAGAACAAGTTAAATGGCACAGTTCCACCTTCTCTCTTTTCTAATTGCACGTCGTTGCTTAATGTAGACCTTTCCATCAACTTGCTAACCGGAAGGATTCCAGAAGAAGTTGGAAATTGTCCAAAGCTGTGGAATCTCAATTTGTACAACAACCAGTTCAGTGGAGAACTTCCTCTTTCTTTAACAAACACTTCGCTCTATAACTTGGATGTCGAACATAATCATCTTTCTGGCGTACTGCCTGCAGTGCTGGTAGAAAACCTGCCTTCACTTAGCTTCCTTCATTTATCAAACNCTGGCGTACTGCCTGCAGTGCTGGTAGAAAACCTGCCTTCACTAAGCTTCCTTCATTTATCAAATAATTATATGGTAAGCCATGATGGAAATACCAATCTCGAACCGTTCATTATTTCTCTTAGAAACTGCAGTAGTTTGGAGGAGCTTGAATTGGCTGGGATGGGGCTTGGAGGGAGTCTCCCCGATTCTATTGGTCAGCTGGGTGTCAATTTTTCAGTTCTGTTTTTGCAGGAAAATCAGATATTTGGATCAATTCCTCCAAGTTTGGCCAAGCTTTCCAAACTTGCAGGGCTGAATTTGACTTCAAATCTACTTAATGGAACAATTCCTGCAGAGATAAGCAAGTTGTCGAAGTTGGAACAGCTTTTCTTATCACATAACCTCTTCACTTCAGACATTCCAGAAGCATTAGGCGAGTTGCCACATCTTGGATTGTTGGATCTATCTCACAACCAACTTTCAGGTGAAATCCCAGAGAGTTTTGGAAATTTGACTCAGATGATCTATTTGTTTCTCAACAACAACCTGTTGTCAGGAACGATACCTTCAGCATTGGTAGAGTGCACAGGTCTACAAAAGCTGGATTTATCTTTCAACATGTTATCAGGAAGCATTCCTCGAGAGATATCAGGGTTGCAAGAGATAAGAATTTTTATTAACCTTTCTCATAACAATTTTCAAGGAAACTTGCCAATTGAGCTTAGCAAGCTGAAAAATGTTCAAGAGATGGACCTTTCATCCAATAACCTCACTGGAAACATCTTCCCTCAGATATCAAGTTGCATTGCACTGAGTTTCATAAATTTTTCAAACAATTTCTTCCAAGGTCATCTTCCAGATTCCCTAGGCGAACTTGCGAACCTTGAATCATTTGATATTTCTAAAAACCAATTGTCAGGCATGATTCCAGCCAGTCTAGGTAAGCTTCAATATCTCACTTACCTTAATCTTTCATTCAACAACTTCCAAGGAATGATTCCAAGAGAGGGATTTTTCATATCGTCCACACCTCTGTCATTTTTGAACAATACACTCCTTTGTGGGACAATTCCTGGAATACCAGCCTGTTCTAGCAAGAGAAATCGGTTTCAATCACCTGTATTCTTGACTGTGTTCATTTTAATCATAAGCATATCATCGTTCTTCTCAACAATATGCTGTTGGTTTGCTTGTCAACGTCTAAACACAATTATTTCAGCTCGAAATAGTGAATCATCAAGGAGATCAAAGATGCCAGATTTTATGCACAATTTTCCAAGAATAACAAGCAGGCAACTATCAGAAGCCACTGGAGGTTTTGATGAACAGAGACTAATTGGCTCAGGCAGCTATGGACGAGTCTATAGAGGCATTCTTTCAGATGGAACAACAGTAGCTGTTAAGGTTTTGCACACACAATCTGGAAATTCGACGAAAAGTTTTCACAGAGAATGTGAAGTTCTGAAGCGAATTCGCCACAGAAACCTTATAAGAATTATAACAGCTTGTAGTCTGCCAGACTTTAAAGCTCTAGTTCTACCATATATGGCAAATGGAAGCTTGGATAGCCATTTATATCCACATTCACCCGCCAGCTTGGCTTCTTGTTCTTCAGATTTAAACCTTATCCAAAGGGTGAATATATGCAGTGATATAGCTGAAGGAATGGCATACCTGCATCATCATTCTCCAGTCAGAGTCATACACTGTGATTTAAAGCCAAGCAATGTTCTTCTAAAAGATGACATGACAGCTCTTGTTTCTGACTTCGGGATCTCAAGGTTAATGACTCCTGGAATTGGAAGTGGTGCAGCTGTTGAAAACATGGGAAAGTCAACTGCAAACATGTTAACTGGATCAATTGGATATATTGCACCAGGTATAACTCTCTGCTTCTAAAAATCCAAGAACTTTATGTTCAATTCATCAACATACCAAGCAAATGTAAAAAATTAGGACTATCAAGTGAGTTAGAAGTTAAGATTCTCTCCTTTAGACCATGATAAGTTATCAGTATCACTAGGCCTAAACTTTTGAGGTTGATAAGCTACGAAGCTACAAGTTTAATCATTGAATAAGTTCCCAACAAACATCCAGTATTTTCGGGTTTTTTCATCTAGGACTTTTATCAAACATGTTGAGTGCATCAATTATGTCACATCTATTCTTGGTGCAGAATACGGATTTGGTTCTACAGCCTCCATGAAAGGAGACGTTTACAGCTTCGGTGTGCTAGTTCTAGAGATGGTAACAAGAAAAAGGCCAATAGACGACATGTTTGATGAAGGGCTAAGCTTACATAAGTGGGTGAAGAGTCATTACTACGGCAGAGTAGAAAAAGTAGTGGATTGTTCTCTACAGAGAGCTTCAAGAGATGAATCACCTGAAATGAAGAAAATGTGGGAAGTGGCAATCCGAGAGCTAATCGAATTGGGTTTGCTCTGCACTCAAGAATCTCCATCCACAAGACCCACAATGCTCGATGCTGCTTATGACTTGGATCGATTGAAGAGATACCTTAATGGTGGTGACACCACAACAACATTTGCTTCATCACTTGGAATTTCGTCCTCCACTCTTGACGATGATTCCAATTACTCCACACAAATTGCCGCAGGAAGAAACATCTAAAAATGCCCATTTCCTCTGTATATCCTTTTGACTTATGTGAGGTGTCAAAATCCCCATTTGCTCCACTCGGTAATTGGGGTTTGACAATGATCATAATCGCGATTGTGGGGCTCAAAGCTTCTCCGGCGCTGAAGTTAATGGAGATTTGTGTGTGTGGCATGCGGAGGCCACTGGATCCGTAGTTGTGTGACGTAATTGGGATTAGGGAAGAAACCGGGGAACTTCATAACGCCTTGTTTGAAAAAGAAAGACGTATAATTCAAATTTAATGAGTGACAAAGGATGAAAGACTTTGAATTTTGAGCCGAAATCGTTGAATTTTGCGTTCTGGGCGTTGTCCTTTGGTTGTCAAAAACCAAGACGAGGAAGAAATCATAATGGGAAATGTGAAAATGGCACTGAGTGTTTATGATTGAGAATTGAGAAGCAGGGCCAGGGTCATAATTTCGTTTTTTTTTTTTTTTTTTTTTTTTTTTTTTTTTTTTTTTTTTTTTTTTTTTTTTTTTTTTT
>NC_036640.1:5774550-5788004 GCF_002806865.2 Cucurbita pepo subsp. pepo
TTTTTTTTTTTTTTTTTTTTTTTTTTTTTTTTTTTTTTTTTTTTTTTTTTTTTTTTGTGTATTTTGTTAATTTTGGAAAACAATATTATATTTTAAAAGGATGATTTTAATTTTTTTTTAACGTTTAAAAAACATTCACTAAATTATAGAAAGTATAATTATTATTTTTTTATTTTAAAATTATTCTTAAACTACTAGAAAAATACTTTAGCAAGTATGCATCTGAGTGAAGAAACTAGATTTATTTGAGTTTTGGATAAGTTATGAAAATATAAAGAAAATGGAAAAGAATTGTAAACTAATTGAATTCTGAAAGAAAAAAAAAACTCATACGCAAGCGATGAGGAGTGGACATGCATTAGGTGAGAGGCGAATCAAGGCGTTAGGCTCAGAAGAGGACACATGTTTAGCAAGNAGAGGCGAATCAAGGCGTTAGGCTCAGAAGAGGACACATGTTTAGCAAGAGAAGGAGAGTTGCGTCGACGTCTGACGAGGGCACGCCTTGTGATGTTAAAAGACAACCCGATCCAACCCACTAGCCGAAGATCCGATCTNAGAGAAGGAGAGTTGCGTCGACGTCTGACGAGGGCACGCCTTGCGATGTTAAAAGACAACCCGATCCAACCCACTAGCCGAAGATCCGATCTGCTACACTCGTGTGCTACAACCCGAACCAAAAACCCGAGTTAGCCACCGATGCCTCAACTCGACCAGGCTCCTTGCGTGCCTATTAGCAAATGTCACGTGTTCTAATCAAGTTAAAGTCAAATCATGTAACGTCAAAAAAAAAATAAAAAAAAAAAAAAAAAAAAAAAAAAAAAAAAAAAAAAAAAAAAAAAAAAAAAAAAACTAGCACATACCTTGTAGTACAATCTAAACTTTGATGAATAAATGATTTCAGTTTGTNAAAAAAAAAAAAAACTAGCACATACCTTGTAGTACAATCTAAAACTTTGATGAATAAATCATTTCAGTTTGGACTAGAAATCGAGAGATAAAAAAATAAGAAGAACATTAGAAAACTAATTGAAAATCCATTTTTTTGTTAGGAGGAGTGAGAAGGCGACAACGTGCCATGTGTCAATCGACGAGAGGTCTTTCGTGCGCCGATAGTTGCCAGATGTCACGGTCATGCTCGTCTAAGGTGTGTTGCCCATTACCGCATGTCCATGACAAGCCCAACCCTTTATATCTTTTCATATTCTAGTATTTTACTTTTGTATTTGTAGGAAGTATAATGCTTCAAAAATATAATGTCTAGGCCTGTCAGACATGAAATGCCTCAGAATGTACTATAGGGGATACGACTAGTTGTCAACTTCTCCCTACCCAAGGTTATATATTGTGAGCCGTTGTTATTTCTCTCTTGCTTGCTTACATAACGTCTCTTTCGAAAATCTCTCTCTGCCCTCATATTCTAAAACCTTATCTTAAAACCGAGGCCAGAGGCTCGAGTATACGTCGCTTGGCCGTAGGCGACACAAGAACGAATTGGCTTAGCTCACTTGTCGTTGGAAAGTGAGTGCCGCACAATCGTAAGTCCGCTGCCATCAAAAGTGCGATTGTGACAAGTGGTATCAGAGCTTTATAAGCTCCGTGAAATAGCAAAGACCGAAAACATGTCGACGAAAAAGTCGACACCCAAATCACAAGCCGACCGACTTACTTTAATAGAGGAGGAAATGCTGTTCCTCAAAGAAGTCCCTGACGCCATCCGCTTCCTAGAAGCACGGGTGACAGAATTGAGTGGAAAAGTCGTAGAAATCGATGCAATGGGTAACCGCCTGGACNATTGAGTGGAAAAGTCGTAGAAATCGATGCAATGGGTAACCGCTTGGACGGGTTGCCAATCGCAGAACTGATGTTTTGAGTGACCTCACTCGAAGAAAGAGTTGCTCCTACGAGCAGCCCAAGACCGTCTGGTAGCCCCGATAGCTCTGTCGCGCACAAGGAGGGACGTGGCGAAGAGTTCGACGTGCTACAAAGTACAATGATGAGTTTGTTCAATGGATTAGCTGACGAATTCAGAACAACGATCGATAAAATCCAAGAAAAGATGTCCGTCATGAGCACCCGAATTGAGGTGACCATGAAAGCTGTGGAGAACGTCTCGACTGGGCAAACTAATACAGGATCCAACAAACTAAAGTTCCTAAACCCTAGATCTTTCAAAGGGAACCGGGATGCCAAAGAGTTGGAGAACTTCATCTTTGATGTCAAACAGTACTTCAAAGCCACACGGGCTTGTACCGACGACATAAAGGTGACAGTAGCCTCGATGTATCTCGTAGACGACGCCAAACTTTGGTGGCGTACGAAGGTGCAAGACATCGAGAATGAATTGTGCACCATAGACTCGTGGGAAGACCTCAAGAGAGAGTTGAGGGATCAATTCCTCCCCGAAAACGTAGAGCATCTAGCAATGGAAAAACTAATAGCCCTAAAACAAACTGGAAGCATAAGGGACTATGTCAGACAGTTCTCGACCCTGATGCTAGATATCAGGGGCACATCAGGGAAGGACAAGGTGTTCTTCTTTATAAATGGGTTACAACCGTGGGCCAAAACAAAAGTACACGAGAAAAAGGTCCAAGACCTTGCCAGCGCTGAGAGACTCCTAGACTATGGGAACGAAGGGGGTTACCAAAGAAAAACAACGCAAGCCCCAAACACTGGGGGCAAAACATATAAGCCGCCAGGTCAACGAAATGGAAGCCCCAATAGGCCAAATGGNTTACCAAAGAAAAACAACGCAAGCCCCAAACACTGGGGGCAAAACATATAAGCCGCCAGGTCAACAAAATGGAAGCCCCAATAGGCCAAATGGGACCAAACGGGTGGACAGATAGACCTCCTCAGAACAACCAAGCGGGGACATCTTGAGGACCTTACCCTCAAAGGAACCACCCGATGACATCTTTACAATGCCTGTTATGTAGAGGCCCCCACAAAGTGTCCTACTGTCCTCATCGGGCCTCTTTCAGTGCACTCCAAGTGTCCATTCAAGAGAACAACGACACAAGAGTCGAGACTATGCTAGACAAGAAGGAAGATCAAGACAACTCTCGAATGGGTGCGCTCAAATTCTTATCAGCCCTCCAACGGAAGGTCGACCCGAAGGAGATAATAGAGAAATGGCTCATGTTTGTGGATGCGACAATAAACTCTCGACCAAGCAAGAGCACCTTGATAGACTCAGAAGTGACTCACAACTTCATCGCCGATCAAGAAGCACGAAGATTGGGACTCACCATAGAAAAAGACCCTGGAAAAATGAAAGCTATCAATGCCGAGGCCTTACCTATTGTGGGAGTTTCCAAAAGAGTCCCCTTTAAATTAGGGGCTTCGACAGGAGAGTTGGATCTTGTCGTGGTTCGCATGGATANAATAAACTCTCGACCAAGCAAGAGCACCTTGATAGACTCAGAAGTGACTCACAACTTCATCGCCGATCAAGAAGCACGAAGATTGGGACTCACCATAGAAAAAGACCCTGGAAAAATGAAAGCTATCAATGCCGAGGCCTTACCTATTGTGGGAGTTTCCAAAAGAGTCCCCTTTAAATTAGAGGCTTCGACAGGAGAGTTGGAGCTTGTCGTGGTTCGCATGGATGACTTTGACGTGGTACTTGGGATGGAATTCCTCTTAGAACACAAAGTTAAACCAATACCACTAGCAAAATGCTTGGTGATCACCGACCGCAACCCCACAATAATACCTGCAAGCATCAAGCAATCAGGTAATCTTAGAATGATCTCGGCCATACAATTGAAAAGAGGACTCACATGAGAGGAACCTACATTTATGGCTATACTACTGATGGAAGAAGTGACCACTGAGGAAACTATTCCAAGCGAAATCAATGAGGTACTAAACAGTTATGTTGACATAATGCCAGAGAGCTTACCACAAACATTACCACCCCGTCGAGGCGTTGATCACGAAATTGAACTCCTCCCTGGGGTTAAACCCCCAGTGAAGAACGCGTACCGGATGACTCCCCTTGAGCTAGCCGAATTGAGGAAACAATTAGATGAGTTGTTGATGGCAGGATTCATCCGCCCGGAAAAAGTACCTTACGGAGCCCCCGTACTATTCCAGAAAAAGAAGGATGGGACGTTGCGTCTATGCATAGATTATAGAGCCTTAAACAAGGTGACAGTACGCAACAAATACCCACTACCGATAATATCCGACTTGTTCGACCAACTTCATAGGGCCAAGTACTTCACGAAGTTGGACTTACAATCAGGGTATTACCAAGTACGTATTGCCGAAGGGGACGAGTCCAAGACGACGTGCGTAACAAGATATGGGACCTTTGAGTTCCTGGTAATGCCCTTTGGCTTGACAAATGCCCTAGCTACGCTTTGCACGTTAATGAACCAGGTTTTCTACGAATACTTGGATTAGTTCGTCATAGTAGCGTAGCGCTTTACCTAGTTCAATCAGTCAATACCTCGACGACATAGTTGTATACAGCACAACCCTAAAGGAACACAAGGTGCACTTGAAGCTAGTGTTTGACAAGCTGCGACAGAATCAGTTGTAGTTAAGAAAGAAAAATGTGCCTTCGCACAAACATGCATCAACTTCCTTGGACATGTCATCAGTTGTGGACAAATCGACATGGATAGCGACAAGGTAAAAGCTATCCAAGAGTGGAAAATTTCTACTTCTGTATTTGATGTGCAGTCCTTCCTAGGATTGACAAACTACTATAGGCGGTTCGTCGAAGGGTTTTCACGGTGAGCCGCCCCATTAACAGAGCTCCTGAAGAAAGACCACCCTTGGTCGTGGTCAAATGGCCTTTGAAGATATGAAGGCAACCATGACGAGGGGTCCTGTCCTCGGGTTAGTAAATGTTACAAAGCCATTTGAAATAGAGACAGATGCTTCTGACCTTGCCCTAGGCAGTGTCCTTATTCAAGAAGGTCACCCCATCGCTTATGAAAGTCGAAAGCTCGACGATGCTGAACGGAGATACACCGTCTCCGAAAAAGAAATGCTGGTTGTGGGCCATTGCCTACGCGTCTGGAGACAGTACCTCTTGGGATCATAGTTAATAGTGAAGACGGATAACAGCGCCATTTACCACATCTTCGATCAACCAAAATTGATGGCAAAACAAGCCCGGTGGCAGGAGTCGTTGGTGGAATTTGACTTCAAATTCGAACACAAGGCAGGAAAGAGTAATCAAGCAGTCGATGCGCTGAGTCGGAAGGGCGAACATGTGACCCTGTGCATGTTAGCCCATATTCATTCAAGTAAGATCTATGGATCGATGCGCGACATCATCAAAGAACATTTACACAAAGACCCATCGGCCAAAGCCGTCGTCTAACTAGCTAAAGCTGGGAAGATATGGCAGTTTTGGGTTGAGGGAGACCTTCTAATGACTAAATGAAACAGATTATACGTCCCAAGAACGGGAGAATTGAGGAAGAAGCTCATTGAGGAATGTCATGATACCTTATGGACAGGACACCCTGGGTGGCAAAGAACGTATGCCGTAATAAAAAAGGGGTACTTCTGGCCGAATATGCGGGACGATATCATGCAGTACACCAAGACGTGCCTCATCTGCCAACAGGACAAAGTCGAGAAAGCTAAAGTCTCGGGACTCTTGGAACCTCTACCTGTGCCAACAAGGCCTTGGGAAAGTGTGTCTCTAGACTTCATAACACACCTCCCAAAAGTCAGAGAATACGACGCCATCTCTGTTATCGTAGATCGGTTCTTGAAATATGCGACGCTTGTTCCCACTCCCAAATTATGCTCGGCTGAACTAACAGCCCAACTATTTTTCAAACACGTTGTCAAGTTATGGGGCATTTCGTTGAGCATCATCAGTGATATGCATGGTAGATTCATTGGCACATTCTGGACCGAATTATTCGCCTTCTTGGGAACAACTTTAAACATCTCTTCGAGCTACCATCCTCAAATTGATGGACAGACAGAACGGTTCAACTGCTTGCTCGAAGAATACTTACGTCACTTCGTCGACGCTCACCAGAAGAACTGGATACAACTGCTAGATGTTGCTCAATTATGTTTCAATTGTCAAACGAGCTCGTCTACGGGGAAGAGTTCCTTCGAAATTGTAAGTGGACGACAACCGGCCTTAGCACATATTATTGATCATCCTTATGCAGGAAAAAACCCTCAAGCTCAAAACTTCACAAGAAAATGGAAGCAGACAACAGATATAGCCCGGGCATAATTAGAGAAAGCTTCTAAGCATATGAAGAAGTGGGCGGACAAGAAGCGTCGCCCCCTCCAATTCCGAGCAGGTGATCAAGTCCTCATCAAGTTGAGATAAGAACAGATCAGATTTCGCAGTCGAAAGGACCAGCGACTAGTTAAAAAATATGAAGGCCCGGTTGAAGTCCTTAAAAAGTCGGGGCTACCTCCTACAGAGTTGCGCTACCCACAAAGATGAAAATCCACCCAGTAATTCATGTGAGCAACTTGAAGCCTGATCACCCTGACCCGGACGACGACTAGCGAAATGTAATCACAAGATCGAGTATCAATCTGAAACAAAGAGACAGCAAAGAAATAGAGAAGATCCTAGCCGACAGGGTTAGGAAGATGACATAGTTGTATACAGCACAACCCTAAAGGAACACAAGGTGCACTTGAAGCTAGTGTTTGACAAGCTGCGACAGAATCAGTTGTAGTTAAGAAAGAAAAATGTGCCTTCGCACAAACATGCATCAACTTCCTTGGACATGTCATCAGTTGTGGACAAATCGACATGGATAGCGACAAGGTAAAAGCTATCCAAGAGTGGAAAATTTCTACTTCTGTATTTGATGTGCAGTCCTTCCTAGGATTGACAAACTACTATAGGCGGTTCGTCGAAGGGTTTTCACGGTGAGCCGCCCCATTAACAGAGCTCCTGAAGAAAGACCACCCTTGGTCGTGGTCAAATGGCCTTTGAAGATATGAAGGCAACCATGACGAGGGGTCCTGTCCTCGGGTTAGTAAATGTTACAAAGCCATTTGAAATAGAGACAGATGCTTCTGACCTTGCCCTAGGCAGTGTCCTTATTCAAGAAGGTCACCCCATCGCTTATGAAAGTCGAAAGCTCGACGATGCTGAACGGAGATACACCGTCTCCGAAAAAGAAATGCTGGTTGTGGGCCATTGCCTACGCGTCTGGAGACAGTACCTCTTGGGATCATAGTTAATAGTGAAGACGGATAACAGCGCCATTTACCACATCTTCGATCAACCAAAATTGATGGCAAAACAAGCCCGGTGGCAGGAGTCGTTGGTGGAATTTGACTTCAAATTCGAACACAAGGCAGGAAAGAGTAATCAAGCAGTCGATGCGCTGAGTCGGAAGGGCGAACATGTGACCCTGTGCATGTTAGCCCATATTCATTCAAGTAAGATCTATGGATCGATGCGCGACATCATCAAAGAACATTTACACAAAGACCCATCGGCCAAAGCCGTCGTCTAACTAGCTAAAGCTGGGAAGATATGACAGTTTTGGGTTGAGGGAGACCTTCTAATGACTAAATGAAACAGATTATACGTCCCAAGAACGGGAGAATTGAGGAAGAAGCTCATTGAGGAATGTCATGATACCTTATGGACAGGACACCCTGGGTGGCAAAGAACGTATGCCGTAATAAAAAAGGGGTACTTCTGGCCGAATATGCGGGACGATATCATGCAGTACACCAAGACGTGCCTCATCTGCCAACAGGACAAAGTCGAGAAAGCTAAAGTCTCGGGACTCTTGGAACCTCTACCTGTGCCAACAAGGCCTTGGGAAAGTGTGTCTCTAGACTTCATAACACACCTCCCAAAAGTCAGAGAATACGACGCCATCTCTGTTATCGTAGATCGGTTCTTGAAATATGCGACGCTTGTTCCCACTCCCAAATTATGCTCGGCTGAACTAACAGCCCAACTATTTTTCAAACACGTTGTCAAGTTATGGGGCATTTCGTTGAGCATCATCAGTGATATGCATGGTAGATTCATTGGCACATTCTGGACCGAATTATTCGCCTTCTTGGGAACAACTTTAAACATCTCTTCGAGCTACCATCCTCAAATTGATGGACAGACAGAACGGTTCAACTGCTTGCTCGAAGAATACTTACGTCACTTCGTCGACGCTCACCAGAAGAACTGGATACAACTGCTAGATGTTGCTCAATTATGTTTCAATTGTCAAACGAGCTCGTCTACGGGGAAGAGTTCCTTCGAAATTGTAAGTGGACGACAACCGGCCTTAGCACATATTATTGATCATCCTTATGCAGGAAAAAACCCTCAAGCTCAAAACTTCACAAGAAAATGGAAGCAGACAACAGATATAGCCCGGGCATAATTAGAGAAAGCTTCTAAGCATATGAAGAAGTGGGCGGACAAGAAGCGTCGCCCCCTCCAATTCCGAGCAGGTGATCAAGTCCTCATCAAGTTGAGATAAGAACAGATCAGATTTCGCAGTCGAAAGGACCAGCGACTAGTTAAAAAATATGAAGGCCCGGTTGAAGTCCTTAAAAAGTCGGGGCTACCTCCTACAGAGTTGCGCTACCCACAAAGATGAAAATCCACCCAGTAATTCATGTGAGCAACTTGAAGCCTGATCACCCTGACCCGGACGACGACTAGCGAAATGTAATCACAAGATCGAGTATCAATCTGAAACAAAGAGACAGCAAAGAAATAGAGAAGATCCTAGCCGACAGGGTTAGGAAGATAGGAAGACTTGTTCGGACGATTCGTGAATTCCTTGTCAAATGGAAGAATCTCCCTACGGAGGAAACCAGCTGGGAACGCGCCGAAGATTTAGACTCCACCGCCACCCACATCACCAGGTTCGAAAGTAGTCGGTTGATAGGGACGTTAACCAATTAGGTGGGGGAGAATGTCACGATCATGCTCGTCCAAGGCGTGTTGCCCATGACCGCATGTCTATGACAAGCCCAACCCTTTATGTCTTTTCATATTCTAGTGTTTTACTTTTGTATTTCTAGGAAGTATGACGCTTCAGAAATATCATGTCTAGGCCTGTCAGACATGAAATGCCTCAGAATGTACTATAGGGGATACAACTAGTTGTCAACTTCTCCCTACCCAAGGTTATATATTGTGAGCCGTTGTTATTTCTCTCTTGCTTGCTTATATAACGTCTCTTTCAAAAATCTCTATCTGCCCTCGTTTTCTAAGACCTTCTCTTAAAACCGAGGCCAAAGGCTCGAGCATACGTCACTTGGCCGTAGGCGATGCAAGAATGAATTGGCTTAGCTCACTTGTCGTTGGAAAGTGAGTGTCGCACAATCGCAAGTCCACTGCCATCAAAAGTGCGATTGTGACACGAGACACGCGTCGAACACCGTTTGGTGCAGTTCTTGTCTTCTAGCGACGCATTCGCGGTAGCGTCATCCCGACCCGCGTTCCTCAATCGTTCCAGCACCCGCATGACAAAACGAACTGCAGCGACCTGTGGTCCACCCAAACCGAATCGATGACCCACGACTGCAGAAAAATGCGCGTGCATGACACTCGCGCGTGGAACCTGCGAGTGAACTTGTCCCGGCGCGTGGCTAGCGCACGGAGAGCACGTGTAAGCTCGTTTTCGTACCATTCGACTCCTGTTTTCCCTATTTTCCTTCCGATTCCAATTCTAACCCTACTTTTATATGAAAAAGGATCTAATTGGGGAAAATTAGTATTTTTGGACACGCTATTTGGGTTAAAACGCTAACGTAAGGGCACGCATCATCTAATTGGGGTTGCAGCTCACTTCCTACGTAAGACACTAGGTAATCTTATAGCCATGCCGAGGTAGCTATTCGCAGGGCATCAGTCAAACACAGGTTGGTATAAGGGAACTCTTAGGGTTTAAATGAAAGGACGAAGAACCAAAGAAGCCCCAAGGAGCTAAGACCAGAACTAGACGTTCTAGAGCCAAAGAAAAGACCATGGAAGTTTGTTAACATGAGGATGCGATAATAGCTTACAAGTAGGTGACTTACTAAGTATAATTTTTATACTCATCCTTGTTATATCTTCTTTTTTTCTCAGGTACGTGTCCTGGGGCATCAGCCCGGTCTTACCTTTTAGTACACTTTGTCCTTAATGTTTTCTTTCTTTGTTTAAAACTAGTCACCAATGGTCTCTTTGTATTGAAACGCACTTCTTATGTAACAAATGATTTATTTTTTAAATGATGTTTTCCTTTGAATTTCTCGCATACACACTACACGTCATAGTCATTGTAAGTCAGGACTTGAGGTTAAATATTGGGTTGTGACAAATTTGGTATCAGAGCACCATGACATAGGTCCTGTAAACACTTAGGCTAGAGAGTCGAATCCTCTATGACACGCCTATCAATCACGTGTCGCTCGCGACCAGACAATCTCACGAATTTGAATTGCCAAGTCAAGAGCTAAGTTGTTGTTGTGTAGGAAATTTATCATGACTGTTTGTTGTGTTATAGTTATACATTTACTAGAGGATGTGCTTTGAATGAATTGTAACCGTAGTTTTTCTATTGTGGTAGCTAATGGCACAAAAGAGACGTAGACCCTATCTCAGGCCTAGACCCAGAAGGGGAAGAAGAAGAGTCACTCAGGACACTGATGTTCCATCACCTGAGGGGGAACAACCTGAACCTGAACCTCAAGAGGAGGTTGGTGAAATGCCCCAGTAGTATGAGAGTCTTATACCACGGGCACCAAGATCAGGAATGAGTCGAAGGAGAGCAACGACCCAAGACTTACCTGTCGCAGAATCTATCGCCCCTTTTCCTGAGGCGGTTGCACCGGTGTCCACCAATAATATAGAGGTTCCACCTAGCCAGCCAACAACTAATCTCACTACGGATGTGCTACAGGCATTTATGTTAACCTCTATGGAAAATCAGGCTCAGATGACTCAAATGATGCAGACACTGGTGGCTAACTAGGCGACAATGCAACAGGCAATACAACAAAACACAATGCAACAGGCAACGATGCAATAGACAACATTACAAGGGATCAGAGAGTCAGGGACTATGATTGTGGAGTCTCGTTATCTGAAAGACTTCTAGAGGCATAACCCGCATTCCTTTGACGGTGGTAAAATAGATCCCGTTGTAGCAGAAACCTGGCTCGAGGCTATGGAAATAACCTTCTTTTTCATGAACTGTCCGCTGGAATATCAGGTCCATTGCGGAACTTATATGTTGAAGGGCGAGACTCATTTCTGGTGGGAGGGTGCTCAAAAAATTATTGCATCGCATGGAGAGTCTATCATTTGGTATGAGTTCAAAGAAGCCTACCTCCGCAAATACTATCTGGTCACTACCAGAATGAAATTACATGCAGCGTTCCATGAACTCAAGGAGAGTGACAAATCCGTGGAGGATTATGATTTGGAATTCAATAGATTGGCAAGATTCTCCCTAGAATTTGTCAGCACTAAAGAGCTGAAGGCTGAACGTTTTATCGCTGATCTAAGGGAGGACATTAAAGGTTATGTGGCATCTCAGGCATCCACAGATTATACAGAAGCCTTCAAAATGGCGACCCTCATTGACATGCCTTGTATTGACAAATTACAGTCAGGATCAGCCAAAACACCCCACACCACAGCTCACGGGAAAAAGATAAACTGGAACCTTCCCAGAACTAGCAGGCCACACCGTGGAGGCATTATTAATCAAGGAAGAGCCTCAGTACAGAACAAGAATCCATGTCCTAAGTGTCAGCGCTCTCACCTAAGGGAATGTCGACAAGGAACTGATGTATGCTATAGTTGTGGCCAAACAGGACACTTTGTAGCAAACTATCCTCAAAGGAGAGATCATACCACTAACCGACCTGCAATAAAGAACCTGTTGGGTTTTATGTCCTAAAACTCATAGTTTGTAAACAAAAACATATTCTATTTTCAAAAAAGTTATTATTGTTGTTTATTCAGTAAAGATTTTTATTGAATAAAGTGAACTTTACGATCATTAATCTAAATCCAATAAACTAAGAACACTCTGGCTATAGTATGATTACTTGAACTATATGTAGAGACATAAGAGTGGATCAAGTTCAAGTATATAGTCAAAATGATCTATAGTATAAGGATAAGGCTGAGTACCTTATTCTGGGGACACTATGGATGCGGCCCACTTTTGTATATGATATAAACAATGCGATCACTAAATTGTGCATGTGGAGACATGTGAGTGGGGGCGTCCTATGCAATGAGTATTGCATAAGATCGGACCATGAAGAAAACCACTCTCACTTTATAAAGTCGTTTACTGTTGAGACTGATTTTCTTTTCATTCGATAACCTAGGTAACTCGGTTTTAATCCTGAGCTAACCATGAACTCCTGTTTATTCGGAATTATCCTTAGATTTGCATGGGTGAGAGTGGCTCGAGTTTGTCAACTCAATAGGCCTCCCATTTCAGGGGTAAGGCTAGGTGAATAGCTGGGGACGTGGGGTGCAAGATGGAATTCACTCCTACCCATTTTTAGGGATAGAAGAGAAGTAGTTCCCTTAAGTACTGACTTCAGGTCTTGAACAAGGGGCCCCACCCACTCATTGGCCTGAGAAGGATTCGGTTTACTGGTTGGACCACAAACCAATTGTTCATAAGAGGATCGGTGGGACATAAGGAACAAGAAGCAACTTTAGGGGTAAAAGGGCTAATTGACCCAGCTTTAGCTACGAACAACCTGTGAAGGATCGACTTACTAATCATGGTTATATCAGATGGACAGAAATATATCTATAGTGAGGGGAGTGCAACTACTAGGCTATAGTGGAGTGTCCTAGTAGTTAACNTTTGCCCCTCCAGCCCTAATTGGGGTCCAAGGAGAACCCTGTCAGATTCCCTGCAAAAGAAAGGAGTTAGAGAGAAATCAGAGAGGAGTCAGCCGGGAAGATTAACGGACCACCGCCGGAATCCATCTCCAGACGAGACTCGTACAAGGATTGAGAGGCTAGCAAGGCTGACGCTCCGTCAAAACCTAAGAACATTTCGCGAGGTAAGGTTTCTGAACGACATTGCTCAGATCTGAGTTTTCCCCTACGTGAATCGATTGCCCGATTTTTTTCTCGGTTCCAGTTCTAATACTGTTTTTACGCGAATAGGGACTTAATTTAAAGAAATCAGTATTTTTGGACACCTCACGAGCAAAGAAACGCTAGCAAAAAGGGCACGCGTCAACCAGGTAAGTCACCACCCGATATTTAGGAAGAAATACTTGTAGGATTCGCTCGGATTGCATGCATGCTAGTAGTTCTGCTTGAGATTAGCTCTCCATGTAAACTATTAGTCAGATTAACTGTTGTGATTGTATTGGATAAATTACATGAGTGTTGTTGTATGCTTTAAGCTTCCGCTGTATGTATGCATGCGTTAATTTATGTTAGAATTGTGTATGCCGGGTTTCAGGTGCTTGATGGACGAATTCGCCCCATTGAG
>NC_036640.1:5789681-5820808 GCF_002806865.2 Cucurbita pepo subsp. pepo
ATATACAAAATCCCTCCCAAGTTTAGTCACTCAGCGGATTCCACAATCCCGTTCTAAGGCCGGAGGATAGTGGAGAAGACACTAGTGGTGGTTCGAAACCGGTTCGTGAGGAAAAAGGAATTTGAACTACAAAAGGTTAGTATTCTAACTCATTAAGTTTTAATACTTATGAACATGCTAGTTATTTACTATAATTGATGTTCTAAAAGTTCCTAAGATCCAAATTGCTTCCGCATGTGTTATATTAACACCATCAGAATAAGAGGGGTCGGGGTACCCAACAGTAGCAGGGGCAAGTTGTAGCCCATGCAACTACAAGCAGGCAAGTCGAAGCGTCTGATGCAGTTGTTACAGGTACACTACCCGTCTTTGGTCATTTGGCTTTTGTATTATTTGATTCGGGATCTATACACTCGTTTGTGTTTGATGAATTTGTTGAGTTAGCGCACCTAGAAAAAGTACCCTTAGAGACCATCCTATCAGTGTCCACACCTACTCACGAGCTATTGATGGCTACTCATAGACTTAAGGGAGGTAGTGTGACAGTGTCAGGACGTGTCATAGAACCTGCTTTAATAGTGTTAAGTATGCAGGACTTTGATGTCATTTTGGGTATGGATTGGTTAGGCGAGAATCGAGCTCTAATAGGTGAAACTCGAATAGATACTCTCAGACTCCCGTTAGGGGATAGTTTTACATATAAGGGAGCCACTTCCAAAAGAACCCCAAGCGTTATAATAGCACTGAAGGCTAGAAAGATGATTCACAGTGGTGCAAGCGCATTTTTAGCCTGTGTAGCCTTAGACAGCAGTAACGAATAGACAGTCTCAACAGTACACATTGTCAGGGAGTTCGTTGATGCTTTTCCATAGGATTTGCCAAGTTTGCCCCCAGTTAGGGAGGTTGACTTCGAGATCGACCTAGAACCAGGAACTGCGCCGATCTCCAAGGCACCCTACAGAATGGCACCTGCAGAACTCAGGGAATTGAAGGAACAATTAAAGGAGCTATTGGATAAGGGTTTCATACGACCCAGTGTATCGTCCTGGGGATCCCCTATTCTGTTTGTCAAGAAGAAGGATGGATCCTTGGTGGATAGACTATAGAGAGATGAACAAGGTCACCATAAAGAATAAGTACCCCTCCCGAGAATCAACGACTTGTTTGATCAACTACAGGGACCAACGATTTTCTCCAAAATTGACTTGAGGTCAGGGTACCATCAATTGAGAATAAGAGAGGAAGATATACCCAAAACGGCCTTCAGAAGCCGCTATGGACATTACAATTCTCGTCATGTCCTTTGGCTTTACCATTGCACCAGCCGTCTTCATGGAACTCATGAACAAGGTGTTTAAGGAATTCTTAGACACTTTTGTTATAGTGTTTATTGACGACATTCTGGTGTACTCTAAGTTAGAGGCAGAGCACGAAGAGCATTGGAGGAAAGTTCTGACCGTACGAAGAACCCAACGACTATACGGTAAGTTTTCCAAATGCGAGTTTTGGCTATCTGAGGTAGTGTTTTTAGGTCATGTGGTTTCAAGCAGAGGAATCACAGTGAACCCAGCTAAGATAGAGGCAGTGATGAAGTGGCCAAGGCTGACTACAGTCACTGAAGTACGAAGTTTTTCGGGACCAGCTGAATATTACAGAAGGTTTGTCCAGGATTTCTCCAAAATATCTTCAGCGCTAACTCAGTTAACCAAGAATGTCAAGTCCTTTGTGTGGACAAAAGCTTNAAGCTGACTACAGTCACTGAAGTACGAAGTTTTTCGGGACCAACTGAATATTACAGAAGGTTTGTCCAGGATTTCTCCAAAATATCTTCAGCGCTAACTCAGTTAACCAAGAATGTCAAGTCCTTTGTGTGGACAAAAGCTTGTCTTCGGCGCTAACTCAGTTAACCAAGAAGGGCACGCCCTTTGTGTGGACATCGGCTTGTGAACAGAGTTTCCAGGAACTCAAGAAGATGTTGGTGACAGCACCAGTTCTCACAGTTCCAGATGGATCAGGGAATCTAGTGGTGTATAGGGACGCATCAGGAAAAGGTCTAGGGTGTGTGCTCATGCAGAAGGGTAAGGTGATAGCTTACGCTTCTAGACAACTAAAGGAATATGAACGAAACTATCCAACTCATGACCTTGAGTTAGAGTAGTGGTGTTTGCACTGAAAACATGGCAACATTATCTGTATGGAGAGAAAATCCAAGTATTCACTGATCACAAGAGCCTCAAGTACCTATTTACGCAGAAGGAGCTTAATATGAGACTAAGAAGATGGTTGAAACTAGTAGACATTGAGATCCTGTACCATCCAAGCAATGCCAATGTTGTAGCAGATGCATTAAGCAGAAAGGTTGTTCATACTTCCGTGATGATCACCAAGTAGGAAAGAATACAGGATGAGATGAAGAGGGCTGGAATCAATGTTGTACTTGTTATCTTTGACTGAGCGGATGTGAGGAAATCGTTACGGAGGAAAAAGCCGAAGAATTGTTGGAAAAAGAAAATAACGGAAAAACAAGAGAGAGATAATATTTGCGCCGAAGACCCAATGATTTTATTTCTCATTGAGTTGGATATTTAAACAACAAATTTAATCCTAAAAATTGAAAGAAATGGCAACTTAATTAAAGCGCTTCCACTCGACTTGGACTTCAATTGGATATTTAAATAACAAATTTAATCCTGAAAATTGAAAGAAGTGGGCAACTTAATTAAAGCGCTTCCACTCGACATAGACTTCCCACTCACTTTAATTGTGTGGGTTAAACAAAAAAAGTCACCTAACAAACAGTAACTAAAAACTAGGAATGATTTTCAACCTATGGATTTATCTAACAATCTTCTCCTAAAGCCCTATGGTATATATCTACCTTATTGTTTGAACTTCGATTTGAGCCCCTATGGTTTAGTGTCTCGGCAGCATGTCCTCCAGACTACACGTCTTGTTCGACCAGCTCTTCTTCGAGCTCGCGCGCCGCCCGTCCAGGTTGTTCGCCTCTTCCCAGTAGATCTTCCATCCTCTGGTACCTGGCCACCAAATCATCATCGTGATCGGCATCGAGCATCGAATCCGCAGTTACGTGGTGTTGCAAACTCCACTAGTTCAGGGGGTGCAGCCGGAGTTGTGATTAGGGTTGGCGTAGGAGTTCTTAGTGCAGCTACTGGTGGCAGTGACGATTCCTGATGCTGCTCTCCTCCTTCTCCTGGCTCGGTGACAAGGTACTCCACCATGAATTGATTTGGGTTTTGGTCTGCCAAGGTCACATTGTTTGACTACCAGAAGGTGCTCTCGTCGAAGACAACGTCGCGCGACACGTGAGCTCGCCTCCCCAAAGGATCATAGAGCTTGTACGCCTTGCTCCCAGGTTCGTAGCCTATAAAGATGACCTTCATGATGGTGNGCGACCTTCATGTATGCGACGCAGCCGAACACTTGGAGATAATGTACCGCTAGCTTCTTGTTGTACCAGGCCTTGTGTGGCATCTTTCCTTCTAGGCTTCACATTGGCCATCGATTGAGGAGATAGACGATCGTCATTACCGCCTCTCCCCAGAACCTCCTAGGCATCTCGGCCGTCATTAGCAATGACCTTACTGTCACGACGATGGTCTTATTTTGGCATTCTACCACCCCGTTCTGCTAGGGGGGAGTAGGGCACCGTTAGTTGCTGCTGTATGCTGAGCACGTCGCAATACTTACCGAAGCTTGCTGAGGTAAATTCTCTGTCTTGGTCCGTGTGTAGCATTTGCATCTTCTTCCCGCATTCTGCCTCTGCTCGCATTTGAATGCGCTTTAATTGCCTCTGCCGCCTCACTTTTCGCTTTCAGTAGGATTAGCCAATGAAGCTGCTTTTGTCATCAACCAGCACGAGGAAGAGGGTCTTGCCACCTAGAGTCGCCGGCTTGATGGGCCCACAGATATCGCCTCTTTCACCAATTTGTGCGAACACTCGCTCCTCCTTCAGTTGAATTGGCCCTCCAGCCAGTGCCTTTGTTATACCCAACTGGAGCTCTTCCTCGGGATCTATCAACTACGTCATCAGTTACGTTCGTGGATTTGAAATTGTGGACGCTTACACCATGAAAAGAGTCGGCTCGTCCTCCTCAGATTGGGCCACATGGACTTTTTCCTTGTTCCAGCAATTGTTGCTCACTCGCTCCTCCTTCAGCTGAATTGGCTTTCCAGCTGGTGCCTTTATTACGCCTAACTAGAGCTCTTCCTCAGTATCTATCGACTACGTCATTGGTTACATTCATGGATTTGGAATTGGGGATGCTTACACCATGAAAAGAGTCGGCTTGTCCTCCTCGGATTGGGCCACATAGACTTTTTCCTTGTTCCAGCAATTCTTGCTCACTCTCTCCTCCTTCAGCTAAATTGACTCTCCAGCCGGTGCCTTTGTTACGCCGGACTGGAGCTCTTTCTCGGGATCTATCGACTACGTCGTCGGTTATGTTTGTGGATTNGACTCTCCAGCCGGTGCCTTTGTTACGCCGGACTGGAGCTCTTCCTCGGGATCTATCGACTACGTCGTCGGTTATGTTTGTGGATTTGGAATTGGGGAGGCTTACACCATAAAAAGAGTCGGCTCGTCCTCCTCAGATTGGCTCCTCTACAATGATATACCATAGGTGGATTAAACCAGGCTCTGATACCACTTGTTATCTTTGACTGAGCGAATGTGAGGAAATCGTTACAGAGGAAAAAGTCGAAGAATTGTTGGGAGAAGAAAATAACGGAAAAACAAGAGAGAGATAATATTTGCGCTGAAGACTCGATGATTTTATTTCTCATTCAGTTGGATATTTAAATAACAAATTTAATCCTTAAAAATGTAAATAAGTGGGCAACTTAATTAAAGCGCTTTCACCCGACTGGACTTCCCACTCACTCTAATAGTGTGGGATTAACAGAAAAAATAGTTACCTAAAAAATAGTAACTAAAAACTATGAATGATTTTCAACGTATGGATTTATCTAACAGTACTTGCTCAGATAATACAGATGACCATGAAACCTACCCTGCGAAAATGAATTATTGACGCACAAAAGTCTGATGAACACCTTAGGAAAGTGTGGAGTCAAGCAGAGACAAAAAGACCAGCGGGGTACTCTATCTCTTTAGACGGGGGCCTATTGTGGAAAAATGGTCTGTGTGTTCCCCGTTACGAGAAAATCCTAAAGGATATTATGACAAAAGCCCATGATACTTCTTACACGTTCCACCCTAGAAGTACAAAGATGTATCAGGATCTTAAAGAATGTTATTGGTGGCTAGGGAGAAGAAGAACAGCAGATTTTGTGAGCTGATGCTTGACCTGCCAACAGGTGAAGGCCCCGAGACAGCGCCCAGCAAGATTGCTACAGCCCTTGAAGGTCCCTCAGTGGAAATGGGAAGCAGTTTGTATGGATTTTATCTCGGGTTTGCCCAAGACCAAGCAGAGTTTCAACATAATTTGGGTAGTTGTTCACAGACTTACCAAGGCGGCTCACTTCATTCTAGGAAAATCCACATATCGTGTAGATCGGTGGGCTCAGCTGTATATCAGAGAGATAGTACGCCTACATGGGGTACCGGTGTCCATAGTATCAGATTCAGACACCAGATTCACCTCTCAGTTTTGGAAAAGGGTCCAAAAAGCATTGGGAACTCAGCTAAGGTTTAGTACAAAATTCCATCCTCAGACATACGGATAGACCGAAAGACTGAATCAAATCTTAGAAGATATGTTGCGAGCTTGTGTCATGGATTTGGTTGGGTGCTAGAACGAACATCTACCTCTGATAGAATTTTCTTACAATAACAGTTATCAAGCGACCATCCAGATGGCCCCTTTTGAGGCACTGTATGGGCATACGTGTCAAACACCAATATTTTATAGGCACTTTCGAGATTTAGTGAGGCACTGTATGGGCACGTAGCAACTATTGGGACCACAGTTGGTTTCTCACTACACAGAGCTCACAGAAGAGATATGAAGATTTACATAGAAAAGACCTCGAGTTCGAGGTGGGTGACCATGTGTTTCTAAAGGTAGTCCCTATGGGGGGGGGGGGGGAGGTGATGAGGTTTGGAAATAAGGGAAAGATAAGCCCAATGTTTATAGGCACTTTCGAGATTTAGTGAGAGTTGAGGCCGTGGCATATAGAATTGCTCTACCACCAAACCTCGTCGCCGTTCACAATGTGTTTCACGTTTCTATACTGCGAAAGTACACCTCAGACCCTACTCATGTGATCGAACATGAAACGCTTCTTCTTCGAAAAAATCTGTCTTACGAGGAAAGACCTAGTAAAATTTTGGCTCGAGACACTAGGCGACTGCGCAAAAAAGTTTTGCCCTTGGTGAAGGTCGCTTGGGGTAACCATCGAGATGAGGAGGCGTCCTAGGAACAAGAAGATGATGTAAGGAGAGCTTATCCCAAACTCTTTCAAGAGATACCGACTTTTGGAGACGAAAGTTTCGAGGAGAGTTTGTAACGTCAAAAAAAAAAAAAAAAAAAAAAAAAAAAAAAAAAAAAAAAAANGCTTGTAGTACGATCTAAAACTTTGATGAAGAAATCATTTCGGTTTGGACTAGAAATCGAGAGATAAAAAAATTAGAAGAACGTCGGAAAACTAATAGGAAATCCATTTTTCTGTTAGGAGGGGAGAGAAGGTGACGACGTGCCACGTGTCAACCGGCGAGAGGTCTTCCATGCGTCGATAGCCGCCAGACATGCGTCGAACGCCACCTGGAGCGACGCAGTTCCAGCTTCTAGCGACACACGTCCGCTGTAGTGTCAACCTGACCCGCGTTCCTCAGCCAACCCGGTACCCGCATGACAAAAAGAACCGCAGCGACCCGCGGTCCACCTGAACTACTGCACCCAAATGGAATCAACGACCCGCGGCTGCAAACAAATGCGCGCGCGTGGCACTCGCGCATGGAACCTGCGAGTGAACTTGTCCCGGCGCATGGCTAGCGCGTGTAAGCTCGTTTTCGTCCCGTTTAACTCCTATTTTTCCTATTTTTCTTCCGATTCCAATTCTAACCCTACTTTTATATGAAATAGGATATAATTTGGGAAAATCAGTATTTTTGGACACTCTATTTGGGTTGAAACACTAATATAAGGGCACAAGTCATCCAAGTAAGTAACCACAAGGAACTTTAGGAAGAAATACTTGTAGGAGTCGCTTGGTTATGCATGCATGCTAGTTTAATTACCTTAGGTGGTAGCTTTCCATGATTGAAGGTAGGTAATTTGATTGTTAAGAGTATGGATATAATGGACATGTTTGTTTATAGTTGCATGAATATTGTATGATGATGCTAGATATAATGGGCACACTCTGTTAGCGTTCATGATTGAGTTTAACGATAAGACTAGGGTTTTGTGGTTAGAGTGACAAGTCCCTAGGTGAAGACCTAATCCTCCCCTAGGAGCCTAAGAAACTACCACGGCATACGAACTACCTCTAGAGTACCCTTAGGTTACTTGTGTGTGATTGGTGTTATAGCTTCGTGGGAGACCAGGGAGTTCCTGATCAGGAGATCACTGCTCTAAAGTCGTTTTAGCATGGGAAACAGGAGACTCACGTCGTAATAGTTAGCTGTATGGGAATGGGGGATGTAGCCCTCCCCGAACAAAGGGGGATTACCATGAGACTAGGGGGTTGCAGCTCACTTCCTAGGTAAGACACCAGGTAGTCTCATAGCCATGCCGAGGTAGCTACTCGTGTTGGCTTTTTGGCCCTTGATCTCACTTTAATTAATTTCAATTAATTAATTGATGTTTTGATGATAACAAACCTATTTTTTAATTATTAACTATTTTCAGTATTTTGAACTGTCCACAGTATAAGATCGGGAATAACGATTTCAACGACTTTTCAAATGAGAGCTAAAACGAAGAAATTACAATCGAGACAACATACCCGACGTAATGATGTGTCAGCAAAATCAAAATGATGGACAAATCAAAATATATCAAAGTATGACATTTATAATTTTGGGAGAGTAACCAATGGTGGAGTTTTTTTTTTTTTCTTATTATTATATTTTTAAATAAAGTTATTTTTACAAAATATAAATTTGAATCTAACCGTTACTCACATCGATTTTTATTATTACTATATTATATTATTATATTATTATATTTTAAAATTTTGGTAGTTACTCACATAGTTTTTATTATTATTATATTATTATATTTATAATAAATTTTGAATTTCATTTGACCGTTACTCACATAACTTTTTATTATTATTATATTAAATTACTATTATATTAAAATTTTGAAATAAATGAATTTAGAAAATTTTCTTATTTATTTACTTTTAATCTCCACCTTCCATTATTCCTAACACAATCCAATGGTCAATATTCAATCCTACATTTTGCCACTTTTCTCCTCTATATAAACTCATCTTCCCCACATTTTAAAATACACAACTTACATACATTCTCCAATCCTCATTTGTTCAAAGTCTCCATTGTTTGTTGCTCTCTCCAAGCTTACAAGTTTATTTCTTTTCATCTTATTCTTGAGAGGGATTATTTTTGTATTGTGAGGAAATAGTTGTGAGTATCCCAAATTGTAAATCTACTCTTTGAGAGAGTTGTGGTGTGTTATTATCAAACTCAAATACTTGTATCGGTTTGATCCTGCGTCGTGGAAAGGATTGAGTTTGCTCTTGAACTCGTAAAAAGAGCGGTGTAGCGGTTTGGCTCAGATCCGTGGAAAGAGTCGAGAAAGTTCTTTATTCAAATTCCCAAGAGGCGCTTGGGGAGTGGAGTAGGTCGAGTTTGACCGAACCACTATAAAACTACGGTGTCATTTTCTCTAACTCTTTCCTATTTAATTTCAAAATTATTATTGTGATTTATTGCATGTTCTACTTGATTATTGTTTTGACTTGAATTACTTTGTTATAGTAATTATCATCTTCTACTTATTTGTAAAAAGTTTCATCATTAGAAAAATTAATCACGTTTAAACACTTTTATCGTTAAAACCCTATTCACCCCCCTCTAGGGTTTCCATACCGATCCAACAACTCGCAGGGCACCAGTCAAACACAGGTTAGTATAAGGGAACTCTTAGGGTTTAAATGAAAGGACGAAGAACCAAAGAAGCCCCAAGGAGATAAGACCAGAACTAGACGATGTAAAGCCAAAAAAAAGACCGTGGAAGTTTGCTAAGATTAGGATGCGGTAAGAGCTTACAAGTAAGTAGCTTACTGAGTATAATTTTTATACTCATCCTTGTTATATCTTCTTTCTTTTTTTTTTCTTCAGGTACGTGAGGCGTTGGGTCAAAAGAGGGCGCATTGAGGGATGTGGATTGTCACAAAGGGAGCGTGTCCCGGGGCGTCAGTCCGGTCTTACCTTTTAGTAAACTTTGTCCTTCTGTTTTCTTTCTTTGTCTAAAACTAGTCATCAATGGTCTCTTTGTATTGAAACGCTCTTCTTACGAAAGAAATTATTGATTTTTGAAATGATGTTTTTCTTTGAATTTCTTGCATACACACTACACGTCATAGTCATTGTAAGTCACGACTTGAGGTTAAATATTGGGTCGTGATAGATCAACTCCAATTTCAAAACAACAAGAACCAACGACTGGTGCAAAAATACTATGGACTAGTTGAAGTTATTTAGAAGGTCGGGAAGACATCATATAGGATCCAATTTCTCTCATGGATACGATTTAATCTTGTGTCTACATCAGTGACTTGAAATATTACTATCCTGACCACGAAGACATCAGCCACAAGATGGTGGTACGACATCATGCCACGAAGAAGAATTCCAATGCGAAGAAAGTAGGAAAGATTCTGACAAAGAAAACACGAAAAGTCGACAAATCGATAAGTGATTTTCAATAGTTCCTAGTAGATTATAAGAGACTCCTCAGTGTTGAATCTGCTAGAAGTGTATCGAGTAGAGGATGTCACGGTCATGCTTGTCTAGGGTGTGTTGTCCATGGTTGCATGCCCATTTCAAACCCTTTTTTATTACTTTCATATGTAATTAGGTCTTTACTATTCTTGTCATGTCAATACGAGAGTTTATGATCTTTCACCAAATTCATGTTTATACTTTCGAGGATAAAATGTCCGAAATGTACTATAGGGATTGTGACTAGTTGTCTATTCTTCCTATGTACGTTATATGCTATCAAATCATTACTTTAATTAGTAGGTTTTCATTGTAAGGTTAGCCTAATAGTTTCTAGTTTAAACTCTTTTTTGGGTTGTTAAAAGTTATTTCAACCATGATTTTTCTATGATGGCAAGTTTATGAGTATGTTTGTCTAAGACAAATTTTAAGATAACTTATTTTTAAATAGTTTTCCACCCAAAACCATCATTAAAATGCATGTAATAACTATTGAACATGACTCTTTGTAAGAAACACTCGCACTCTTTATTAAGATCAATCGAAAAGAAATTACAAAACACTCGTAGATACTACTATTGTCATGACCCGATGTTTGAGGTTTAGAATCTCAAATCGTGACTAAAAAGTGGAAGGCAAAATCAAATAAAAATAAAAGTAAATAAAATAAAAGATAAAAATCCAATAAAATATATAAAAAAAAAATCAACAATACCAAAATTCAATACACTTAGTTCAATTATAAGACAACATTGTTCAAAAGAAAGAGGAAATGAGTGATTAAATAAATATACTCATAAACAACCTACTTATAGGCTCTCATTACATCCCTAACCTAGTAGGTAGCTATGGGCTTTACTCTGAACTCTAGGAAGTTCGAGTCTAATCTCTAATGCTACCTAAATATCTAGGCTGTCTTGAAGTTCCAAGCATTACTTTCTCACAAACTCATTTATGATGTTGCAGGTCTCCTAAGTGATAAATCTCATCTCTAGGGTGAACTACTTTCTTTTTTTTTTTTGTTCTTAGACGTAGGTAAATTTCTCTGCCTAAGCAATATGTAACATGTCTCCTAGGTCGAAGGGCTACCTCGTAAAATTCTCTCTCCGGTGGGAACAACATGGTGTGTGCTAGCTTGCTCTCCTCATCCAACATGGTTTAAATCTCATCTCTCGTTTTAAGAACGCTCAGGGTTAGCTCCTCGACGCTAATCCAAATCTCTAGGTTCACTCAGATCTAGACCTCTGATCGTTGCTTACCATTTTGGGGTGCAAGGTCTATTGGAAACGTTTTGACCTAGGTTAACGTGTGCACTTGTTGTACGCCCTAATCTTAATTGAGTTCTCTCATGTATGATTTACTAGGGAGATATACCTATCGATCACCTAAGTACGTAATCCATAATTTAAACTTTGTCTTGGTCATATCTGGGAGATGAGGAGGTCTAATAGGTTCGTAGGGCAGCTAGGTGGCTTAACGCAAGCTTGTGGCTCCAAGTTGCTCTCTTCTGACTACTCAAGTCTTTCTTAGTTTGAGTGCACTAGGGACTAGACCCTCTGACCGTCGTTCACGATCCTATGGTGCTTAGTCTACTAGAGGCATCCTGACCTAGGTAATCGTTTAATCAATCTAACTCTAATGCCCTAGCTTTGTGCAGATAAACACGCTCTACCAGGAGAACACACCTGAAGCNTGCTTAGTCTACTAGAGGCATCCTGACCTAGGTAATCGTTTAGTCAATCTAACTCTAATGCCCTAGCTCTGTGCAGATAAACACGCTCTACCAGGAGAACACACCTGAAGCTATCAAATATGATATCATGCACACACACAAGCAAAAAAGCTCAACGAGAGGTAACATCTATCAATCACCCAGAGCACAAATCTAAATAGCCCATCATCCTTTCTAAGAAGGCCNAGCTCAACGAGAGGTAACATCTATCAATCACCCGGAGCACAAATCTAAATAGCCCATCATCCTTTCTAAGAAGGCCAAAAGTATATAAAACATCATTCATCACAAATCTCATCATTGGGTCGTTTTTGTAATTTCTTACGTCATGCATACCACACTCATCCATATTTCCCAACTCGTATTCCAGTCATGAATATTTTCTTTCTAGCCTTACATAATACATAAAACAACATGGTCCTCGAAAATCTAACCTTAGGGGGCATAATGGTAATTTTATCATAACATACATAAAATACATACTCATCTAAAAACGTTATTCCAAAGTCCTTAGGTACGTAATAGATTGGTGGATTCCATTCCTTACTAACGTACCTATCACGTCCTAGCGATCCCTACAAGTATTACTTGCACAAAATTCATGTGGTTACTTACATAAATGATACGTGCCTTTCAAGTTAGCTTTTTCGCGTGTTACGAGCTCCAAAGTTCCTGAAATCTCTCTCACTTGGTGTTTACTTGTCAGGTTGTATTTTGTGATACTTTTTCATACCTCTCTGGCTCTTTAACTTCGTCTTTTATAATAGTTGTATTGACATACTTTTGATTTGGCTTTTGGACTCTTTCTGACCATCTAAGTTGTTGAGTTGTGGTTTTCTTTTCACTAGGTTCACTTGATCGAGTTACTTCTTGCTCACCAACATCAGTATTACTTGGATCTTTAGACTCATTAATACTTAACCAAATGTGTACAATTTGTTCTCTTGTCTTTTGTGGTAGAATTTCTTCAATGTTGTTGAAGTCCGGTAATAACTTCTTTTATGAGGGTCACCCCACTTCCATTGCACCACTCTGATCATCAGTCATGTAGTTTGAGCCTCCTAAATCAATGTCTAGTTATTTTCATAATCGATATGTCTTTCATCATTACCATGAACGCTAGCTCGTCTTCTTCTATGACACATATTGCTTCATCATTACCATGTCTAGTTATTTTCATAATCGATATGTCTTTCATCATTACCATGAATGCTAGCTCGTCTTCTTCTATGACACATATTGCTTCTGCATCTCATTCCTTCTCCTTCTTCCCGCAATTGTAGCAAATACCTTAATATTTCCTCCCTTGAGAACTTTTGTTGCCGTTCTTCTCAGCTCTCCTAAGTTGTGTAACTCCTTGGTGACTTCTTCCTTTGTCCCCATTTTTGTATCCACGTTTGGTAGACAACTTATTGTTGCTTCGTCTTTCACGTGTGTAGAGCTCTTTTTCTTCGCCCTTTAACGTGATGCCTCTCATTTTCTTAGTCATGACTTTTTGGCTGGCTAAAAAGTATTCAAACTTTACAAGTGATGGTTGAGCGAGCCATCATTGTACAACAATAACGAATCTTCTATATTTTGGTCGCAATCCGTGATAATGATCCTTTTCATTCAAGCTTCTCTAGTTCAGTCATCTCCCAACCGATTAACTTGACCTTGTGAAAGTACTGAGCAATCGTTATGTCGCATTGTGACATTGATAACAACTCGTTCTCCAAAAGTTGTAACCTCGTATTATTCTTCTTTGAGACAATCATCACGAATGTATACCATGTTTCTTTCAATGTCTTATCATCCCAAATATGCTATAAGATCTCTTCTTCGATTGTTGTTTTTAAGGAAAGCATTGTTTTGTCTGCTTTGATTCTCCATTTCAGCAAAGTGTCATTACGATCCTCCTATGGCGGAGTAGTTTCACTCCCGCCAACCACCTCTCCAAAGGTCTTGTTCTTGTAAATAGAGAATCATGCATGTCGCCCACATATTGTAGTTGTTGCGGTTGAATTTCTTAATTCCTCAAATGATTTAGAAAGCACCCATCATGTTGGAAACACCACGATAATACCAAACAAGTCTTTTCGATACAAAACTCGACGACTCGCAACCCAAAGAAACTCACACACTAATAATCTTAAGAAGTCCTTTTTGACATGAAAGATCAGACAGAGTTGCAATCACATAATATAATAAGAATTTCAACAGATCAAACAAACTACACCAATCTCGCTCTGACACCAGATTGTTGAACATAATTTTTTGTGGTAAACACTCGCACTCTTTATTAAAACCAATCGAGAATAAATTACAAAACACGCTTTAGAAACTACTACACTCTATTTTGCTTGAAACTCCTTGAGATTTCTTGGGATGAAAACCTTGTTAAAGTGGAGGGTATTTACTATATAATTTATTCCTAAAATATCTAATTATTTATTCTTGAAATACCTAAATGTTTTTCCGAGACATCTTTATTCCTAAATACCTTAATAATTTTTCTAAATTGGATACGATTTAATCTTGTGTCTACATCAGTGACTTGAAATGTTACTATCCTGACCACGAAGACATCAGCCACAAGATGGTGGTACGACATCATGCCACGAAGAAGAATTCCAATGTGAAGAAAGTAGGAAAGATTCTGACAAAGAAAACACAAAAAGTCGACAAATCGATAAGTGATTTTCAATAGTTCCTAGTAGATTATAAGAGACTCCTCAGTGTTGAATCTGCTAGAAGTGTATCGAGTAGAGGATGTCACGGTCATGCTTGTCTAGGGTGTGTTGTCCATGGTTGCATGCCCATTCAAACCCTTTTTTATTACTTTCGTATGTAATTAGGTCTTCACTATTCTTGTCATGTCAATACGAGAGTTTATGATCTTTCACCAAATTCATGTTTACACTTTCGAGGATAAAATGCTCAAAATGTACTATGGGGATTGTGACTAGTTGTCTATTCTTCCTACACAGGTTATATGCTATCAAATCATTACTTTAATTACTAGGTTTTCAGTGTTAGGTTAGCCTAATAGTTTCTAGTTTAAACTCTTTTTTGGGTTGTTAAAAGTTATTTCAACCATGATTTTTGTATGATGGCAAGTTTATGAGTATTTTTGTCTAAGACAAATTTTAAGATAACTTATTTTTAAATAGTTTTCCACCCAAAACCATCATTAAGATGCATGTAATAACTATTGAACATGACTCTTTGTAAGAAACACTCGCACTCTTTATTAAGATCAATCGAAAAGAAATTACAAAACACTCGTAGATACTACTATTGTCATGACCCGATGTTTGAGGTTTAGAATCTCAAATCGTGACTAAAAAGTGGAAGGCAAAATCAAATAAAAATAAAAGTAAATAAAATAAAAGATAAAAATCCAATAAAATATATAAAAAAAAAATCAACAATACCAAAATTCAATACACTTAGTTCAATTATAAGACAACATTGTTCAAAAGAAAGAGGAAATGAGTGATTAAATAAATATACTCATAAACAACCTACTTATAGGCTCTCATTACATCCCTAACCTAGTAGGTAGCTATGGGCTTTACTCTGAACTCTAGGAAGTTCGAGTCTAATCTCTAATGCTACCTAAATATCTAGGCTGTCTTGAAGTTCCAAGCATTACTTTCTCACAAACTCATTTATGATGTTGCAGGTCTCCTAAGTGATAAATCTCATCTCTAGGGTGAACTACTTTTTTTTTTTTTTTTGTTCTTAGACGTAGGTAAATTTCTCTGCCTAAGCAATATGTAACATGTCTCCTAGGTCGAAGGGCTACCTCGTAAAATTCTCTCTCCGGTGGGAACAACATGGTGTGTGCTAGCTTGCTCTCCTCATCCAACATGGTTTAAATCTCATCTCTCGTTTTAAGAACGCTCAGGGTTAGCTCCTCGACGCTAATCCAAATCTCTAGGTTCACTCAGATCTAGACCTCTGATCGTTGCTTACCATTTTGGGGTGCAAGGTCTATTGGAAACGTTTTGACCTAGGTTAACGTGTGCACTTGTTGTACGCCCTAATCTTAATTGAGTTCTCTCATGTATGATTTACTAGGGAGATATACCTATCGATCACCTAAGTACGTAATCCATAATTTAAACTTTGTCTTGGTCATATCTGGGAGATGAGGAGGTCTAATAGGTTCGTAGGGCAGCTAGGTGGCTTAACGCAAGCTTGTGGCTCCAAGTTGCTCTCTTCTGACTACTCAAGTCTTTCTTAGTTTGAGTGCACTAGGGACTAGACCCTCTGACCGTCGTTCACGATCCTATGGTGCTTAGTCTACTAGAGGCATCCTGACCTAGGTAATCGTTTAGTCAATCTAACTCTAATGCCCTAGCTCTGTGCAGATAAACACGCTCTACCAGGAGAACACACCTGAAGCTATCAAATATGATATCATGCACACACACAAGCAAAAAAGCTCAACGAGAGGTAACATCTATCAATCACCCGGAGCACAAATCTAAATAGCCCATCATCCTTTCTAAGAAGGCCAAAAGTATATAAAACATCATTCATCACAAATCTCATCATTGGGTCGTTTTTGTAATTTCTTACGTCATGCATACCACACTCATCCATATTTCCCAACTCGTATTCCAGTCATGAATATTTTCTTTCTAGCCTTACATAATACATAAAACAACATGGTCCTCGAAAATCTAACCTTAGGGGGCATAATGGTAATTTTATCATAACATACATAAAATACATACTCATCTAAAAACGTTATTCCAAAGTCCTTAGCATGCATTATCTAACCACCTAAGGTAAGGAATGATTGCATGATATCACATCCTAGCGATCCCTACAAGTATTACTTGCACAAAATTCATGTGGTTACTTACATAGATGATACGTGCCTTCCAAGTTAGCTTATTTCGCATATTACGAGCTCCAAAGTTCCTGAAATCTCTCTCACTTGGTGTTTACTTGTCAGGTTGCCGTTTGTGATACTTTTTCATACCTCTCTGGCTCTTTAACTTCGTCTTTTATAATAGCTGTATTGACATACTTTTTATTTGGCTTCTGGATTCTTTCTGACCATCTAAGTTGTTGAGGTGTCGTTTTCTTTTCACTAGGTTCACTTGATCGAGTTACTTCTTGCTCACCAACATCAGTATCACTTGGATCTTTATACTCATCAATACTTAACCAAATGTTCCCTTGTATTTTGTGGTAGAATTTCTTCAATGTTATTGAAGTTAGATGTAGTTTGAGCATCCTAAATCAATGTCCAGTTATTTTCATAATCGATATGCCTTTCATCATTTCCATGAGCGCTAGCTCATCTTCTTCTATGACACATATGCTTCTACATCCCATTCCTCCTCCTTCTTCCCGCAATTGTAGCAAATACCTTAATATTTCCTCCCTTGAGAACTTTTGTTGTCGTTCTTCTGAGCTCTCCTAGGTTGTGTAACTCCTTGGTGACTTCTTCCTTTGTCCCCATTTTTGTATCTACGATTGGTAGACAACTTATTGTTGCTTCGTCTTTCACGTGTGTAGAGCTCTTTTTCTTCACCCTTTAACGTGATGCCACTCATTTTCTTAGTCATGACTTTTTGGCTGACTAAAAAGTATTCAAACTTTACAAGTGATGGTTGAGCGAGCCATCATTGTACAACAATAATGAATCTTCTATATTTTGGTCGCAATTCGTGATAATGATCCTTTTCATTCAAGCTTCTCTAATGACAGACTTCGGGTCTAGTTCAGTCATCTCCCGACAGATTAACTTGACCCTGTAAAAGTACTGAGCAATCATTATGTCACATTGTGAGATTGATAACAACTCGTTCTCCAAAAGTTGTAACCTCGTATCATTCTTCTTTGAGACAATCATCACGAATGTATACCATGTTTCTTTTGATGTCTTATCATCCCAAATATGCTATAAGATCTCTTCTTCGATTGTTGTTTCTAAGGAAAACATTGTTTTGTCTGCTTTAATCCTCCATTTCAGCAAAGTGTCATTACGATTCTCCTCTGGCGGAGTAGTTTCACTCCCGCCAACCACCTCCCTAAAGGTCTTGTTCTTGTAAATAGAGCATCAGGCATGTTGCCCACATATTGTAGTTGTTGCGGTTGAGTTTCTTAATTCCTCAAATGATTTGGAAATCACCCATCATGTTGGAAACACCACGGTAATACCAAACAAGCATTTTCGATACAAAACTCGACGACTCACATCCCAAAGAAACTCACACACTAATAATCTTAAGAAATCCTTTTGACATGGAAGATCAGACAGAGCTGCAATCACATAATATAATAAGAATTTCAAGAGATCAAACAAACTACACCAACCTCGCTCTGACACCAGATTGTTGAACATAATTTTTTGTGGTAAACACTCGCACTCCTTATTAAAACCAATCGAGAATAAATTACAAAACACACTTTAGAAACTACTACACTCTATTTTGCTTGAAACTCCTTGAGATTTCTTGGGATGAAAAGCTTGTTAAAGTGGAGGGTATTTACTATATAATTTATTCCTAAAATATCTAATTATTTATTCTTGAAATACCTAAATGTTTTTCCTAGACATCTTTATTCCTAAATACCTTAATAATTTTTCTAAATTTTCTAGATATCTTTATTCCTCAAATATTTAGATATATATTTCTAAACTTTATAGACAATTGACGGTTACTATCATTCGACTCAACTTAATTAAGCAATTGAAGATATTTTAATAAAGAAAAAATAGGATAATTAGTCTAGATGGTTAGATTTAAAAGAAATTGGAGCTTTTATTTTTCAAAACAACATTTTAAAAAAGTAATTGAGATCTTTTACTTTTCAAAATTGTAACAAAGAACTTGTTGATACCAAGAAGTGAGGTATATTTCAAAAAGTGGATTGATGCCTCCAATATATAAAAGAAACCAAACCAAACAAGATACATTAAAAAAAACAATGGAAAACTTATGTTTAGCGTTCATCGTTGATATCTTTAAAGTTCAGAGGATAAATAATTGTTAGATATGAATTCGATGTGACACTCCTAATAAGCGTCGATAATGGGAGGGCGATCATGAAGAAGAAGTAGGCATCAGATTCTTGGGAGGCAACAACATTTTGGATCTCCCTTGTTGGTGTACATTATCTTTTTCCTTTATTCCACCTTTCACTTTCTTCATTTATAAAACTGGTTTGACATTGAGCAATGGTACTCTTTATCACCATTCTAATCACACACTATACATATATATTCCATTCATTTCAAGTCTTATTCAACTTCTTTGCATGTGTTCTCATTGATATGCTTAAAAAGTGGTGTATATTTAATCGGTACAGAACGTGCCGACCATAGATATGAATTCGCCTATTTTTAAATAGGAAAACTATAGATCATGTCGAAAGATTTCTTAGATTTTTTTAAAAGTATTAAAATATACTCTCTTTCTCTTCGTCATCTAGATGTAGAATTCTCCTTTTTTTTAGTAGGGTGTCTGTGAGTTGGGTCGGTCAGATTATGACATTTTTTTAGTCCAACATTTTTCGACCCAACCCAATTCTTGAGATTGTAAAATTTTTCAACCTAAATAACTCTTATTAAATAATAAATTCAACTTAATTCAACAATAAATTTTTTGGATTGGATTATTCATAAAACATATGTTTATTTATTTTTAAAATTTAAATTAAAATTTACCATTCAATTTAAATATATATTTTAAATAAAATAAATATATGTCTATATAACCGTATTATAAACAAAAATTTATACTTTAAAATTCACAATAAATTTGAGCGTCCAAAAGACCTAGCCTGCCTACAACCAAAGCTTAGAAGCCCTTAATTAAAGAGGTTTTTAGTCAATTTGGAGTGTTCTGATTCTTTCTTTGCTTCCGTTGCTCAGTACATCACCATCCACTCGAGGAGCCTATCCATACTTGATTATCCAGACCAAACAGCAACCTTTGGTCTTTCGAGTTGAGGCTCAAGGCGAGAATTAAGGGTATAGGCTCAAGGTTGCTCTACTTACTGAGACTGGGATCAAGTACATGACGGAAGAGACCCCATTAAACCTAAATTAATGTGAGGGGAATCCAAAAAATAACTCGATGCATAAACTTCTTAATTTTTTTTTGTCCTCCTACTTTTTAACAACTATTCAATTCAAATTGAATCTTTTAGTGTCAAACATATAGACTTATCTTTAAAAACTTTGAATTTAACCCCCAAAAAAATTATATTACAATGATTTGAACATAAGACTTTTAGAACTCGATCTAAATAAATAAATTTGATGAACTCGATCTATGTTCGAGTTTATTTGATTTGAACTAGATCATTGAATCCCGGGAACCCTAATCTTAGCATCACACAAAGGTGTAAGAAACACCTTCACCAGATTTGAAGGCTTTACACCAAAGATCAAAAACATATAGAACTCAAAAAAGCATTGGAAGAATATAATTTATATCAATCTAATCCCACTGTTAGCAAGCAAGAAAGGAATTTATACGAACACCTCACACTCCAAAAGCTGTTCCATTAGATGTAGAGAGAGAGGGAATATATTATTTTTTAAAATTATTATGAAACCTAAAATAGAAGCATAAATATTCCTCTCCTTCTTTCACTTTACCTTGACATATCGAGGCTCCTATCCAAGCTCCTCTATAATAACCTACTCTTAGAGCTATGGCTATGGCTATGGCTATCACCTAGCAAACAAAAAGGGGCATTAGATATCATGGGAGTATATGCATGCCTCCTTATTTCCCTCTTATTAATCTTTCAAACTCATTCCATTTCTTCCCTTTCCAATGGATCTCTTTCCATTTCCAACCACTCATTCAACTCTCAACCCCTTCAACACCATCATCAACTTTTGGGTAACATTAAAATTGTTTTCGACTTATTTCCTCGATCACGTGTAAAATGTTTTCCTTACCTTCTTTTCCTTGGTTGTCAGTGAACGGATGGGACGACGGAGAAGAGAATACGACCGCAGTGAATTCGGTTGTTTTAAAGGCTAAAGGGGGAAGGTCAGGCAGCGCCGGGGCGGGCACCAACAACCACCGGCCGGGGAAGGCGAAGAACGCAGCTGCGAGTTTGTTTGAGTTTAATATAATTTACTTTGTTCTCAACTCTGTTGGTCTCTTCCTATTCTTCTATATCAGTTCTTAAGAAGGAATCATATGAAAGGATAAGTATCTTTTTGGTTTTGTTTGAGGAAAGTTTAGTTATGAATCACTTATAACATGTATACATATGGATCATGGCATGATATGTTATGGATTGATGAATAAATTGGATTTTTAATGTTACGGCCATGGTAAGTAATATCAATTCCTCGTTCAATTGAGCTATTCCTATGCTTGTTGTTTGAAGATGGCGTTTGAGTTTAATATAAGTTTGTTCTCGTCAGGGCATATTCTAATCATTTTTTTTTAAAACAAAAACGCATGTAGGCAACGCATAGTACACTAAACCTAAAAATCCAGATCAATTCGACCGAATGATAAGGATTGAATTGGGTTAAAACGAATAGCATCTCGATTAGATTAATTTTCTAATTTGGTTTAGATTTGAGGTTCTAAGGACAAAATTGGTCCAGTAAATATATATATAGCAAATAGAAAGTAAAAATGTATGCAACATCTACGCCCTAACATGATTTAAATAATGACTTTTCCTTTTAAATCTCAAATTTAGAGAATTTTATTGACGTTGAATTTGAAGATGAGGTATTGGTTTTCTCTTGATTTGAGAGTTTCCTTTGGAATTGGATTCTGATTTTTTAGTATGCTATTCTTGGAGAAGTTTTGCACAAGATTTGTGAAGGAAACTGTAGTTAATTCGAAATTGAAAGACCGACATTTTGATGATCATCGAGAAATTAAAAGTTTTGTTATTTTTTACCATCTTTGGATGTGTTTATTTCCTTCTATCGTTGTCTTAAAATTAAGCTCATCGGAATTCTTGATTTTGGTTTGCGTTGGCAGAAGTGGTGAAACTAGAGAGCGCACTTGTTAGGTGGCGAGGGATGGAGTGCGGTGTCGCGGTCATGTTTGTCCAAGGCATGTTGCCTATGGGCGCATGTTGGATGTCCTGATCATATTTGTCCAAGATGTGTTGTTCATGGGAGGTCTTTACTAATTCTTTTTGTGTTAATTCGAGTGTGTATAACCGATCACCAAAATCATGTCTATGTCCACTAGGGCCAAAATGCCCCAAAATGCACTATAGGAGGATGTGACTAGTTGTCACGTTATTGTTGCTTATTCGTTTTTAGATTATAACATTACTTTATTTAAAAATAAATAATAAAAAAATTAACGTATTTCCTCGCTCACGTTTTCCAAAATATTTCTCCTAAATGTGACTCAAGGTTCAAGCATACGCCGATATTGTCCATGAAGTCCGATTCGCCCAAGAATTACGAAGGACCCAATGAATCAAGAACTTAATTTACCTTTATACCTAATCCTCAAGACATCATTCATTGGTGCCACTCTCAAGAATATCAATCTCCTATCTTCAATTTCAAGCTTCTACGCCTCACATCTACGTAGCTTTTCTGTCTACTTTGAACGGTACACATCCTTGCTCTAATTTTCTACACTTGCTCATTGATAACTTGAACTAGCTCGAGTCCTACCAATTCTCTATCGCCCACTTTATCCCAACATAACGGGGATCTATACCGTTTTCCATATAAAGCCTAGAACGATGTCATCTCCATGGTTGCCTAGAAGCTGTTGTTTTTTTTTTAAAAAAAAAAAAAAAAAANAGTGTAGTTTGGAGTCTCAACTCCCCCTGAAATCTAGTATGCAAGCGTGTAGAATGTCCTCTAGGATCTGATTCAAATGCTCTATTTGACTATGTGTTTGAGGGTGGAAGACAGTGCTGAAATCAAGGCGAGTATGTACTTTATGCATTCTCTGTATTCTCTATTAATGTAGATACGTGAAGTCATTAATATAAACCTTTAGCCATAATTTCTCCTTACCGTTTCTCTCTCTTGTTATTTATGTTCATCTAAATAAGTGTGTGAGTTGTTATAGAGTCCCACCAACTAGTATCAGAGCTAGGAGATATTCACCACCATCCATGAATATGGAAAGCTCAAAAATTGGAATCAATAAGTTTGATGGATTCGATTTCTGTTTTTGGAAGATGTAGTTGAAGATTATTTGTACTAGAAAAATCTCCATGATTTGGGCTAATGTCGGATACCATGACCACAAAGTAGTGGAAGCTCAAAGATCGGCAGGCTCTAGGGTTGATTCGGTTGATGTTGTCCAAAAACGTAATGTTCAACACAATCAAGGAGAAGACAACATCAGATCTATTGAATACGTTGTCGAATATGAACGAAAACTGTCGACTATGAGCAAGGTATATTTGATGCGTACGATTGTTCAATTTACAAATGTCTGAAAATAGATTTGTTGCGGATCATATAAATGAATTCGATATGTTTGTAAGTCAATTAAGCTCAATGAAATTAGTTTCGAAAATGAAATTAAAGTATTGATTTTGAAGTAATATTTACCTGAATCGTGAGATATTGTTGTTGTTGCGATCATCAATTCCGGAGGATTTGAGAAATTGAAGTTTAATGAAATTCGAAATGTAGTTCTAATCGAAAATATTCACAAACAGAAAATTGAATATTCATTAGGCAGTGCTCTCAATATTGATCGAAAGTGAAGAAGTAAATCAAAATGCCCAAATAAACATGACCGATCAAAATCAAATAATCGAAGAAAATCTCGAAATGTAACATATTAGAATTGTGGAGAAAATGGGCACTCTGGACAGATGTGTACAAAATTGAAAATGAAGCATAGTCACAAATCTGGATATAATGATCATTCTATAAAATCAACCTATGAGGATGTTCTCATCCTCAACATGGGCAACCCAATTAAATCTTGAATTTTAGATTCGGGTGCTTCTTTTATTCATCTCCAAACTAAGAAACTGTTTTGAAATTTTAATTTTGAAAATTTCCGGAAAATGTATCTTGCCAACAACTTAGAGATTAGAGGAAGATGGATGTTTGCATACAAACTCTACAAGTAATCAAGGTAATCAAGGGAAAACGAAGGATGACATATATATTCTTCGTCTCAAGAAGAATTTGATCTCTATTGATAAGTTGGACAGCACAGATCATACAATAAAGTTTGGAAAGAGTTTGTGTGCTACGGTGTGGGTATCACGTGACACAAAATTGGAATCTTATATACCACTGCATAGTGTACAAATGTGGCTACTATTACTAGCAGTGCTTCCAATTCAAGTTTATGGTACAATAAACTTGGACATATGAGTGCCAAAGGAATAAAGAGGTTAGCTGCAGAAGGAGTTCATAAAGCTTGAAAATTGATATGGGTCTTTGTGATGAGTTAGCTTCCAATTCGAGTTAGTTACTTTATGGCCAAATAGAAATGAGTTAGTTTCACAAACGTTGTTAGAGAACCAAAGAAAGTGTGGTTGCAAATGGTTCGTACAGACATTTTGGAACTATATCCAGTTTATCACTTGGTGGATCAGGTTCTACGTCATCTTCATTGATGATTTGAGTAGGAAGATATGAGTTTATTTCTTGAAACACACCTAAAATGTATTTGCCACTTTTATGGATGAAGGTGTGGAAAATTGAAGTTGAAAATCATACCTATTTAAAGATCAAATGCCTAAGGTCTGACAATGAAAGAGATGATAAGTCATAATCTAGAGCATTTTGTGCAAGTTGAGGGAACGAGATTAATGTGAGTAGTCACACATAAGACAATACAAAATTATATTGAAATAATGAACAGAACATTGAATGAGTGGAGAAGGATCAAAGAATACAGCATACATATTAACAAAATGTGTTATGTTGAGAAATTGAGGTTGTGTAAAGCCTTAATTAGTTCGGTGCAGAGAAGATATTGATCTGTCCGTAATAAAGTTATATTTGGACTATGAGTGTGTTGCTTATTTATAACTTAGTCAATAGTCATAGATAATGCATGACTATATATAATAAATGAAATGTCATATATATGTATAGTAAATGATTATATATGATTATTAGATAGTTATATCCGAGGAAACCATACTATATATATCCATTAAGCAGAGTTTTTTTATTTTTTTTTATTATTTTTTTTTTACGTATTTTGTATTATAATACATACTTAAAAGTCATCAATAAAAACATCATTACATTTTCTCTTTCCAACTTTTTGTGTTCATTTACATCGAACATGTGAGTTGTTGTGGCGTCTTAATAGAAACACCAGAATGTTAAGAATACATACAATCACACATCTGCACCCTATCTCGCACAACCGAATGCATCAGCCTCCATATTAAAAGATTTTGGTCAATTTTATTATATGGTATGGATTACATAGACTAACACATATATTTGGCTAAAAATCACATTTAACTTCTAATCATTACATTTTACCATTTTTACATTTATTTGATCTATTAATATATCTATATTTCTTATAACTTTCAATGAGAGTTGTTGTCGTTATTTTCTTTTATTTTTCTTAAGCCAATTTCAATGGCAATTGCTAAAATGGCATAATTTAGAAAAATAAAAATAAAAATGAAGATTTGTGTGGCGGGCAATAGAAAAAATATCTGAAAAATTCAAATGTATTTTTGGAAGTATTAAAATATTAAAACGTGAAGGTTTGAATATATCCAATTTAAATGTCATTACCACGTAATAAATATCTAATTTTGGAATTGCCAGCTCAACTTGACTTTCTTGACTTTGCCACCTATCAGTTTTCTTGATCGAAACACCCTTTATTTAAATAAAAATAAAAAAAGAAAAAGAAAAAAAAAAGTAAAATTTGTATGATAAAAGTAGTGGAATTTAAAAGATTTATTATTATTATTATTATTTTAATTCAACTTGTATGATATTTAATTAAATCCAATTATTTCAAAAATATTAATTGGGGTTTAATGGTCATAGAAATACATTAATTTATTAAATGAATTATATGACTTAAATAAAAATAATCATATTAAATTAAATTGGTTAAAATATCTACTTTTGTTTGAATCCAACGACTGCATGTATTGAAATTAGTGAAAGAAATTAGGTAAAATTTGAAGGTAGGTTTTTGTCCCATTTTAAATTTTGAACTCTTTTGAAGAACTTTATAAATATTTATTATTACTAAAAAGAAAAAATATTAAAGATGGATATAAAAATTTTCAACCTTTACCAGTTGCATGTGGTACACGTGTCGGTTACATTAATCTAGACTCTCGCATTCCAAGGCTGCTCCCGTTTACTCCTTCAAAACGGTGTGTTCATACGCGGTTTCGAGTCAACCCGGCGGTGACATCCTCTTTATTTATTTTTTTTTATTATTTTTTTTTTTTTCATTTTAGACCTCAAGTTTTCTAAGATTCCAAATTTTTATTTTTTATTATTGTCTTAAAATTTGAATTATGATTATTTTAGAATAAATTTGGAAGTCTGACAAGCACGAGATTTAAATTGGTGATGACGTGGCTGGGCTATCTAAGACCATTAAAAGATGTGCCGTTCGTCACGTGTCATCATGCCCGCCACGTTGTATCCTCTCTCATTAGTTACTTTTTTTCTCCTTTTTGACGGTGCTTCGACAGTAAAACAAAAATTCCCTTTATTTTATTGTTTTTTTTTTTTTGTTTTAAATATGTTTTAAATAAAGAAAAATGAAATACCATGATTTAATAGGATTTAATTTGATTAATTTCCGACCCTCCAACCCAAACTATAAATATTATATTCAATTATTTTTCTTTTTTATTTGAATTAAATTGAATATTTGAAAAATAGAAAATTTAGGTCCGTTCACAAATTAATAATTTTTTTAGTTGATTAAACCAACCTAAAAATAAGATTACAACATAATTCTACTCTCCTTAATTTTTTAATTTCCTTTTGTTTTTAATTTTTTTAAAAAAAAAAACTACTAATTTTGTAATTTCACTTTTATACATATTTTTTATTTTTTAAAAAAATTCAACCAAAGTAATTGATCCTATTAGACATAAATTTTTGAATNTTTAAAAAAACTACTAATTTTGTAATTTCACTTTTATACATATTTTTTATTTTTTTAAAAAAATCAACCAAAGTAATTGATCCTATTAGACATAAATTTTTGAATATTCATTAAGTCAGTAAACACTTTTTATAATTTCAAATACCAAATAAATACAAACTTTCTAAGTTTGTAATTTAACAAAAATATAATTATTTTATATTCTTAAAAAAAATAATTAATGCAAGAAAGTAGATATAATATGAGTAAAGAGAAATTCTAATAATCTAAGTTAAAAGTAGAATCGTAAAGTAAAAATAGGCTTTCATATTTCAAAAAGTTGAAAAAGTATTTCAAAATGAATAAGTAAATACATTTTTCAATCCGATGAAAACTGTCAACCCAAAGAGTCAGTAGTATTAATAACTATTTTTAAATCAAAGAAAAACTAATAAAATCAAGCCCAGCATTAAAATCTCCAAATGAAAAATAGAACTGAGTAAATTTGTGAAAAAAATCAACTTAAAATTTTAGATTCATGAAATAGTCTGAAACAAAAGTATTAAAGGGAATAGAGAAAATTTCTATAAGAAGTTAAAGATAAGCTTAGAAGGAAGGATTTGGTGACAACTTTAGGGCTCGAACTGTGTGCACTAGTGAGGACAATTGACCCCGACTCAACTTTTATAGTCGAGTAGCTCAACAATTGTGGTTTTAAAAAAAAAAAATTAGCTCGTGAATATTCAAAAAAGTATAATATAAATTTCAAATATTACACGAAGAAAGTACATGTGACAATAACTTTAAAGAGAAATTCTAACTATCCAACTCTCTAGTAACATGTTGAATAAGTAAACACATTTTGATTTTAAGATGGGTGAAAGTTATCAACGGAAAGAGACAATAATATTGAGAGTCCTTTTAGGTTCAAACAGAAATTTTAATTACCTACTTTCTAAAAGTAGAATAGTAACTTAAAAAATCTACTCTTCAAAGTAAATAGTAACTTAAAAATAGGCTTTCGATATTTGAAAAATTACTTCAAAATTAATAAGTAAACACATCTTCCAATCAGATGCGTGAAAGCTGTCAATTGGATCAAAGAACAAAGAAAAAAGAACAAAATCAACTGACAACATTTAGAATCTCCAAATAGATAAAATTTTAGATCTATTGATCCAGACAAAAGAAAAAGTCAACTTAAATTTTAGATCTGTGGATCGAGACAAATTAATAAAAGAAATCAAACAAATTTCTTTAAGAAGTTAACTGACAGGAATTGTTTTGAGGACGACTTTAGGTCTTGAGCTATGTGCACTAATGAGAAGAGACAACACCGACTCAACTTTTATTGTCGAGTAGCTCAACAATTAGGGTTTTCAAACTTTCTCGCTTATAAATGTTGGAGAAAACATAATACAAATTTCAAATATTATCCAACTTTTTCACTTAGGATAACCACCCATCCTCTTCTCTTAGAAGGATTATTTATTTATATTATATTTATATGAAATTAAGTAAAATAATGTTTGGTAGATTTTAATTTTGAAAAACAAGTTAATAAATTATACTAAATTTGTATGATTTAGTTAGGAGGACAAAAGTAAACTTGTTATTTAGAAAAGATTTATTATAAGATAATTATGTAAAAAATGGTATGATTTATAATTTTATTTCATTTAAAGTATTTGATAGAAGAGAAAATAATTGAATTGAAACCCTCCAAATTCCTAGAGAAAACAGATGTAGGGAGTTAATCTATCTCGACAATCGAATTAATTTCGGACCATTCGGACTATCCAACCCAAACTATAAAAATTGGACAACATTAGTTCTTTTCGTTTGGATTAGGTTGAATTTTTAAAAAAACAAAAAATTGAGTATGGGTTGACGGTTGACATTTATTTATTAGTATGATTTAGTTTGAATTAATGTTTGATTTTTCTTTATTTAAAAAAAAAACAATAAAATACTTAAAAAATAATTGAACCTAATATTTGAATGATAAATGTCTTAATCTTTTTAAAAGTAAGGTACCAAAGTTGTTCATAATTTACTTCTCTCCCTAATTTTCTAGTTTCTTTTTTTTTTTTTTATTAATTTTTGTCTTTAAAAACTACTCTAATTTTGTAATTTCACTTTTAAAACCAAATTCAATCTACGGGTAACTTGGATAACTTTACACGGTTAGAGAACTTTAGATATTTTATAAAGCTGAAAAAAAATTTGATAGTAAACACATTTTTCAACCAGACGCGTGAAAGCTTCAATTCGAAAGAGAAAGTGTTATTGACAATCATTTTGAGATTAGAACCCTAACTTTAAAATAGGAGTTGAAAAAAGTAATTTAAAATAAATGAGTGGACACATTTTACAACAAGATGGGTGAAAAGTTGTCTGTTGAAAGAGAGGATGAATAAGTAAACACATTTTACAACAAGATGTCTCAAAAAGCTGTCAATTGAAAGAGATGAATAAGTAAACACATTTTGGGGGAAGCTGTCAATTGAAGAGACAATAGTATTGAAAGCTATTTTGAGATCAGAATTGTAGTTGAAGAAAGTATTTCAAAATGAATAAGTAAACACGTTTACAACAAGATCGCCTGAAAGCTCTTAATGGAGAGTGACAGTAAATTGACAGTCATTTTGAGATTAGAGAAAAAAAAGAATAAAATCAAACGACATTAGAATCAGCCATTTTGAGATTAGAGAAAGAAAAAAAAAAACATAAAATCAAACTGACATTAGAATCAGCCATTTTGAAATTAGAAAAAAAAAACATAAAATCAAACCACTGACAATAGAATCAACCATTTTGAGATTAGAGATAAAAANTAGCCATTTTGAGATTAGAGAAAAAAGAGAAGATAAAATCAAACGGACATTAGAATCAAACATTTTGAGATTAGAGAAAAGAAAAAGATAAAATCAAAGGAATCAGCTATTTTGATATTAGAGAAAAAAAAAATCAAACGACATTAAAATCAATAATTTTGAGATTAGAGAAAAAAAAAAATCAAACCCACATTATAATCCATCATTTTGAGATTAGAGAGAAAAAAAAAAAGATAAAATCAAACCGCCAATTTGAAATTAAAAGATAAAATCAAACGTGACATTAGAATCAGCAATTTTGAGATTAGAGAAAGAAAAAAAAAAGATAAAATTAAACAGCAAATTAGAGGGAAAAAAAGATAAAATCAAACGGATTCATTGGCCATTTTGAGATTAGAACCTTAGAATTAGCCATTTTGAGATTAAAACATTAGAATTAGCTTTGAGATTAGAGAAAAAAAAAAAAGATAAAATCAAACTGCCATTTTGAAATTAAGGAAAAAAATGATAAAATTAAACGGACATTAGAATCAACCATTTTGAGATTAGAGAAAAAAAAAAAAAAGAATGGATAAAATCAAACTGACATTATAATCCGCTATTTTGAGTAAAATCAAACCAACATTATAATCAGCCATTTTGAGATTAGAGAAAAAAATAAAAATAAAATCAAACCAATCCGCTATTTTGAGATTAGAGAAAAAAAAAGAAAAAAAAAAGATAAAATCAAACGAATGAATCAGCCATTTTGAAATTAGAACATTAGAATTAACTATTTTGAGATGAGAGAGAGAAAAAAAAAAGGATAAAATCAACCCGACATTAGAATCAACCATTTTGAGATTAGAGAAAAAAAAAAAAGATAAAAAATAATAAAATCAAACGGACATTAGAATCACAATTTTGAGATTAGAGGAAAAAAAAATTATTAGAATCAGCTTCTTCTTCTTCTTTTTTTAAGAAAGATCAGAACCCGCAATTTTTTAAATTAGAGAAAAAAAAAGGATAAAATGAAATCCATATTAAAATCGGTCATTTCGAGATTAGAGAAAAAAAAAATCAACCTATCTTAGAATCTCCAAATAAAAAATGGTGCCCGAGTAAATTTGTGAAAAAAAGTCAACTTAAAATTTTAGATTAGATAAAATTATAAAAAGAAATAGAGAAAATTTGTATAAAAAGTTAAAGATAAGCTTAGNTGGTGCCCGAGTAAATTTGTGAAAAAAAGTCAACTTAAAATTTTAGATTAGATAAAATTATAAAAAGAAATAGAGAAAATTTGTATAAAAAGTTAAAGATAAGCTTAGAAGGGATAATTTGGTGAGATTTTAGATCTCAGCTTGTGCACTAGTGGGGAGAGTCGACCTCGACTCAACTTTTATTAGTCGGTTTTCAAATTTTGTAGTTCCTCGATGTTATAGAAAGCCTAATACAATTTTCAAATATTAATAACCACCCATCCTTGTTTCTCTTATAAGGATTATTTATTTATTTTATATTTATAAAGAAAACAACTATGAAATTTGTAAGATCAACACTCTTAACCAAAAAGAATTTTGGTTCATTTTATGTCATTATGAAATTCACCCACAAATTAATTTTTTTTTTTAAAAAAAAAAAAAAAAAAA
>NC_036640.1:5820817-5879331 GCF_002806865.2 Cucurbita pepo subsp. pepo
GGGGGGGGGGAAATCACAGCGGTAAATTGTGAATATTTGCCACCAGACCCCGGTAAAAAGGTAAAAAGGTCAAACGAAAAAAGAAGTTGGATAAGAACGGAAGTTTGTGTCCTTTTTTAGGCCACCTCGAGGGGACACGTCATCTGTCTCTAAATTGGGCCCACTGGATAAGAACCGCCGATCTCGGCCCTCCACACCCTCCCAATATTCATTTTCTATTTATTCCCACCCTTCCCCGTTTCCCCCCTTCCACTTTCACTCTCCCTCTTCCATCGGTTTCTTCTTCCTTCTTCTTCTTAATGGCGTCCGTTGCTACTGCTGGAATCTCCATCGCCCGCACTGGTTCTTCGTCCTCTTCGTCTTCGTTCTGGATCCGCCATAGAAATCGTTCCAACAAGGATCGGAGTTCTAGGAATCGAGTTAGGGTTACTTGTTCTTCTTCTCTGCTGGATCCTTATCAAACTCTTCGGATTCAACCTGGCGCCTCTGAATCTGAGGTCAAAAAGGCCTTCCGACGCCTCGCTCTTCAGGTTCCATTCCTTCCTTCCTTCCTTCCATTTCATCGTTTCTTCCTCACTCTGTTTTCTGATTGTTTCAATTTCGCCGGGTTTTCAGTATCATCCTGACGTTTGTAGAGGAAGTAATTGTGGCGTGCAGTTTCATCAAATCAATGAAGCTTACGATGTACGTGTTGATATTCCTGATTCATTACGTTTTCTTCCTTATATACTATGATTAGGATCAATTATTGGAATTCATTACGTTTGTAGAGGAAGTTATTGATTCTTTTTCCAAACACAATAACTAATTAAATTGAATGAAGAATTTGACTATTTCTTCGCGGTTCTTTTATTTGACCTTACAGCATGTGAAATAGAGTGTTTGTTCCATTTTTTTTTAATGTACAATTTAGCAGTCTTTTTTACAATAGCGAAATGGATGTAACAATTAACCAAATTAAGTTTCTGGTGAAGCAGATTGTGATGAACAACTTAAGAGGTATATCGACACCAATAGAGACACGTGAATCGTGTGAGGAAGGGGTGGATGAAGCGATGAGAGGAATGGATGATCCTGATTGGGAGTTATGGGAAGAATGGATGGGATGGGAAGGAGCAGGAATTCGGGATTATTCCTCGCATATCAATCCCTACATTTAGAAGAAAATTAAGTAGCATTTGTGAATAGAAGAACCGTCGTTAAATCTGTCAACATCGGCCATTGTAGTGGGAAAGGGCCCAGGGAAGACTGGAAAATCTCTTCCCTGTTTTCAAATGCTTTTGTAAATAAGGTCAATAGAGTGGGCCTTCGGCTTTTAATAATGTGGAAAGGCCCTCAAGATGCCCTATCATAGTTGTGGTGGGGCATTTGTGTTTCATCTTCCTTGTTTTATCCATACATTTTAATTTCGAAGTTTATTGTCGATCAGTCATATTCGTGTGTACTCGATCAATAACGACTTATAGTAGAACATGAAAATACATTTACAATCAAAATTGTCCATTTAATTATTCTTTTTTTTTTCGCAAGGCATACATAACATATATATTAATCTATACATTATACTTATATGTGAAATAAAAATAAATTTTAACAAAAATATTGATTTTAGTTATTATATAAGAATCTTAAAAAATATGCCAAATAAATAGATTAAATCTAAAATTAAAAAAAGTTGAACAAATATAATCTGGAGACGAGGAAACGAAGAAGGGAACACTCACAAATTTCCAAAGAATTTAGATGTCAGTTGAAGATTCTGGCACCGATCAACCGACAATAACATATATTATTAGGAATCTACACGGTTGGAATAGTTGACTGACAATAACATATGTTATTAGGAATCTACACGGTTGGAATAGTTGATTGACTGCTTAGGAATGAGTGTTCGAGAATTGTTGAGAGGTAGTCTCACGTTGGCTAATTTAGGGAATGATCGTAAGTTTATAAGTAAGGAATACATCTCCATTGTTATGAAACCTTTTGGGAAGCTCAAAACAAAGTCATGAAAGCGGCTCAAAATAAACAATATCATATCATGGTAGAGATTCATGATTCCCAACATGGTATTGAAGTCATGCTCTTACCTTAGTCATGTCAATAGAATCCTTAAATGTCGAACAAAGAAATTGTGAGCCTCAAAAGTGTAATCAAAAGTAACTCAAGTGTGTCGAACAAAGCTTTATAGTGTACTTTGTGTGAGGGGAGAATTGTTAGAAGGTAGTCTCACATTAGCTAGTTTAGGGAATGATTATGATTTTATAAATAAAGAATATATGTAGTTCGAAGTCTTACTCTCAAAACCATTTTGAATGAGTTAGATATTTTAGGAATTTAAGCTTTTCTGCAATAAAGGTAACATCAAAATTGTTAGGCGAATTTACTCCGATCTTAGCTGTTCTTTGAATTTTTAGTATTAGAAAAATGTTAGTTAATCATAGAAAATTAGATATAAAAATTTGCTTCATAATTTAGGAATTTGTAGGGTTAGAATAGATTGAAATTGGACAAAATGGTGAAAATAGGGCTAAACGATAAAAAAAAAAGAAAAAAACTCAGGAAAAAGGCAATCTATAAAACACGCTACCTACACGTCCCAACTAGGCTTGTATCCAAACCTGGCCAGCCAAACTTTCAAACCTATTGTCACCACCCAACCCAAGTTTGCTTTCGGCAGCCCAAGTCCGTTTCATCGACCCACCCAATGTCACAATCATACTCTTATGGTATTGGGATAGCGATTGTGCGACACTTGTTCTAATTTGGCGAACAAGTTAGCCGTACGGAAGTTGGACTTTGTGGACAACCTTAGCCTATATCGAGCCTTGAGTCACGTTTGAAAGAAATCAATGTTAAGTTAAAAGCAAATAAACAACACCAATGATTTTGATAGCATATAACCTAGTTTGGAAGAATTGACAATTAGTCACATTCCTTACAACGCATTTTGGGGCATTTTAGCTCTGGTGGTGTAGACATGATTTTGATGACCCGTCATACACCCCATATTGATACAATAAGAAATAGTAAAAACCTATCTAACACGAAAGCAAGTGAAAGAGGTTTGAAACAGACATGCAACCATAGACAACATGTCTTGAACAAGCATGACTAGGACATCTGACATGCAACCACAGGCAACATGCCTTGGACAAGCATGACCATGACATCCTCCTCCATTCAATTGGTTGACATTTCTGTCAATTGAATCTTCACGAACTTAGTGATGTAGGGTGAGACTAACTTCAGGTCTCTCGACGCACTTCCAATTGTTCTCAACATTGATAAGTCTCTTCCAATCTGCAAGGAACTGTTAAAAACTACTTCTCGGTTCATTAACTCTTTCGGTCTTCTCTATTACAGTCTCCTACTTTTTTTGCTAGGAAAATTATTCTTCTTCACACGAGGTCGTACCACCTTTGCTTGATGTCTTTTTAGTCGAGATAGTAATGTTTCAAGTTACTGACATGGACAGTAGGGCTAGTTTGCATCAATGGGAGCAACTGAGTCCTATATGATGCATTCTTGACTTTGTGGATAACTTCGACTGGTCCATAGTATTTTCACACTAGTCCCCTGTTGTCTTAAAATCGAAGTTGATCTAACCTCAACTTGATCAGAACTCAATATCCATCTTGAAATTTTCGTGGACGATGCATTTGACCGACCCTTCTTTTCATTCGTTTTGATGGTATTTCTTCATGAATATAAGTTGCTTAAGAGGTTCCTCTCTGTCTCCCTCCTTCAACGGAGGTGTTGACTTAGTGTCTCTCTAGCATTTGGATAATCACTAACAAGAGTTTTTGTGGGTCTAATGCACCTGACTATCAACAATTCTTTTAGTTGTTTGTAGAATTTAGCTAGCTCAGGTTGAGTCATATTGCACACATCTATGGTAGGTGATCTGACCCCGACATAACATCGAACTTGTAGTCTATCTGCCTAGGTGGAGATAAATACATTGTCTGACTTTTTGGTCCTATGTCGTAGTGTTCTTGTAGTGGCTNGCGGCTGCGAGATTTCTATTGGAGTGAGTATCTTGAGTTCTCCTCTTCAATCATGGCAATGGTAGCGAGTGTGAGTTCAACATCGATATATCCCTTCATAACTGTAGTGTCGACATCATTTTCATCCATTTTGGTTGATGGGTGATTGTCTGAATGATTGTCGGGTTAGACCCCATTACTACTAAACATTTCGCTAGGGGTATGGTTGTCCATCTTGATAATCATAAAACTTGATTTTTTCTGTCCAAGTCCCTATTTTTATCGAAGTTCTCTTTACAATCCCTGAGACAGGTAGGGTTGCTGAATTGACAGCTAAATTGATTTTGGTGACCGGTCATACACTTCGGTATTGACACAACATGAAATAAAACAACCTATCTAACATGAAAGCAGGTAAAAGAGGTTCGGAATGTCAAGCATGACCATGACATCCTCCTCCATTCAATTGGTTGACATTTCTGTCAACTGAATCTTCACGAACTTAGTGATGTAGGGCGAGACTAACTTCAGGTCTCTCAACGCATTTCCAGTTGTTCTCAACATTGATAAGTCTTTTCCAATCTACAAGGAACTGTTAAAAACTACTTCTTGGTTCGTTAATTCTTTCTGTCTTCTCTGTCAGAGTCTCCTACTTTTTTTGCTGGGAAAATTGTTCTTCTTTACATGAGGTTGTACCACCTTTTGCTTGATGTTTTTTTAGTCGGGATAGTAATGTTTCAAGTTACTGACATGGATAATAGAGCTAGTTTGCATCAATAGGAGCAATTGAATTCTATATGATGCATTCTTGACTTTGTGGATAGCTTCAACTGGTCCATAGTATTTTCACACCAGTTCCTGGTTCTTGTTGTCTTGAAATCGGAGTTGATCTAACTTCAACTTGATCAGAACTCAATATCCATCTTGAAATTTTCATGGACGATGCATTTGACCGACCCTTCTCTTCATTCGTTTTGATGGTATTTCTTCATGAATATAAGTTGCTTAAGAGGTTCGTCTCTGTCTCCCTCCTTCAATGGAGGTGTTGACTTAGTGTCTCTCTAGCATTTGGATAATCACTAACAAGAGTTTTGGGTCTAATGCACCTGACTATCAACAATTCTTTTAGTTGTTTGTAGAATTTAGCTAGCTCAGGTTGGGTCGTATTGCACACATCTATGGTAGGTGATCTGACCCCGACATAACATCGAACTTGTAGTCTATCTGCCTAGGTGGAGATAAATACATTGTCTGACTTTTTGGTCCTATGTCGTAGTGTTCTTGTAGTGGCTACGAGATTGCTATTGGAGTGAGTATCTTGAGTTCTCCTCTTCAATCATGGCAATGGAAGCGAGTGTGAGTTCAACATCGATAATATCCCTTCTTAATTGTAGTGTCGACATCATTTTCATCCATTTTGGTTGATGGGTGATTGTCTGAAGATTGTCGGGTTAGACCCCATTACTACTAAACATTTCGCTAGGGGTATGGTTGTCCATCTTGATAATCATAAAACTTGATTTTTTTTGTCCAAGTCCCTATTTTTATCGAAGTTCTCTTTACAGTCCCTGAGACAGGTAGGGTTGCTGAATTGACAGCTAAATTGATTTTGGACCGGTCATACACTTCGGTATTGACACAACATGAAATAAAAAAAAACCTATCTAACATGAAAGCAGGTAAAAGAGGTTCGGAATGGATATACGGCCATAGACAATACGTCTTGGACAAGCATGACCAGGACATCCGACATGCAGACACAGATAACACGCCTTGGACAGGCATTACCGTGAAATTCAGCGCGCGATTCCACCAGCATTTGCAAGCCCATGGCCCAATAAAATCGGCCCAAGACACCCAACCCTGCACCTACGACCCGTTTATCCAACCTTGGTTTGAGCGTAGACCCATGCCTCTCCTACTTGCATCTTGGCCGCAGCGACGGTAATTTTGGTGGAGCAATCAGCTCGGATTTCACATTTTTTGAAGGTATTTGAAATGAGTTTGTTTAGCCAAATTAAAATATTATGAACTATATTAGGAGTTTAGTTGTGAATGTTAGGTAGATAGAATCTAATAATGAGTTAGAATTCATATGGGTTAATCTGAATTTTAGGGTAACAATCTCTTCATTCAAGTTTTTTCCATGGTGGACTCAGATTCTAGTTCGGTTATCTCCTGACAAATCGATTAGACCCTATAGTTGTATGGAGCATTCGTCATGACGTGTTGTGAGATTGATAATAGCTCGTTCTTCAGAAGTTGCAACCTTGTAACGTTCTTCTTTAAAAAAAGTGTCACGAACATATCTCATACTTCTTTTGGTATCTTGTCATCCCGAATGTGCTTCAATATCTCTTCTTCGACTGTGATCTTCAAGGTAAACATCTGTTGAACACAACTCTCTGTGGAAACACTCGCACACTTACACTTTATTAAGATCAATTGAGAAGAGATTTACAAAGACCCTGTAGAAACTACTACTTTGTTTTCGTTTGCGATTTTTTGGGATGATGAACTAAGTAGAATGGAGGGGTATTTATATTATATAGTAGCCAATCTATTCTTAAAATTTATCCACGTTTTTTCTAAAATACCTAAATCATTTTCCTAAATTTATTCTTAAAATTCCTAAATCATTTTCTTAACATAAATATAATTACTCATACGTTGAGCTTAACGCTGTTGGGCTAGTGGCTATATTTTAACATTACCTGCTTTAGTTCTTTATTTGTGCAAAACATCACTAGAATCCTCCTCTCGTGGCATAATTTTGCTTCTGCCAATAATCTCTCAAAGGTCTTCACTTGTAAATAGAACATCATGCATGTTATCCACATGTTCTTGTTGTGGCTCTTGAGTGTCTTGATTGGTCTGACGACTTGGAGGGCACTACCTCTGTAATACCAAACAAGCTTTTATTTATTTTAGTTAATTACTTCAAATAAAATTTCAACCATATTACTCCATTGGGATAAATGTATAACATTTAAAAAAAAAAAAACATAACTTATGCCCTATTTTCATCCAAATACTTTAATTTTAAAATTAAATGTTCTAATCAAATTAAGATAATCAAGTTTTTGTTTTTAATTATTAATAATGACAATTTTTGCCTTTATGTTACTTTTATAATTTCGTTTTGGCTCTCTCTCAATAATGATACACAACGATAGATAATGGACTTTTTTATAATAAAAAAAATGCTAATATTTTGAATCTCGTTGCTTTGACTTACTCGAGCGATAGAGAATTAGATCAGGTAATGATTTTAAAATAAATTAAATAATATTATGTAATTAAATCGAATTTATAAGGATAAATTTTGTGTTTTCAATAATAGCATAATCTCAAAGAAAGGCATCAATTAAAGGGATTACCTAATTTGGAAAAAAAATTACTGAACAAAAAAAATTACCTAATTTGGTTTAATTTAGATATTAAAATTCTTATTAATAATAAAGAAATTGAATAATTAGGAAAACATTTTTTAGTTCAAGATAATTATAAATATAAAATGATATTTTGGTAATCATCCAAATTTAAATTTAATTTAATTAGGAAGGGAAGTAAAGAGATTTCATTACAATAATATTATTCAAAATTCAGTTAACTCACATAACAATGTATTTTAAATTCCATTAGAGGTAAGTAATTTAGTCCCTTTTTTTTCATTTTATTTTTTATGTCAGCATATAAAAATATAAACCCTATAAAATAAATAAATGTATTTAATCATTATAAAAATAAAAATTATTTAATTAATTTAGTTACTCATTATAATTATTATGTAAATTAATCCATAAATTTTTATCCATGAAATTATTATTATTATTATTATTATTTTTGCATAATTGAGAATTAAATTTGTTAGTGAAATGATATGGTCAGCATCAGTGAAGCCTGAGATTCCTGAACCTGCTTGGCTTCTTTTCTTGGTTCTTCTTCCTCCATCAATCACTACTCCCATTTTCAATCTCTGTTAATCTTTTCACGTAAGCCAATCGGAGTTCTCATCCTTTCCCGCTGCTTCATTCGATCGCTTCTCCAATCTAGGTTTTCGTTCATCTTTTCTTCTTCAATCCTTAATTTAATCTGTTTTCGTCTGTGAAATCTTTCATTTCAGAGCCCGAGATAAGTGATTAGATATATTTCTTCACGCTCTCTGAGGACCGCCGCCTTAGTTCTCCTTTGGAGGTGATTCTCTTTCTCTTTTGCGCTTTCTGTTGTTTCGTTACATGCTTTGATACCTGCGGTTGCCGTTTACATCTATAGATTCGGGAGTTATTCCGGTGGGACATAGATGTGGTTGAGAATGTTTGGTAGGTAACTTTCATTTCTAGACTGCACGAACATTGCGGATGGACTGGATTATTTAATGACTGTTACATTTAATGTAGCGAAAATGTTTGATATCATGTTACTGATTATTGTTTGTTCGAGCTTGAAGTGCGTGATTGAGGAAATCGATGCGGGCGTTTATATATCTGTACAATATATAATATATATGTTTTTAGCTGATGCATATGGGGTTAATTGGAAATGTGTTTGTTTCCCAACTCTTTTATGTTGTTCCATTTAGATATCTCTGTAAATGGCGGATCTCAAAGAGCGGTTGCTTCCACCGAAACCTTCATCTGCTATTAATCTTAGGGAGACAATTAATAATCGACCATCAGCCTCTGGGAGGGTGCCTTTTCAAGGTGTGGATGTTCTAGGGCTGAAGAAGCGAGGGCAGGGACTTAGATCTTGGATCCGAGTAGATTCCTCTGGGAACTCCCAGATTATTGAGGTTGATAAGTTCACCATGATGCGTCGTTGTGATCTACCTGCGCGTGATTTACGTTTGCTTGATCCTTTGTTTGTTTACCCTTCAACAATTCTTGGTAGAGAGAAGGCTATTGTGGTCAATCTAGAGCAGATTCGATGCATTATAACAGCTGAAGAAGTTTTGCTATTAAATTCCCTTGATAGTTATGTACTGCAGTATGTGGTAGAGCTACAGAGGCGATTGAAAACCACCGGGGTTGATGAGGTTTGGCAGAATGACACAAATCATGGAGCTGACTTAAATCGAAGAAGAGGAAGCAGGAATTTCGATAACGTATTTGGAAACACCTCTCCTGATTATTTGCCCTTTGAATTCAGAGCTTTAGAAGTTGCTTTGGAAGCAGCTTGTACATTTCTTGATTCCCAGGTGCGTAGAAATAGAAATTTGAGCTCTTTCTTTTCATTTGTTTAATTCATGTTAATCGTGGTGTCTAGGAATGTTATGTTTATTTTTTAGATGCATATGAATATATCAGTATTGCATTCTTGCTTGGTTCTTAGTTTGGCAAAAGTGAGGATGAAGAAAAAGTGTACTAATGCCCTACAAATGAAACCATCTTTGATTGTTTATCATCATATTTTTACTAGCTAATGATTGGTTCATCTAATATGATAATATCTACATTTGCCCATTTCCTCGAAGGCTGCAGAGTTAGAAATCGAAGCATACCCGTTGCTAGATGAACTTACATCCAAAATCAGTACATTAAATTTGGAGCGGGTCCGCCGCTTGAAAAGTAGACTTGTTGCCCTGACTCGTAGGGTTCAGAAGGTATACTGCATTAACTCTAGTGATCCTGATTTTGGCATGTGAATGGTAGCTGCACATTTCCTGTCTTTGTTCTCTATTTGAGCTGCATCTTTTTAGGTTAGGGATGAAATAGAGCAGCTCATGGATGACGATGGAGATATGGCAGAAATGTATCTGACTGAGAAGAAAATGAGAATGGAATCCTTTGTTTATGGCGATCAATCTGTTACTGGATACAGATCAATTGATGGAGCATCCTTTTCTGCTCCTGTTTCTCCTGTATCTTCACCACCTGAATCTCGCAAGCTCGAGAAGAGCCTGAGCATTGCCAGGAGCCGGCATGAGAGTACGAAAAGTTCAGAAAGTTCAACTGAAAATATAGAGGAGCTTGAGATGCTTCTTGAAGCATATTTTGTTGTCATTGATAGCACCCTGAATAAGTTGACATCGGTATGCATTGCACCTAAATAAGTTTCTTCTCTCCTTTACCTATGTGTGATGAAGTTGACGTTCTTATTTCATTTCCCCCCTTTTAGTTGAAGGAATACATCGATGACACAGAAGATTTCATCAACATCCAGCTGGTATGCGCACGTTCTCTCTCTTTTTCTTTTGTCAGTTCATACTTCATTCTATCTGCTGAACTGTTGGGTTTTGGAAAACATAATACCTTAGAGTATGGTCCATGCTTTAACACAGCATTTGATCCGCGTCTAAACTAAATTAAATATCCTCCCTGTTTTCTACGAATAGTTATATCTGTAAATTGTCATATGTGTTGAGGATTGTTGGAAGGGAGTCCCACGTTGGCTAATTTAGGGAATGATCATGGGTTTATAAGTAAGGAATATATCTTCATTGGTATGAGGCCATTTGGGGAAGCCCAAAGCAAAGCCATGAGAGCTTATGCTCAAGTGGACAATATCATACTATTGTGGAGTGTTGTGATTCTTAACAATAGGTCCTTCCTGCTGCTATTTCAGTGGATAAGCATAAAAAACCTAAAAAACCAGACCCATGTTGAAAACTGCTTATGAAAAATTCAAAACTTGGTGGTCATACCGTCGTATCTTTCTTTATTTGTCTTCAATTACTCTAAAAGTTTATCATGTGCAGGATAATGTACGTAACCAGTTGATCCAGTTTGAGCTGCTACTCACTACTGCAACATTTGTCGTTGCCATTTTTGGGGTGGTAGCTGGAATTTTTGGCATGAATTTTGAAATACCAATGTTTGGGAATCCTGATGCATTCAAATGGGTTCTTCTAATAACAGGAGTAAGTGGAATTATCATATTTTCTGCATTTGTTTGGTTTTTCAGATACAAAAGACTGATGCCACTCTAAAGAGAGAATTGCTGGAGGTAACCAAACGGAATGCCATTGATTGTATTAATTTTTTTTTTTTCTTCCTCTTAATTAATGTTAACATTAAGTGTAAGTAGATGTAGGAGAAACTTGGCTGAGCTCGAGAAATTCATCCAACTCAATTTTGGAGCCTTTGTTCTCTCTACTTACTGTGATTTAGTTTGTTGGAATGATCTTATATTTGTCAGTTAATAAATGATACGAAATCAGATACAGATTGAAATTCTTTTCTGCAGTGACAACTTTTAACAAATTTTTGGTTACAGAACACCTGTTAATGGGAGTGTTTGGCTGGTTAAATTTGTGTAACTAGAAGTTAGGAAGTTGATTTGTATTCCATGTTTTCAGTAATTAGATCATTAATTTTTAAATTGTTCAAATTGCTTTAGGGTGTCAATTTAAACGTTGTTTAAGATGGTATGTTAATATATTTATTATATTTATAAACTATAAAAATAGTTTAAAGTTAAATATCAATTTTATCTTTAAACTTTCAATTTCATCCATCTAAACCTTATTAAACTTTAATAAAAGTGTATCAATTTACGGGTTGTTTCAATTACCATTACAAATTCTTCCTCTTCCCCCACATGTTCAAAGCTAAGTGTTGCTCTACGGTTGGTACTTGTTTGTTATTTTTTTAAAAAAAATTATGAACTAAATGAGTACATCATTTTAGGTTAGGTAATCACTCTCATGAATACAACAAACATGATTCTCAAAAGTATGACCAAAATGAAGACAAACCAACTCTTGTGTTCCCCTTCGCCTTCAGTGTTGTTCAAGGTATGGTGAGTTGGTGGTGAATAGTTTGAACTTGGCTAAAAGAGTAGAACTCACATGAAAATAAGCTAACTCGTGTTCCCTCTTGCCATCAGTGTTCTTGAAGTCGATAGTAACCATAGCGATTTTTGTGATTTTTGTGACGTCGGTGGTGAGTAGTTTGAGCTCAACTAAACTACAAACAATAATAAGGAAAAGACGACAAAAAAACAAAACAAAACAATGTCCATAAATGCGAAAACTAGTTGTAGTTGACATTGTCATTCTCGTTGATGGTTTTACGAAGTATGAAGGCAACACTGATGCCAAAAAAGAAGGGGACAAAGATTCCAATGAGGGCAATTAAGGGGACAAAGATTTCATTGAAAGCAATTATGGAAACCTTTCGCCCACCATAGCGAATAGAGGAAAAATTTAGAAAAATGTTTTTATTATAAAAATATTATATTTATTAAGATTTATTTATACTGTAATTTTGCATTTGAAAATTTTAAATTCAAAAGTGTGATACACTAAAATCTAAAAACATAAAAATTATGTTTAATTAATCCTCCCACGATTTGGGAGCAAACAGGAAGGAATTGAAACAACCTGAATGTGATTGTCATTACAAATTAGAACAAACCAAGCATTCACAACCAGCCTACAAATTTGAAAACAATCAAACAAATGTCCCCTCCTCACAAGTTTGGGAATTGGGAGACAATTCTGCTACCAAATTTAGAAATCTCGAAAGAACCATTCCAAAACAAAGACCTCTACATAGATACCCCAGCCATGGCTCAACAACTAAATCCAGTCAGATCCAAACCAAATCAAAGCCAAAGAGACAAGCAGAGCACGAATCTGCCATTGTCGAGAACCTGTCCGGGGTGTGGCGGAGGAGGGCGAGGAATCCTTGGAGGCAAGGGGAGAAGATGGAGGAGGAGGAAGAGGATGAACAAGAATGGTCACCTTCATGCCATTAAAACACTGCCCATTGCCACAAATGAAGTAGTACCTTTGGGCCTTGTTGAGAGGAATGAAGTCCTTGCCACTGCTCCAATTCCCAAAGGCCCCCTCTGTGGTGCAGTTGTCATACCCTGATTGGTTAACCTCAAACACATTGTATTGGTTCTTCTGATACCTAAATGCTGCCAAATTTTTAGTTTGCAAGGCGTTAGGACTTGGGGTAATGTAATACTAATTATATTTCAACTTCAAAAGAGTGGAGACATGTCTTTCTCAAATCCCCTATGAACTAACTTCCACACATTATACCTAAATTTGCAGTCTTAACAAACCATCAACAATATCAAACCATCGTCTTACGAGTATCGCTTGACTCTATTGTATTTGAAGTAATTAGTAAGATACTTGCGAGATCTTACGTCAATTGGGGAGGAGAACAAAATCTCCCTAAGAGATACGTTTTAAAGACCTTGAGAAGAAGCTTGAAAGAAAAAGTCCAAAGAGGACAATATCTACTAGCGATGAGCTTGAGCTGTAACAAATGGTATCAAAGCCAGACACTGAGCGATGAGCCAGCGAGGAGACTGAGCCCCGAAGGAGGTGGACACGAGGCGATGTGTCAGCAAGGATGTTGGGTCCCGAAGAGGGTGGATGGGGAGGGGGTCCCACATCGATGGGAGAAAGTGACGACGTTGGACCCAAAGTAAAGTGGATTGTGAGATCCCACATTAGTTGGGGAGGAGAACGAAGCTCCTATTATAAGGCTGTGGAAACATCTCCCTAGCAAACACGTTTTAAAAATCTAACCTTTAGTCCCTTCCATTTTTGTTTAGTGAACCAACATGGCGGCACCACTAACACCTAAACCAAGGACACAATTGGTGAGATGACTTAAACTTGTTGTTTCAAAATCATTCATTATTTACACTGACATTTAGTGTGCAATGTAATCCTATTAATACTCTTAACACAGGGGTGAGGCAGAGAAGGAAGGGAGCGGACAAATACCGACTCGGCTGCTCCTTTTTCTTCTAAGGATACAGCATTGCAATCGTGGGAAGCTATTCTAACTTTTGACCTTCTTTTGATTAATGAGAAGGATGTCGCACCTCAACACGGAAATCATACTCAGAACTTTTCTTGAATTCAAAAGATCATAAAAACAAGTAAAACGAAACTAAAACTTCCCCTTCAATGTCCAAAGATCTATACAGGAGAGAGAGAGAGAGAGAGAGAGGATTTACTACTTACAGATGAGGTCGCCGACGAAGAAGGTGTGATTGTTAGCCCAGAGAGTGTAGTTGATGCCGGGGTTCCAGCCGCGGTTAGCGCCGACGATGTGGTCGGTAGCGGAGACGGGGAAGACAGAGGCGGCGGTGCAGAGGAGGAGGAAGAAGGCAAGGAGGTGCGGCGAGGCCGGCATTGTGAGAGGGGAGCCCCTAATTCTTCTGCCCTAGATTAGCGTGGAAGAGGGGGGGCGAGGATTTGGTTGTTGATATCCAATGGCGTTGGGACAGAGACAGCTGTTGAAGGACCCAGTGTGGGAGACCATTGTTTACCAATAAATGGATGAGATCTGCTGACACACCAACTTTATGGGGGTAATTTTAAATTTTTAAATTTAAATTTTAGTCCCCCAAAAAGTTTGTATTTAGAGAAAAGGACTCCTTTCCAAAACAATATTTTTTGGGCCCCTAGATAATGTTTGTGATGGAAAGAAATTTTGAACCTTAAATAAGTATAACATTTTTACACGTTTCTTTCGATCTCTAAGTTTAGTGACGAGGCTAAACTCTATCTATTTTAACAACATTTCTGTCTAGTAAGGTTAAAAATGATTACGTGTCTCTTACTCTCATTCATCGCTCGATGAAGAAAGAATATAATGTATTAATTGTCCATTTTCGAGAGGGGTCTTTTCTCCAAAATCAAAACACTCGAGGCTATTTTAAAAAAAAATTACTCAAATAGAGGTTTTGGGGTTTTAATTAATTAATTAATTAAATTTCTTTTTCCCACTGCAGCCATGTGGAGGCTGATGGGAATGTTGGTCGTAATTGATGGAATGTTGGGGGTAGAGTTTATGATGAAGACAATTCTCCTTTTAATTATTTTAATTTTTTTTCATTTTGGTGGATCTTGGAAGGTAGTGGATCAAGCCTATATCCGAATCTAAAATTATTTGTGTGAGCGATTATTCACTGTATAAGGTATCAATTATTGTTCTAAAACCAACGTGAGTACTATTCATCGATAATTGATATATACTCCTTTTTTTTTTTTTTAAGACTAAAGTTTCGAATCTTCGTGCTTTATGTTTGTTGACATCATACACAATATTTTTTATCTCAGCTAGTGTGAGTGATTAATGTATTTATAGCGAAGTTAGAAGCATAATTGTCATATTTGTCTCTAGAAAATATATAATAAATTTATAAACTTTCAAATTTATTCTATTTCCATCTATGAACTATTAACTAATCCTTAAACTTTTAAATTTATTCTATTTTGGCGGTTAAAAATAATGAATCAAATTTAAAAGTTTAGGGATAAAATTAGATTTGAACCTTTTTTAAAATTAATGAATCTATTAAACGTAAAAATAAAAATAAAATTTGTGTTTAATAAGACATTACACTTCCAATTTTATCTTCTGAATTTCTTAAAAGGTTGAATTTAGACCAAATGTAAAGTTAAAGGACTAATATTTAGAGACTAAATGTAACAATATCTTTGGGATTTCTCTTTCCGATGTTTCCATACCCTTATAAAAAATGCAATCTACCTCTTTGGGAGCCCAACGTTTTTAGTGCCACACTGCTCGGTGCCTGACTTTGATACTATTTGTAACCGTTCAAGCTCACTGCTAGCAGATATTGTTATCTTTGGACTTTTCCTTTTGAGCTTCCCCTCGTGATTTTAAAACGTGTCTATTAAGGAGAGATTTTCACACCCTTATAAAGAATGTTTCGTTCCCCACTCCAACCAATGTCCCTTTCGAACTTCTCCTCAAGGTTTGGTCTACTAAGAAGAGGTTTCACATCCTTATATAAGGAATGTTTCGTTTCCCTCTACTACTCATGTACAATCTCACACTAAATTTTTAGTTTAATTTTAAAATAGAAAATACTAACCTTTTTTATACAAAGTTTAGAAATTTGAAGAAAAAAAAAACTTTTAAAATTTAGAAATTTAGAAACTAAATAAAAAAAAATTATTAATGCTATTTTTAAAAAAATATATATATATATGTTTTATATTAATTGAGTTATGTTTAAGTCATTATTTTTCTTCGACTTCTACACATGTATCGAGTAGTTGAGATTTGAAGATCCATTTGCCTCGAGACTTTATGATTGGAAAATACTTAGAAATTGATTATGAAAATCTACTAGATGAATTCATTCCGTTTTGACCATGGAGGACTGAAAATCAGGACTACATGCAAAAACAGACTAACCATTGACAATTGGAGTATCAAAAGACACTTTTCTCATCATTTTTCTTGGAGAAACTAAGAATTTGGTTCGTGACATAAAAAAAAAGCTAGATACTAACCGACTATGCAATGCAATTATTAAAGACAATGAAAAACTATATGTACATATACTTGATTTGTTCTTCAAACAAGGAACGCGAAGTGGGATACAAAATATGTATATGATATGGCAATCTACAAATAATTTGGACACGGTAAATGTTCTAAGTCGACACCTCTTTATAGTTGCAGAGCTCCCAAATACCTGATTAGCAGCATCAATTACCTAAAAAAACAAATGTAGGAAGGGGTGGGTATAAAATTATATTCGGTAAACAACGTACTTGTAGGCTTTTATCACATTTTGGACCTATCAAGAGAACACTGACTTTACTCTTCGCTCTAGGGGAACAACTTTTTCCACTTACAATAGCTAGCTTAGCCTACGCAGCGGTCAATCGATATCTTGGATTTAGGCTCTACCCCACATAACTCACTCTTTAGTGGGGACAGTTTGGTGGAGCTAGCTTACTTGTTATCCGTAAAAGGTTAGCTAGTGATCACGTCCCACTGGACCATATAGTCACTCAAAGTTTTGAGCACGACCCCTGTATGTACTAGTTCCAATGACTACCCACGTGATCTTTGCCCTCCCATAGGACAGATTTGCGAGGTAAGGTAACCAACAAAACTATTAAGTCACACAATCCTTAACCGGCCCCATGCCTAGCTCGACAATACTCATAATGGAGTGAAAAAGGAAAGTGGATGCTTCGCAGACACTGTACTTGCTACTATCGACCTAGGAGGCTACCTTTATCTTCTAGGGTTGTCGTGGTGGTCCTCTAGGTCCCTAGGGTAGCTTGGTGACTTTGACTTGGACTCATGTCTCTAGGTTTCTCTATTTGGGCTCCTTAAATCTAGTTCGGTCGAGAGCACTAGGGATTGGACTCGCTAGTCTTCGCTCACATTTCTAAGGTTCTCTGACAACGGGAGGCATTTCATCCTAGATCATAGTCTAGACAAACTAACTCTTAACATCCTAATCTTACCCGTTAATACTACTTGTACTCTATAGGGAGATCACAAATTTAATCACTTGGAGTTTATGTACATTGAATCGTCATATAAACACACATGCTCCGTTTTAGTATAAAATTTTACATCCTTCTTTTCAACATAATTATGTACCAACAATAAACAATCCAAACATCATTTAAGGTACCATTCTAATATAAGTGTGACTAAACATAAAAATAATTAATTAAATTATACCATTACTAACCCATAACCCATAGTAACATTTAATGAATCAATTTAGTTAAAAAAAAATTGAGTTGAATCAAATGAACCTTTAATACTTTTAAACTCTCTTCCTAGCTTTCTCTTTAATCCTTTGTAAATTTTCTTTCAATAAACTCCCATAAACTTTAACCCTATGTTTAAATCATAGCGAGTAAGGTTTGATGAAGAAAATTGAACTTTTGGATGAGCTGGAATTAAAACATTAGTTACAATCATAACTTTATTCATAAGTTTGTTTAACTTTTAGTTTTGATTACTTACAAATAAAATTAAAGTCGATTCCAACGTTTCTTCTGAGTAGTGAATGTTAAGATCGCACAACAATGCACACACTCCAAACACAAAAAATAGGATAGAGAAAATGCAAAGAGAACTATAAATAAAGGATTTATATTGATGACTCCAATTATGTACCGTAAGTAACCGAGAATACATGAAATATAGAAAGTATATATATATATATAGTTTTAACTAGATATAATCATCTACTATAAATAACTATCTATTATAGGTAGCTTTACGGATATAATTTTTTACTATACATCTTCCTAACCTAAGAGTGAAATGCTTATTCCCAACCATGGTTGGGACATGTCATTTGTTGTTATTCCCAAATTATTAGGACCTGAAATTGTAAGACATTTTGGTTAATATTTGTTATAAAATATAATAATGTGGCATACACGTATGAACCCACTACAACCATTTTCATGCGTTCCACCGCCACTATAAAATGAAACCAAATCTTTTTTGCATGCGCTCCAAAACCATAAGGGTGACTTTTATTCGAAAAATCAACCAAATTTGGGCATATTTAAATCATTACCATTTAAATTAACATATAAAAACAAAACCATCCTAGGTTAACTTAATAGTCTTAAATAATTGAGATAAATACCATACGCTAAGGAATGGTGGGTATAAAAAATCTTAGTCACACTATTTTTCTTGTGTGAATGGAGAGACAAAACACTCTTCTATTACTCTCTCTTTTGTATCTTTTTCTCTCTCGTTCTTCACAATAGAAAGAACAATCTATTCGCGTACTCTTTCTAAAACTGAAATAATAAAAATGTAGCCATACAAACCCGACTTTCTCTATAACAATTCTTGGCCTTTCATCTCCCAGACTCTGACTTCCACTCTTTTTTTATAACAATATTTAAAAACCCACTCAAGAAAAATAATATTTAATGTTTATTCAAAACAGTGATGGGTTGGGTTGGGTGGAATGTGGATATTGGGTATTGGGATGTGGATCTTGGATATTGAGTAGATGTGGGGTTGCAGGAAGTTGTGGATATTGGATATTTGGTATTGGGCTTGCTCACCTTTGTGGTGGCTTTGCCTGGATATGTGTTGGCTTTGAGTAATTGGGATTTTCAAGAGTGCACACAACACAACATCACAACAACACAACAACACAACAACAGTGGCCTTTTCTAGTATAACCTCCAACGTTGTTTTTGTCAATTTTATATCAATTACAGGTCCCTTACTTTAGTTTCATACCAATTTCCAACTAAATAATACATGTGGCCCATATTCTACCAATTTCGAACTAACAAATGTGTTTCACCGTATCACCTCTAATGTTTCTCATGTAAAAGGGAGTATACTTTAACAATCTAGTCCATTAGCTATGTCAGTAGTAAGGATCACACACGTCTTAATTGTAATTAAAAGGGAGTTTCATCTTTCACATAGACAGACTTAATGCCACAGAGGGCAATGCAACAGAACCTCGTCAAAGGATATTGGATTCTATGCTATTTTTGTTAGTTGTCCATTTGTTGAGGCATTCAAAATGGTTTTTACATTATGATGGTAATAGATCCAACTGAGATATCGTTCCCTAAGAATATATGTATAACTTGATTTTGTGAGTGTTTTGTGGAGGGGACCAACCCCACACTGATTTCTATTATTTCCATATCTGTAGCAGTAAATTACTTAGGGATGCCTGAACTAAAAAGCCTATTCTATAGCCTCTAGCAAGCTTCTGATTCTGTCAATGCTCCATATTCTTTCCATAATTGCCACTTGCCAATTCCCCCGCCTCTGCTTTAATCAGCTAAGTGGGTCTGGAATCCCAAGCAGAGATGTGCTTAAATCTGTTAAGACTATATCTAGTAAACTGAAACCATATATATATATACTCCATATTGATCGAATGTGTGCGTTGTCGTGCGATTTTAACCGGAGACACCGAGTGAAAGAGCATTGAAAAGAAAAAAGAGAAAGGAAAAGGAGAGTAAGCTAGAGATTTATGAACATTCCTTTTATGATTTTGTGTACTGATGTGGGAGAAAGAAAGATATAGTTAGATGTCTCTAGGATCAACAAATATCCCTGCTGATGAAGGTGGAGATTTGATCCAATTACACTCATCCCCTTCCAAATCTCTCAGCTTCTTGATGCACCATAAATCTTCACTCCATGAAAATCTTCTCCAATGGGGTATGGCGGCTCTCACAGGATCCTGTTGGCCTACCTCTGCTACCACCGCCCCACATCCCACATCATCCTTAGCCATGTTATGCACGAATCTACATAGAAACTTCATCAGCCGTGGCCCATCACTTCCTCTCATGGATAGTCCATACAAGAAATACACCCCAAATTGACTGAACACATCTGGAAATGAAGGTAATCTAAGCCATGGTACCCATGAATCCAACACTCTACTCCCCATGCAACATGCATAAGTTAGCTTAGACACTCCCTTAACCTGCAACTTGAAAACTTCTTTAGTGTTCCACACACTCAACACTGCAAAGCTCTGAGGAAGAATCCCAGTTTCAGGGTTCCAATTAGGAAGCAGCTTCTTAGGAACTGCCATGAAAGTGCCCAAATTAAGCTTGTTGGACAAAATGGCATCAATGTCCATGGGGAAGAGCTCCGCATTTGCAAAGAGTTGGCGATAAATTTTAACTACAACGTGCGGGGGAATGCGCACAATGGCAACCCCTGAGCTTATTGGCTTGTAGTGAGCATGGACAGGCTGCACCAACACTGTGGGTGATCTGAATTTTGTGTATGAAAACTTGTGTGTAAACATGTTGATGCAGGGCTGGTTAGCGCATTCTGTTGCTATATATGCATAGTCTGCACCCTTTTGCTTGCACCATTTCTCTAGATGTTGAACTAATTTTGTGCCAACTCCTAGCCTCCTGCATTGCATAACGTTTAACAATATCATACAATTGTAAAGATTCGTGATTCCAAATAGTAAGAAACATCGACAGACCTGTGAGTAGTAGAGACCCTTAAGCCCAAAATATAAGCGAGGTCGAGGGGATGATGAGAATGGCCTGTTGTGACATGTTTGATACATCCTCTTATAACACCAACGATATCTCTAGCATCTCCATACTCTGCAACCTGTGACACAATTCCCAAAAAAGCTTCCTATTTAAAAGGTACCACTTTAAAAACACATACAAATAAATGAGCATTTACCAGCATGAGGTGCAAAGGGAAGTGGCGAATGCGGCAAATAGGATCACCCAGAAGATCAGTGAAAATAGAAGCCTTCCCTTTCTGTCCGACATCACACTGCCTCTCCAGCTTCTCCACCGACACCTTATCCCTCTCTTCACAGTATTCTCTCACTACAATCAAATTATTACTATTTTGCTCTGTAATGATTTGCAGCCTATATTCATCAGCTATCTTCTTCTGCACCATAGCTCTGTTTGACAGAGGAGGAAAGCTCTAGTTTTAGGGGATTGTGTTTGGAGCTTCAACCCCACCATTTCCCTTATTTATACACCATTTTAGAAACTCTAATTAAGTGGGTCTCACCTTAATCCACGTTTTAAGATGGATTGAATTCATTAATCATGTTCTCCTAATGACTATGAATCATTTAATTATTTCTTCAATTATTGTTTCATTACCTCCTTTATATTCAACAAGAATATAAGGTTATAAAACAGAGAGATACTTCAAAAAGCCCCTCGCATTTATATATTTTAACCCCACTTGGTGCCTATGATGAGACCTTCATGATGCCCATGGTGATGCCAATTATGATCCGCTCAATCTCGTTCGGGTGCTGTTTCATTCGGCAATCGTGTCGAAGGAATGAATCATGGGTCTCCACAGTGAATATGTATTATGATCAAACTCTTAATTGGCCGACGTGGGACTCCCTCTCAACATAAACAACTAGATTTGTTGCGTTGAGATAAGTTCGTGGAAATTAAGGCGGTGTATGGGAAGACGAGTTGTGAAAAACATTTCTTTTTAGGGGAAAAGAGAATTTGATTTGAAATTTTGGTGGATTCGGGTCTGTGTCACCAACTTTGTTTCACAGACATGTCTTCAAAGACAAAGAAACAAAACATGGTTAATATAAGAAACCTGAAAGCAAAATTTGGAGAAGGGGATGTTCAGATAAATGTGAATATATTGGCATTATCCAAACTTCTAACACACAAAACAAATGTTTGTTGTGGAGTCAAATCAAATCAACCCAAGAATACGTTAGAATATGAATAAAGTTTCACATCAATTATGGGTCACGAACAGTCGATTTGTCGACTTTTTTACGTAAAGCTATTGATTATATATCAAGTCCACAGCCACTACTTGTAGATGTTGTCCACTTTGGCTCGTTACATATCATCTCACGTTTTTAAAATTTGTCTACTAGGGAGATGTTTTTACACCCTTGTAAGAAATGTTTAGTTTCGTTCCCTCGTAACAACCCTTGCTTAATTTTGTTTATGAGTGATTTCTAGCCATATCTATTATAACCTTCTTCTTTTTCATAATGGATACCGAGAATTCTTTGATTAAAAAAACTATCTTACTAGATCACTCTTTGATAGAGCGGGAATTCTTTAATATATGTTAAAGGTACTAATTTGATTAAAATAGATATATATATATATATATATTCTTTTATGAAATTCTCTTTGGCTTTATTAATTTAACAGGAAAAAGAATGAATGCAACGAGAATGAGAATTTCAATCTACATTAAGGATTTGATAGCTACGTGCGTTCCATTCTTTACCTAATCAACCCTAATCTCGAGAGGTATTTAAATGGATAAATATGCGACATTCTACGAGCCACTAGTGAGAATTCCCCTAGCTTAGGCTAGGGCTTTTAACTTTTTTTTTTTAATTTTTTTTATTTTTTATTTTTTATTTTTTTTTGGAAAAGTTAGCCACCTAGCTAGGGTTGATATGGTTGATTAAAGAACATAAAATAAATATAATGAATCAAAAGTAGAGCCGTCACCAACATTATAGACTTATATTATTTTAATCTCAAAAAGAACTGAATTGGTTGTATCTGTATATGAATATCTCCCACCTTTAATTTTAAATATTTCATATATACATTATTCTCTTGCATAAAGTTTTAAAAAATTAAATTTAATTAATTAGATTTATATATTCTTGTTCACACACCACTTTTGGCACATATATTATATTTCATCTTAGAATGTTCCATATATCTTTCCTAATTTTCAATATTTATAAATAAATACACATTCTGATTGGATATCCATGAAAACCATATATTATATGTCAAACAAAATTAATTAAAGAGGGTGACATCATATACTAATCACCTTATTATTATTATTATTATTATTTTCCTTTCCTTTTAAATAATTTAATTCTATGGGGTTATTATTCTTTGGCTTACGTCTTTTTTCATTTAGATGACATGTTAAATATTCGGCTACAAAGATTTTTATATTTTGCAAACAATAATGTTGACTAGCTATAGTATATATTCTTCTTTTAAGGTTCGAGATAGCTCTACTTTCATAACTGTTTTTTAGAATTTTGATAGGAAAGGATTTGTACCAAGTTTAGAATCTTATCAATTTGGATTGAGGAATAATTTTATTTGTTTTGAAAAGTTATAAAGGATCTTGTTTAGAAAATTTCGAGATAATTCTACTTTCAGAAATGTGCCAAAGAACTTTGATGTATGATGATTTGTATATATATATATATTTTTAAAAGGTGAATAGGTATGAAAACATTTTAGGAGGTATGGAAAATAGAATGATTTAGTTAATTTGAAACACCTAAACAAAAAATAGTATAAGTTTAGGATGATAATGGTAATTACAAATGAAGTAAATAATAATATGAATAAAATAGGTAAAAGTGAATTGTTGAGGGTGAAGGAGTGGATTTACGTGTTGAGTTCTTACGCTTCCATGTCTACAACTCAGTTCATCTGATTATTACATAGATGAACTTAATCCAGAATATGAACCATAAAAGAAAATACCGACTAAACCGATCACATAAATACCAATTACAGTACCTATTATCCAAAAAGAATTGTTGCAGTACCTATTATCCAAAAAGAATTGTTGCAGTAGTATCGACCAATAAATGAATGATTATTTAAAGTATATAATTGGTAGGCCCATTAAATGTTTCTGGCGTAAACTTTATATTTGGAGCATAGAGAAATTTAATTTGAACTCCAAATAATTAGATCCACGGCTAAAGTAGTGGTGGATTCAATATTAAAACATAGTCCTTAGGCCCATGTACCCTCCATCCATAATTACAAATTTAGAAATTCAATCGTGCCTTTCTCTCTCTTCTTAAAAAATTCACTCACTCATGACCTACCCAAATTTTAGGATCGTATAGCTCGACTCTCTCCAATACATAGAGATTCTAATCAACCATCGGGTACTTTTCAAAAATCATCAACCAATATCAGGTGGTTAAAATCAAAATTCTGGTCCCCTTTCGAAACAAAAAATAAAAATATAGGCTCACACTGTACGATGACCTTAGTGGCTAATACTCAATCCCACACTGTGTAATTACCACAAAATCAATATATCACATGCAATCAAATCATGTTAAACATAGGTCTTACAATAATTTAACAATACAAGATGCATAACCAATCATATATCAATCACATGTATTTTGCTCCAAATCTCTTTTGAATGGTTTCATTCATAACTTGGAATAGTTCGAACTTAATAACTTGGGTTCTCCAACCTCATTCAACTCATAGGAGATTAGCCTGTTTTCTTATACACGACCTCAAAAAGTGTCATGACATTCATTGTTTGATAGCATTTATTACATGGGAACTCCATGAGATGCAAATGCATGTCGTAACTATCTGCAAAATCTAACATACAAGCACGTAACATGTCTTTTTGAATTTGGTTCACATGGTCAATCTTACCATCTCTCATTGAATGAAATGTTGTGTTCGAATTCCAACTACATACCTAATGGTGTCGATTAGGGAAGATACCAAAAATAAGAAATAATAAATTATAGTGAGAATTAATAAATTATAGTGGGAATTGTAGCAATGAGGACATAATCAACTTTGGATGCCAAAAGTTAATGGCAGCACATTCCACATTCGAGATAGACATCAACTTCCCATCAACTTGGCTACCCTTATTCTTTCTTATCATTTATTGCTAATATATATATATATATATATATATATATATATATTATATATTTTTTTTAATTCCCATTATAAACTTAAAAAGGGACATCACTTTTTTTTCCTTCTTCTTTTCCATATCTACCTCTTGGAATATTCACAATTAAATATAAGTAGATATTAATAAAATAAATTATATCATAATTCATTAATTTCACTTACTCAAATATATAAACGACTAAATTTGGATTTTATTAAAGTGAGAAAGATAATATAGAATATTAAGTGTTTGGATTAAAAAATATATAAATATATATATATATTTGTAGCACATTAAAGTCATTAATCTAAATAGAAAATATCTTTTAATCCAATATTTAAATAAAAATATGTCGAAATTTAATATTACAAAATTGATTTAATTTTTGTTTTAAAAAAATAGCACCATAATGTGTGGAGGAGCATGTGTGAAGTAATTAAAGCCTCCTTAAAGTTTGTAAATCATAATTAATAGAAAAGGCGATGCTTTGGAGATTTTTATTCATTTTTTTTATATTAAATAAATGTTTAAAAAATGTTGAAAGTCGTTTTATTTTGTCAACTGCCGAAAGCTACAGCTGGGTTCCCCACCGCCGAGTCTTTTTTTTATTATTATTTATTTATTTATTTTTGGTTAATTAAAGGATTAATAACATAAATAATTATCTAAACATTTTGTGAGGTGTGATGGTTTAATGATCATGTGGCACTAAGTTGATATCCAAATCTTGGTTTTAAATTCATAATCTTTTTTAATGGATAATCTAATTGTGGCCCAACGCGCTCTTTATGGGCCATAACCCAATTATGGCCCAATAACTTTAAACCCGACTCCCACCATTTGGGCCCATGGCCCATACCAGTCGGTCAAAAGGGCTACTCTGCATCTTCTTCTTCCTGGGAATCATTTTCCCGAGAGAGTGGAGAGAATATCCGGCGAGAAAACTATGAGAATGGGTATTTCGACAAAAATTGGTGTGTTGTTGCCATTTCCATACTACTACGTCTTATGGAAATGGCTACCAATTCATGGCTTTCCTCAAGTTGCTTCAGCTCCTCTCCATCTTCCACGTCTCCTACTTCTCAAGTTGCTTCTGGCCTCTCATCACCTTCGGAAAGTTCTTGAACTTCAGGTCTCTCCTTCTCTCCCTCTCTCTCTGCTTCGAATGTAGCAATTTATTGGTGCATTTTGCTTGCTAAGCCATATGACACTGTTCTACGCTGTTAAATCTCGAGAAAGTTGAATTTGGGCGTTTTGTAATTTATAACTATGTCTGTGTACCTGTGCGTGCGTATTTTTAGAATGAATTTAATGATTCAAGTTCCCTTAATACCTTAAACTTATTGGATTGGGAGATATTTGCAGTGTGGAGATAATTGTTAGTTTGGGATGGCTTTTGAGCAGTTTAACGAAAGTAAAATGCATTTGAAGTGAAAGGTTTCTTATAGAATTTTCACAATCACTTTTGATTTTTTAGCCAAAAACAATGAAAAATTGTAGAAAGTACATTTTAGCCTTCCAAATTCAACCCATTCTAAAGTTGGAACCCTTGGCAATCTTTGGAGGTTTAGTTGAGTTTTCTTCTTTCTGAAAGAATGAATGGTTGCGTTGCACCAAAATGCAACTATCGGAGTGAAGCACTAGGTGGAGACCTGCCTGATCAAAAGTTTAGAGAGATCACAAAGAGAAACTATGTAATTAGGTAAACAAACAAAAGATTAAGATAAGTACAAACTTATTTAGTTTTGGGACAGCCTCAAAGAAAGTATAAGGGTAACATTATCTGTTCTCCCAGGATCCATTTGCACCCAACCTTTCTTTTGGAACACTATCCTGTTTCCAACACTGCCAATGAAACACAGAAAATAAGAGACTACTTTCATCAGTATGTAGGAAGCATTTTGAGCCTTTTTGCTTGTCATTCTTGGGCTCCTTAAAATATACTCTGTTCTGGACATTGGGATTCAATTAGAATGCACATTGAATACAAGGAAGATCCTGCAACAAGGGCAAGGCCTCAAAGTTAAATTTGTGAGAAAGTAATCTTGGAAGATCCAAACAATGAATCAATATGTGGGCAGTGAGGGCTGCTTCGAGTATCCATTAGCCTGGTAATGACCCCAAGATCAAAACTCTTGAAAATTTCAATGTTATCTCGGTTTGAGCCATTATTTTGCTAATAATTTGAAGAACTACCAGGAGTAAGAGCTTTTCCACCTTTTTTCCTGAAAAAAAACAAAAAAAAGAAGAGGAAAAACTCTTGAAATTTTGGGTTCTCTTCATTATGATACCAGCTCTTGTTCAAGTCTTCTGGGAACTTGAAATCTAGAAAATGAGTATACTTTCTTTACTTGTAATTCACTTTAACAGCTTAGTTGTTGAGATCGTTAAAAGCCAAGCAGGAACTTTATTCTTGTCAACCTTTTGAAATCCTGTGGATTGTGAATCTGAAATGAAATCCTGTGGATTCTGAAAGGGCTAAAAGGAATCCTAGTATATATTTTCAAGGCCATAACATATATACAGTTGAACGCTAGTGGATTCTTGCTGATTGACAGAAAGACATGTCATGTTTTTCAATTCAAGATGTTGAAGATTTGTCTCTGACATTCAAATGTCAAAATTATTGTTAGATTTTATAACTGCACTGCTTGGTATGGTATTTAGTAGATGGGAATGAGAGAGGTATTGTTATAATTTCCCAAGATTACAGTCTGATCATTAAAAGGTAAGACATGGGACATTTCCTTTAAAATTTTGGTTTGATTTGATCAAAACAAAGACAACTGAGGGAGGGGAGATCTAAGCTCAATAAATGGTTGGTTGTTCAAAGATTGTGGCTAAGATTTGGGTCTTCCTTTGGTTGGACAACTTTTTTTCTGTTGATGTTGGTTTTGTTGACTATGTTGGATGTTTGTCTCAGCCCAGCTTGGATGCTTTTGGGATGGTTCATTAGTTGTAGCTTCTTTTCACATTTTTTAGTTTTAGTTCCATAAAGAATATTATAAATTTGATCACTTTACAAAGTCTTTTCAACAAATTTTAATTTGTTTTTAGCTGATTGATTGTTAAAATTTTAAAATTTAAAATTTAGAAACTTATTTAGAACCCTTTAAAGCTATACTAAGAAAAAAAAATGTTAATTAAAGTTTAAAAATCACAATCAAGTTATTCAAAAAAAACTTCAAAGATTCAATTAGACTTATAGTTTGTCAATTTAAGCAGGTTAAGACATCTATTATTAAATAAAAAGTATTCTTTCATCTCTTCTATTCATAATGTAACCAACTAAAAATAATCGAAAATATGTCGGCTCGTTTTAGTCTAAGATAAAACAATGGGTTTTCTTTTCAATCACACGTCACATTCAAATACATAGAAATTTACTAAAAGAAATTGACTTATAGAAGTCTGGTCGAAAGTTCAAATCTAGATTGAAGCAAATTATTCTATTTTAATAACTTTCTATTATCGAGAAACTTACTAAAAGAAATTGACTTATAGAAGTCTCGGGAAAGTTCAAATCTAGATTCAAGCAAATTATTCCATTCTAATAACTTTTTATTTTGGAAAAAAAAATGAATTTTCATATAAGAAATTGAAAAGAAAGAAAACAAATTTTATTTATTTTTGAGTTAGAACAAATAAGTTAGTAGATTTAAATGTGTCTTTTATTTTTAAAGATAGAAGATATAGTTTGTGAGGTTGGATCAGAAGAATACATATTCAAATTCATTGAATTGATTGAAGAATTTGGGCATTACAAATTGAAACAAGAATTTGGTGGGAGAATTTTTTGTGTTTCTTTCTTTTTCAAAAATCTCATTACTATCTTCCCATCTCCAAAAATCGGTCAAATCTTCTCTTCTTCTGTGTGTATTTACAGATTAATCTCATGGAGAATTCGCCCCATTCTTAAACCCCAATACTCCAATCCAGATTAATTAATGTTGGAAAATCTTTCCCGATATCGCCGCCGCTAGCGCCGCCGTAAAATTGGGATCTTTTGTCAACGAAGAAGCCATCTGTTCGACGAGAAACTGTTGCACTTCCGGCGACTCAAATCTTGGGTTGGAAATCGTTTTAGCTTCTGTCGTCGGTTTGGGCGGCGTAGACAAGGATCTCGGAGCTGCCGTGAGCGGTGCCGGAGCTATGCTGACAGAACGGGCGGAAGTGGGGTCGATCTGAGATGCTTGTGGATGGTTATGTTCGCCTTCATATGTGGCCACCAGAACTGATTGATCTTCTACACTTCTTTGAACCTGCAAAATCCAAATTTCATAATCAAACCATGTCCAAAATTTCAAACAAAACTCAAAGATTTTTAAGTAATATTGTTAAATTTACCTTCTTCTTGACAGGGCAGGTTGGGGCAAAAGAGCATTTGAAATAAGCTCTAGGACAAGGATTATCTCTAGTGACCTTTTGGCCATATTTCCTCCATTGATATCCATCTTTAACAACCTGCAAATTCAAATCAAGAACATGGGTAAGTTCATCTCCCATTTTGAAAAAGTGGGTTTGTTTTGGGGGCGTAAGAACTCACCAGATTTGAATCAGAAGCTCCAATTTTGACTTGAACTGTTGTGATTTTAGCAGATTTGTTCATGGTTTCCTGTTTTGGTTCCTTGAAAGAGTCTTCATCAGTTGAGCTACTCTCAGAACTCTCTGATTTCCTCTTCTTTGAAGAACAACAAATCTCCTTTTCTCCACTTTTGTTCATCTGTTCCATCAAATGCCCTCTCAGAGTGTTGTAATTTTCACACACAACAGACAACATTTCAGTCAATTTCTTGTTCTCTGCATTCACCCTCTTCAATTCCTCCATTAAAGCTCCAGTCTGAAATTGAAAAACAGAAACAACCCCATCATTAAAAACAACACAAACTCTCTGTTTGGGAACCGAGAATTTGAAATGAATCAAACACACCCACCTCTTCTTTCACAGAAACCTTCCTCTCAACCTCCATGTAATTCCTCTCCTTCTGCAGAAACAAAAAGAAAAACAAAACCCCTCAAGAACAGTCCGAGAGAAACAGAGAAGCAAAGGAACAGAGATTGAGGGCTCTCCACTCACCGGAGCCTCGCCGGAGAATCTGAGAGGTTGAAGATTGAGATCTAGAGAAGTGTCAACAGAATCCAACCAAGAAGAATAAGCGGCCATGAGGGGGGGAAGTTTAAAAGAAGAAAAGGTAGGATTTTGGGAAGACCCAGATGGGGTTGGGAGAGGATATATAAGAAGTGGGAGTGGGAATTTGAGAGAAGAGGTTCTGATTTGGTGTGCGGATTTTGGCATATTTGAATGAATGAATGAATGAATGAATGGAAGGAAGTAGGGAAGGAAGGGGAAAGAGGGCCATGTCGCCTGTCGGTCGGATTCAAAGTCAATCAACAACTCGTGCTTCATTGTTGAACCTAATTAGTAATAAAGATAGAATGGGCCCTTTACAGGAATCACAAACTGAGTATAAACTACTGCATACTTTCCTTCCTTACTTACAAACTCATCGTCATTTCCTAAATTATTAAACGTGGGACTCCATCCCAACAATCTTCTAACAAATTTTAAGATAAAAAGTTTTCATAACCATTTAATTTTTTAAAATCATGGTTATAAACATTTATCCTTTTAAGTAATTTTTAATTAGTGTCTTGTAATATTTTCTTGGTTCATTTTCAAAAAAACGATTGTATTCAATGTCTTGTTTATGGGTTTCTTTGCTTTTATTGTTTGGTTTTGTAAGATTGTTTTCACATTTGGAANTGACTTGATATTGAAAGAAAAGCCAAAGATTACATCGACAAGATCTATCGAAAACGTGTTTTTGGATCTGAACAAGATACTGTTACTATACTCTTTCCTGTAGGCNTACTCTTTCCTGTAGGCTTTTATGTTTTGTTATTTTCTTTGTACTTGTATTTTGAAAGACCCAAGTCAAGTTTCAAAGTAAAAAAGTAGTTTTTTAATTTTTTTTTTTTAATTTTTTTTTAAATAAAGTAATTTGAGATGTTTTTCTATCATCTAACTGCAATATAAAGAGATTTTTGTTATATATTTGTAATAAAGTTAGAAATTATGATGAAATTAAGTCGTTGGTTAATTAGGATGCCTTTGATTTCATATATTTTAAAGGTTGACATTTTTTTTTTTTTTTTTTTAATCATTTGAAGTTGACTAATAATATGGTCAATGTTATGATGTTTGTTTCAAACAACTCAATTTTTTAGTTTTTTTTTTTTAAATTGACATACAAAAAGATCCAATTTTAGTTTTTAAAATAAATCTTAATCAATCTTACTTTTGTTGTATTTGTTTTTGTGGGCTTTTTATGCCTTGAAAATTGACAATAAATATAGCAACAATATTTAGTTTTTTTTTTTAAATATATTTCGGATATGGCTCTAAACAGTATAGTTGTCGGTATTTTGATGTTTTTAGCGTTTATATTCTTTGTAACGATGAAATTAAGTCCCACGACCATTTATTCTTTAACTACTCTCTTTATCATACTACTTAGAATAATTTACTCCGATAGGATTGTTAGTGCCATAGAATGGCTCAAGGAAACATAAACTTAAACGGGATTTTGTCTATAATTATCTTAATTAAATATTTTAAAGAAGAAAAAAAACTAAAATTTAATATTACTTAATTAACTAATAATAATAAAAAATATATATTTATGGTTTACCGCATGGAAAAGAATTAGAATAATAATTGGAGAAAGAAAAAAGATTGAGAAAAATAAAATATGAAATTAAGGAGATGTCTGTTGACCAGATACTCCGTTCCCAGCTGTTGTCTGGTCTGGAGGTGGAGCCTTTATCCTCTTCCTCACGTTTTATAAGCATTTTCCACGCCTCCTTATTTTATCAAAATTCTTTTTCTAAAAATAAAATCAATATATATTTTTCTTTATAAAAAACAAAAAATACACATCTCCACACGGCTTTAGGGCACAAGGTATCGCCACGTCACCATATACTTTTTTATTTTATTTTATTTTATTTTATTTTATTTTGACATCCACACCTGCAATCGCATTTAACACGAGACTTACACAATAATATTGTTAATTTGAAACTAATTTTAAATTATTGTTAATTGCATATAGATAAATTAAAAGAATAATTTTATTACCATGTTTTAATGGAAGAAAAGAAAACCATATAATTGTAATTAAAAAAAATTAACACAGAAAGAGTAAATAAAAGTATTGGGCAAGATAATTGTAATTTTTTTTATATTTTTTTGGTAATTTGAAAGCATCGACGGTGAAAAAAACTAAAGTAATTTGATTTAAAATAAGTTTTATAAATGCTTATTTTGTGCTCTATTAATCTCTTTCCTTTCTTAAATTTGTTTTTTAAGAAACAAAATTGACTTTTATTAATATTCAAATTATTTTATTAAATACATCTTAATTAACTATTTAATACTAATAATCACCGCAAACAAACAAAATTTTGAAAGGGAAGAGAGAAGAGAAGGGTAGGCGAAACTACCCGTCTACCAATGTGGACTTTTTTTTATAACTTTTAAGAATTTTTATTTTAAAAGTTAAATAAAATATTAGAAAACATCAAAAAATATATTTTACTCATTTCTTAGGTATGTTATTTGGAAAAAAAAAAAAAAATAGATCCATCGAGATTAATAGAGCTTGAACTCATAACTTTTACCTAGACAGAACGATACTTCATGAACTTAAAAGAATCACTAAAGAAATCTCGCATCTAGAAGCTTAGTTATTGAATATGTATATTCTAGATGGCTCCCTTATTATTTGAATATGATTGTACGATGATAGAGACCTTTAAAAAATGGAATAAGTGTTAAAGGACGATAATAGCCCTAAGGTGGTGTGAGTGGAAAATGGCGAGGTTGATACGGTAAGAAGGAAAAGGAGGACTTGGACTTGACTTTGACTCACAAGCCCTAATTTTCCATTTCCATCACCGTCAAAATTATTTATTTATTTATTATATTATTCAACACTTTAAAGCAATCTAGCCACTTGATTTTGATTACCATTTTTTTCCATCCTTGAAATTAATTATTAATAAATATCACTTTATTTTATTTATCAAATATATTTTAAACTTTAAATCTTTTTAAATGCACATACAATAATATTTTATTCAACGCTCTACTAGATATAAAATTAAAAATTTAGAGTCTCGTGACAAAATCAGTATGAATTTTTTTTTATTATAAAAAAAAAATAATAAATAAAACATGGGTTTGTTAGATTAGGAAAGTGGAAAATGTAGAAAAGTGGGAAGAACTTCCCCCAAAGACTGAAAAATTAGAGAAATTGACCAAATCCAATTAATCCCTCACGCCCACAATTTTTACTTTAAGAATTAAGTCCATTGAACCCTTTCTCACTCTTTTTTTCTTTTCTTTTTTTTTTCTTTACATTATTTCTTTAATAAAAAAAAAATTAAAAGAGTTGAAATGGGATGAAAATCATTTATGAATCTTAGAAATAATAATAATAAGAGAAATGTATACGTGGAATGATGTGATTGGGTGGAAATGGAAGGGGGGTGAGCGTAAATTCTGAATTAGAGTGAAGAGTGAAACACGTGGGATTGAGTTGAGGGGACCCAGGAGACTTATAATTTAAAATAATCGATTTACCAGTCAAAACAAAGCACCACGTAATGATGTCATGCATGAGATAATAATTATTATTTAAAAAAAAAAAAAAAAAAAAAAAAAGTCTTCCACGTTTGGAATCACAATATTCATCCATATCCATACGCATAATATGACGTGTTCACCCAACTGGACTGTTTCTATGCCACGTCACTCGCTTCATAATTCTTTCCACTTCATTTCCTTCCTTCCTTTTCTTTTAATGAAAATGAAAAAAAAAAAAAACTTTTAACTCCAAACTTCAATTTTATTATTTAAACTTTATATTTTGACAAAAAAGAAATTCAATCTCACCACTTTGACTTCAAATTAGAAAGGTTTCTAAAGCATGTGATTGCTATATAATATAAAACTATTTATTATTATTATTATTATTATTATTATTATTATTATTATTAATTCTAAATAAATTTGCTCATTAGAGTATTTTTCAATTTTAGAATAGATTTTTTTTTTTTTTTTTAATTTCTCATCTCCCATAATTATGTTGTTATTTCCATTAACAATTTCAAGGTATTATCCTATCAATTTTATCGAGTTTTAGTAAATAAAAAAAAATTTAATAGAGTATTTTCATTATTGACTTGGTTGTTATATTAGTTTGATGTTATTTTTTATTTGTTATTGGTCTCGAACTCAATTTGTCTAACACAATGGATGAAGGGCTTCCAAAATCATCAATGTCGAAATCTTTGTCTCAGTATCTCTAACATTGGTGTCACCTTTAAATTTCAAAGACGGTCAATGGTCGACAATGTTTATTATGACTTGTTCTTTGTTTATTTTTTTTTCGAGCGGGTGGATGTCAGAGGGTTCGCATGTTTCTCCTCCATCTCCGACATCCCCATAAATCTTCTTATGTTTTTGGATCTTCTTCACACTTTTTGTTACTACTAATCATACTAAAGGCGAGAGAAACATAAGAGTTCATTAGGTTTTTTTTTAATGATGGTCTAACTTAATTTGAAATGATTCGAAATTTTGATAACTTTTATTTTTTTTATTAAAAAAAAAAGTAATAAATAAGTACTAACGTACAAATTAAAATCCATTAAAAGTCTAAGAGTTAAAATTGAAATGATTTACCAAGGGTTAAAATAGGCGGAAGTCAAATTAGAATTAAATATTTAGAAAAATCAAAGTACACTAGAAGAAGTTAAATTTGGTAACTGGTCAACGTGTTAGAGTGCTTCTAGAAGAACAATTTTTCTGCAAAACTATTCTAATTAACATAAATGAAGTCATCTTGACTTTGGCATTACCACCTTACCCAAAAACATTGTACAATGCATCTTGTCCTCTAGAATATTCTAGAGTACAACACGGATGATATTTTATGCCATAGCAAAGCTAGACATCGAAGCAGGGAACGTGTGCGTGTGATTGGAACTCTAATTCTCTCTCCTAAATTTAACGATACAAAGTTGTCAATTATATCATAAGAGCCTACGTTACAAAGATGATCTAACTTTGGATGAGTGATCCAGCCAATTAGGAAGAGAGCACTTAATTAATAAGAAAAAGTCAGCATCATTCTACCCTTATTGACATTTCCAAAGATGATCCAAGATTTTGACATTTTATAATAAGTGTTTTGGACCTCAAAAGATGCCTTTTATATTCCTTCAAATCCACATAATAATGCCTTTTGTCTTAAACAAACAAACCACACATCAAAAAGACATTTAATAAAATCATTCAATTCCGTACCTTATTTGGATTCCCATACATTTTTTTTAATAAAAAAATCTTAAACCACATCTTATATTGTCTTTATTTGAAACGTTAGGAAATTGAATTCTACTTAAGTACGTGCGTGTTTCCACAGTTGTATGATATTAAGTGTAAATTTTCATAATTTTGTTTTGGGGTTCTCCAAAAAAAACCTCATACTAATGAAGATAGTATTTCTTGATTATAAACTTATAATGATTCCGAGACTTTCATATTAACAATAATAATAATAATAAATAAATGAATGTAAATTTAATAAATTAATTTGGAAAAAAAGAAGAAAAGGTTGGAGAAAAGATGTGTGGAAATTGGAAGAATCGGACAGGGAGAGGATAGAGAATAGTCAAAAGGGAAGGTGGGCGGAGGTGACCCAGGTAAGGGAAGGTAAAGTAAGGTAAGGTAAGGTACGTAAAAGGGAATTGAATTGGAGAGGACGGCGTCGTACCGTTCAAAAATCTTGACCATGGGCTTGACCACCACCAAACAAAACAAATAAATTAAACATTTCTTTTTTTAATATTTAATAAATAATTGGGTGGTGGTCCAATCAATTTGCACCTATTTCCACCCAATTCTTCAATAAATGGAAACTGGATTTTGCTTATTTAAATAATTATATTGAATTAAATTAAAAATAGATTATTGAGGGAGACTTTTGGAAACAAAGGGTATGGCTGTAAGCCTACCCATTCCAGTTGGCTAGACTCACCTTCTCAAAACCATATTCTTAAATTTTATTACGTCACGTTTCAAACACTATATCAATAATTTAAATAATTATTTCTCTACTTTAATTGGTTCAATTGTCCTCTTAGATAATGAAATTTGTGTATTATATCTAACCTTAAAAAAAAAAAAAAAAAAAAAAAAACAAATTTCCTCCTCCTTTTCACTTTCTCCATAATCCTAAATATTCGATTATTTTTGGGTGAGAAAATAACTTAATATCAAAGTGAAATACTATCGTATTACACTTTAAAAAAAAATGGTAAAATTTATTGAACTGCCAAGATACTCGAGGACTCCGATGCTCGATGTTTTAACGAGCTTGTAATTTTTTAGTTGAGCATACATATAACTGAAAATTTGAGGGAGGTGGGACACTTTTAATAAAATAATTTGTTGAAACAACGATCTTGAGAAAAACCCAATGTTCAATCGGCCCATTTACCGAGGGCCCAGTAAGTGTAGTTGGGTGAAACACATCGGCCCACTGAATGAATGAGAGCCCAATTGGCCCATATCTTGTGATGCTTAGCCTTGGATGTCGGAAGGAATAACCAAATTTATTTTATTTGTACATTTGGAAAAATGGAAAAATGATGGATTGATATATTTAAATATTATTTCGAATTTAATAAATGACTAAAATAGCCATTAATATTATTTTGTGCGTGACGCGTGTCCCCTCTCGGCTTGGCTCGACTTCGGCTGGAAAAATTCATATTTTGCTTGGGTTTTAGTTTTTAGTACGGATTTCTATGTTTTTTTATCTGACCTTATTTACTCAAAGGTCTTTAATAATGCCTTGGCATAAGTGGAAACGAATTCGATTGACAAAAGCAAAGTTAATTTGAAGTTAGATAGAACTTCGACTAAGGTCATCAAAGTAAGTGACCTTATTATCAACATGGTCGGAAGAGTTTCTTTTGTATGATGACACGTGCTCGGTGGCCCCTGCACGTGTCATGTGTTTGGTATGATATGTTATGATGATGCGATATGTTATGTTATGAGATGTCATATGGTCTATGGCATGAATATGTTTGACAATGAAATGTATGACATGCTACGATGTGTATGGAAATGAGAAGTTTTATTATGTACAATAATGTTATGAATGATACAATTTATGAAAGCTTATGCATGCATGTTGCCTAGGGTATGTAAGGAATTAATTCGGTTGTGGTGCATGATTTGTTTAAAATGAAAAGTATAGGAACCTCATGCATGAAAATACTTTCTTATTATGATGAGTATGAACACGTACACTATGAGAACGAGATGATCATCATGCTTGACATGGTGCACGACGGCCGCTGTACCTCTAAGCATTCGACTACAACCTAGAAGAGCTAGCCCAACGAGTAAATCCAAAGGGTGTGCGAGCCCGCCAAGCGAGCCCATGCTCGAACGTGTAGGTCGTGTTTAGAGAAGTACTACACATCCAATCTGTAACGACCTTAGTTTTCTACTAATCTAAAGTTTCTACCGTTTTCATAACATGATTTCTTATGCAGAATTAATCATTTAAAAATCTTTCTAAAACATTGTCGTGGACATATATGTTTAACATAAAGTCTTTGATACATTCTTAAAGAAATAATAAATTAAAATAAACATAAGAAAAATAAAACAACAATACCTATACTAATCTATAGCCTACTAAATTAAATATAACTATCATATGCATGTGTCATGGTCTTTAAAGTTGCGATGCGGCCGCCAACTATACAGGGGTGCCTTGCCTTTACCAGGAAAATAAAAGTAGCACGTGGTTGAGTATTTTAAGAAATACTCATCAAGTGACCCCACTATTAGGGTTAGATGCAAATACATGCAAGAATTAATGAGACCTATCATTTACAACCTTAGGTGACTATCCTAAGCGATCATTAGATGTGTATTTACTATTCTACACACGAACCATTTGTGCGAATATGGACCCACCAGTCGGTTCGTACACCTTCTATGCCCCTTCCTCGATTGGGCTAGCATTCTCTAGTGCTATTGCCCGTCACCTTGTAGAAAAAGTGACCGTCGTAGCGTCATAATAAACATAATGAACATTTTTCTTTTCGTAATGTATGCATCCGTATCCATCGTAAATGGAAAAATTTCCTGATGCATGAGGTCCCAACATTTTTCATTTACAAAACCATGTAACACAACTCCTTCCATTTTCTTTCATATCATATCATTTTTATAACATAGCTTCTAAAACATATATCAGGGTTGTATATCATATAAAAACATATGTGTATCATTCACGTCATTCATCATATTATGTAATATCATGTACACAACATGTCCTTCAACATACCATGTTATATCATGCACGTATCATATCACAAATCATATCCTAACATGTATAATATCGTCAAGTATATCATATCATAACATGTATCATATCATTAACATATCATATCATAGTCATTTCATAACACAAACATAACATAAGCATCTTATACATATCAAACACATGACATGTGCAGGACTATAGGGCACGTGTCATTATACAAAACACAACTTCTAACCTACCGATAGTAAGACTACTTACATGGTTGACCTTAGCTGACGGTCTCCTTAAACTTAAATGCTTGATTTCCTCCTTCGAAGTTGTTTTAATTATCGTCGAGGCATTTCGTCCTATTAGAATATTTGCTCAATAATCTTAATAACGTCGGGTTTCTAATTTAATTTAATTCAAACTAAGGAAATAGCCTTATAGAGACCTTAATTGTTTAAATAAGGTAAAAAAGGTCAAATTCAGCTGTAACAGGGTCTATAGTATAGGGAAGCGAGCCAAATTGTCTAGACCGAGCCAGATAGCTTGAATTTTAGCCGCGGAGCCAGCAAGCCGCTAACGGAGTCGAGTGAGCCAAAGGAGCCGACACGCATCAAGCGTTGATAAGGGCTGGAGCGCGCGCGTTTCTCTCGGGTACTGGCGGGTCGCGCTTTGGGATTGCGTGTGTGGGTGGTTAGTCGTTTGTGTGAGTGGGGCGAGGGTCAGGTTGTTGGGTCTTATTTTTTATTTTCTGTCTTATAAATCATTAAAAATTTATAAAGTCTCTAAGGAATTTAAAGATTTATGAAAGGTAAAAGAAATAGATTTTTTTTTTCTTTTTTTAATTTAGGGAGTAAATACACATATTTTTCTCATCTCATTTATTTTTTTATTTTTAATCTATGTTTGGTTTATTATATAAATATCTGAATTTGGCTTCAAAATATCTAATGACACATTTGTCAAATCAAACTTTTTCTTTTTTTTTTTTGTTCTTCTTTTGGCACTAGAAGCAAGAGTTTTTAGGGATGAGGGGATAGGAGTTTCAACTTTATTTTTTTAAAAGAAAAACTTTATTAAAATTTAGGAGAGAAAACAATTTTTTTTTTCTTCTCATCAATTTTTACCATAAATTTTTTTAATTTAAAAAGAATTGGACTTTAGACTTAAATAATTATTGCAATTTCTGTCTTTGNAAAAAAAAAAAAAAAAAAAAAAAAAAAATACAGTGAAACAATTTGTGAAATTTCTCCTCTTATATTAAGGAGCAATCCAAGGCTATAATCAAAATATACAAAAATTTCTCCTCTTTGTAAATAATACGGAGTAAAGAGAACAAGGAAGGAGAACACAACGTCTGAACAAAATATATGCATAAAACTATTTGTGAAATTTGAAGGTGGAGTGAAAATTATTATTAAAAAAAAAAGAATCATTAATTTGTTTAAACTTTTGAAGTGATGGAGACTTTGAAGATCTTTATTACAAAAAAAAAAAAGTGGTGTCATTTGATTCAAAAGAAGTAATAATAATAATGATAATGATAATAATAATGAAGGATTAATAAGACAAGCATGATTGAGATATACAAACAAAATCCAAAACTTTTAATGTTCAACTTCCACAATTTGCTACACCAATTTGTCAAATTACAATTGGCGCCAAAATGATGTTTTCATAAATAAAGTTTGTTTAAATAAAAGTTTTTGCCTCTACGCTTCAAATTTTAAATTTATTTGTCATATTATGTGGATTTTTATACAAATTTTTAAATATATTTTTTTATTATTAATATTTAATTATTTTATATTTTCTTCTTGTGTACGGATTAGTTGGTAGCTTGTATCATATTTAAGCTCATGAATATGAATGAGAAGATAATACCTTCCTATTTCTCATTCTAACACTTTAATTTATGGTTATTTATTTATTTAGGTTTTGATAGGAAAGTTTTTTTTTATCAAAATTATATTAAGTATATAAATAATTTTGAGGATGGAGATATTTTTAATAAAAAAAAAGAAAAATGGTAAAAGAAATAAAATCTAGACTTATCTAGACTTCTCCCTCTCAATCTCAAACCAAATCTGAACAGATTTTGTTTCAACTTCAGATGGTCCTATTTAACTCATACTCTCTAACATCTTGTATATAAAATTTTATATCCTGCAAACCAAATCCAATAACTAAAAAAGATAAAACAAAGTTCTACACCTCTCCGTCACTCAACAAAGGTATTGTTTTTATTCAAATTACATGCTTTATTTTTATTTTTAATCAAATCAAACAAACATCTAACGTTTCTACTACATCAATTTCTATTATTATTATTATTATTTTATACATTATAGCATATTACTCCTTATTGTAAGCATAAAGTGCATAGTAATAATTTCAATAATATATATGAAATAGTTATTCGTACCATATTAATATAGGGCTACTTTGTCCTTTGCATTTGTATTGTTGAGGTCGGTCGTTTATTTAGATTAAATTAATAAAAATACATTTAAATTTTATACTCCCTCTAATCTAAACCTGAATTATTGAGAACATATTTTTGGGCCCACGTGTGAAACATTAATTGGAGAAGATATACTCAATTATTGAAATAGCAAAAATGTAGATATTTGTATATGGCGATTGTGATTTGTGTGATAGCCCACTGCTTAAGAGTCCCCCAAAACAAACAAACAAACCAACCAACTTAAACCGTGTTCTTCAATACTCCATCCACTCTTTCAACAATTCTTCTCCTCTTTCTTTATAATCATCCTTTTCATTATCCCATCTCTCCCCACTTCTCGCCCACACCTCACTAACACACCCTTTTTCTCTTCATTTCCCGCCCAAAATGCTCTGTTTTCACACCCCAAATCACTCCCCCTTTCTGTTTTCCTCCAAAATCCTAAGTTTACTCTTCTGGGTCTTCTCTATTTCCCCTCTTTTCCCCTCCAATTCAAACCTCTAATTCCAATCTTTGTTCAACAGAAATTTGAGATGGCGGGTAAGGCGGCGCCCGCGAGGCATGTTCTGTTTGGAAAATACGAAATGGGTCGGCTATTGGGGAAAGGAACCTTTGCGAAGGTCTACCATGGAAGAAACTTGATCACCCACGACACTGTCGCCATTAAAGTCATCCTCAAGGACAGGGTAAAGAAACAGGGACTTCTTGACCAAGTCCGGCGAGAAATTTCTGTCATGGGGTTGGTTCGTCATCCCCATATAGTGGAATTGAAAGAAGTCATGGCCACGAAATCCAAGGTGTATTTTGTGATGGAATACGTTAATGGAGGCGAACTGTTTGTTAAATTGTCTCAACAAGGAAAATTGACTGAAGATGGAGGAAGAAAGTACTTTCAACAGCTTCTCTCCGCCGTGGACTTTTGCCACAGCCGTGGTGTCTCTCACCGTGATTTGAAGCCTGAAAATCTCCTTCTCGACGAGAATGGGAATTTGAAGGTATCTGATTTTGGTCTCTCCGCCCTGCCGGAGCAGCTCCGGATCGACGGATTGCTTCACACACGGTGTGGAACACCGGCGTATGTAGCTCCTGAGGTGCTCAGAAAGAGGGGATACGAGGGCGCTAAGTCGGATCTTTGGTCTTGTGGAGTGATTTTGTTTGTGTTGCTTGCTGGGTCTCTGCCATTTAAAGCTGATAATGTGATGAAGTTGTATAGGAAGATTTTCAAGGCGGAGTTTGAGTTTCCTCCTTGGTTTTCTTCAGAAGCTAAGGAAATGGTGTCCAAGCTTCTGGTTGTTGATCCTGAGAAGAGAGCTTCAATGGATGAGATAATGCAGAGTTCTTGGTTTCAAAAGGGCTTCACAAAGCCACTTTCATTCAATGACAAAGATGAATTCAACAGTGAAATCTCTGAATTGGCGAATCCCAAGTTGTTGTCATCTTCTCCTCCTTTCTACAATGCCTTCGAGTTCATCTCCACAATGTCCTCTGGTTTTGACTTGACTAGTTTGTTTGAAAGCAAGAAGAAACAAGCCTCAATTTTCACTTCAAAATGCTCTGCTTCAGCCATTATAGCCAAGCTTCAGTCTCTAGCGCAGAAGCTGAACTTCAAGGCTACTAATCAGAGGGAGTTCAAGGTGAGACTGCAGGCCAAGGAGGAGGGGAGGAAAGGGAAGCTGGCGGTGACGATGGAGGTTTACGAGGTAGCGCCGGAGCTGGCGGTGGTCGAGTTCTCGAAGTCGGCGGGGGACACATTGGAGTACAATAAGTTTTGTGAGAAGGATGTGAGGCCTGCATTGAAGGACATAGTTTGGAGCTGGCAAGGAGAGAATGAGTGCCTATAATGGTGGATTGTGATGATTGAAGAAGAAAAAGAAAGCATTTTTGTGGATGATGAACAGAACTCTGTCTTTTTGATGTGTTTGGGAGGAGGAAATAATGTATGGTTTTGGTTTAGATTAGAAGACAGTGGGAGGTGATAGCTACATGTGTTGGAATTGGTTAACTTTGTAAATACTTTTATAGGATTTGCTGCTAAACTACTCGGCTTTACCACTTCTAGTTTGTCTTTTATGTACCTCCTAACAGCGAGAGACAATGATATTGATCATGATTTTTACGAGTTTAAATGGATTTAAAGTTGAATTGGACTTTGAGTAGCAGATTTAAGCTAGTACTAAGAATAATTAGTAATTTCGACTTAAGTCACATGACTTTACTCTTTGAGTTGTTTGAAGTATGAATGACATGTGTCCTATGGCCTTTGCACATACCGTGTCTTGTGATTATTTAATGTGTGTTTATTATGTTGTTGTTATGATGTGAGCATGTTATGTTATAGAACTAGATATGTTATGTTATAGAGGTTGTAATTATAAGATATATTATGTTATGAAATGTGATGTTGATACCTTATGTCATATGGAATTGTGCTATGTTATAGAAAGTGTTATACCATGCACTACACTACGAGATGACACGAAATGTATGAAATGAACGACGGTATAACTTGCATCATAGATACATGTCATGATATTAAATTAGGAGGACCTCATGCATATTGTATGTTCACGTCTATCGAGATAGTTTTCTGTTGTAGTTAGTACGCACGTATACTACGATGTCAAGTTACGGTATTATGTAACCATAATGTTATGTGTGCTCTCTTCCTATCTTGGTATACCGACAAAGTGAGTGTACTGCTAGTGAAAGGTCAGGTCCATGGAATGCATATACGAACTTGCTTGAGGGTCCATGTACACGCACGTGAGTCGTGTGTAGAGAATTACTACATATCAAATTCTGAAAAAAAAAAATGGAAGTGTGATTTTTTTCTGGCAGACGACCAGTTAAACGAAGACACGTGTGATTTTAGTCATAATTCGAGTACTGTTGGAAGGTCAAAATATCTCAAATTGTGTGAACCATCTAAAGAGCAGCTTTGACCTGGGCCTGGCCCATACATATAATGGAATAATCGTCAGATCTTTTTCGTTGGATGGGCCCTCCATAATATTGGGCTTAACCCAGTGGATGCTTAAATTTCATTACAATACATCACCATACCATACAATTATAATCAGGACGGTTCATGACCAACTCGAACTAACTAATCCAAATGATAGACGTTAAGGTTGAGTTAGATTTTTTTCGATTTGAATTGGATTGAGTTTTATAAAAACTGAAAATTCGGTCCAATTGCTTCAACTAACTCAAAAAATAAAGTTACAGACTAACCTTACCCTATCTTAATTTTCAAATTATTAAGAAAATTAAAAATAAATCACATTTATAACCTATTTTTTATATTTGAATTTGGTTAGATTTTAGTTATTAATATAATACATAGTATGGATAATTTAAAAAGGAACAAATGGGTTGAGTTAAAAATTAAAAATTATCTAAAATGTTTCTGTGTGACACCAGTTCAATCAAAAAAAAAAAAAAAAAAACAGAATTTAATTTAAAATAAATTAATGGAACGAGAAAGAAGATAAGAAGATCCTGGAAGCTCTCCAATCTTGATGGACATATTTGAAAGCTGAAAAGAATTATGAAAGTTGAATTATTAGGATATTATTATTATTGAGATTAATAATTTAAAATATATGATGGATGGTGATAAAAAGCATGAGCATCAAATCAGATGATGAATAAATGCATGACATGAGGGGGGTATATATGTGAATTAACCCAATTTAATATAATCTACTAATACCAATAAAATTGTGGAATTTTATTTGATGTAAATAAAAATTAAGAAATTTGTATATAATAAAATTGGGTGAATAAATTTGGATCAATCATTCAAAGTAAAGAAAAGCAAAGAATAATGATAAGAGTATTCAATTTGTTTTCCCCATCTTCCAGACATAGTGAATGATTGATCATCAGCCCTCCATTTGCGAATCACCGAAAAAAAAAAAAAAAAAAATAAAAAAAAAAAAGATCTCGGTGGGCCCCGCAGAAAGTATTAACAATTATTTTTGCCCCAGTTTCCAACAGTCTTTCAACGTCAACATCCGAACTTTGACTTACTTTCTCACTGCTCTGAATTGTACTTGCGAAGAAGTGGCACCCAGTTGGGGTAGCTTTTGGTGACGTGGCGACACGTGGGAGGATAGTGGAGTGCGTGATGCATACGGCCGCCACACGTTAGGAATTATGCTTTTTCAGTGAAATTTAATAGGATAAAGGGCGTGAGAATCAGGTGTTTTCGTTTCCCATATAACAGATGATCTCAGCCGTAGGTTTGTGGGCCCGTGGGTTTGATGCTTACCTCCAATTGGGCGACGGAATCTCCTTCAAAAAGGACACATAAAAAGGGTTCACAAAATGGTTGGGGAAGGAAAAGAGGATGAATTTTAAGACCAAGGGTTCATAAAAAGGGTTCACACCATCGTTGTGGAATCCCACCATTTGCTTCTTTCTTTTTTCACTTTCTTTTGGTATAAAGTCACATATTGGGTTGTTTTCATCTCCCTCCCTCCTATTTTGTTACTTACTCACATCAAATATTTAAAAATATATATAAATTTAAAATTTGAAAATGCGTCTACATTTAACAAAATTCGACTAAAATAATACTCAAATCACTCAAATCAAATGACAGCTTGCAATGATATGCACTTTTAACGACGAATGCTTTTAATATACATAACAAATGAGTTCATAAAAAATATGAGAAATACAAGACATCAATCTCCTTCGACCTTTATAGCCCTACAATTCATGTGCGCCTTTGCCTCGATTGCTCCATCATACCTCATCGGAAAAGAAAGTTGAAGTAACAGGAATGAATATATAAAACATACTTAACAAGCAGTTTGCTAGTAATTCTTAGTTCGTTTTTAATTGGGAATTCATTCCCAAGTTTAGGTTCTTCCTCGACTACTTTCTAGGTTTATTTGTTCTACTTAAACTCAACTTAGGTTAAAAGAGCGGATGTTATTAGCTTTTGGTTTTTTGGTCCTATTTGCACCCCAATCCTTGAAGTTCATCTTGGGTTCTTTAAGATATCTCAAATCATTGTTCTACTAGTCTCTTTCATCATCATCATTCTAGACCTGAGGCACCAACTCTCAACTATCAAGTTCCCATTTACCTATGTGGACCCCACTCTCATTCGAAAAAGATCATGATTAGATGGTAGTTGGAGACCACCCCTAACTGCACCCACAAGTCATTCATTTCATGAGCATACTTTAGTCATATTATTTCCTAAACGTATCCTAACCATATCGTTTCATGAACGTATCCTCGTCGTACCGTTACCAAAACGTATCTTAAACATATCGTTTTGTCAATCTATCATAATTATATCGTGTTCTATACATAACATAACCATATCGTTTTATCAAGCTATCATAACCATATCGTTTTCTATACATAACCTAACCATATCGTTTCATGAACATATCTTAGTTATATCGTTACATTACGTTTATCGCAACCTTCTCGTATCCTATTTCAAACATATCATTGAATACATCATACCGTAAGAGTTGTCATACCATTCACATATCATAACATATACTTATCATATCATAGTTATATCGATTCATAAACAATTCACACATATCAAATATATGACATATGTAGAACCACAGGGCACGTGTCAACACACAACATCAAATATAATTATGTCAATAGTAAGGTCACTTGCCAATANAAAAAAAAAAAAAAAAAAAAAAAAAAAAAAAAAAAAAAAAAAAAAAAAAAAAAAAAAAAAAAAAAAAATATTAAACGCACATAAATTAAAAAATGAATTTAATGCATACTTATCTAAAAGTAGAGTAAATTTTGAGGGGGGAGAGAAGCTGCTGAGAAGAGAGCTGAAAGGGAGGAGAGAGACATGAAGGTAGGGAGGCTATTTAAGGGAGAGAGAGCTCTGAGAGAGTGAGCAAAGCGGGAGCTCTGGCCACTACCTTATCGAACACACCATCATCCACGCCATATCATATTCTCGATTAAGGTTTCTTCTTCAATTTTATTTTCTTTTCGGATCACTTCCCCCAATTCTCTGTTTTGCTTCTTCGAAAAAATCTCAAAAAATATCTAGCCAACTGAGATCTGTTGCGCCCCCTTTCCCCTTTCTTTGTTTGTTTACCCAAAATGCGTTCAATCCCAGTTCTTCGACTAGATTTTCTCCACCTGATCATATTTCGAGTTTTTGACCTATTCAGCTATGGAATAACCAAACAGGGGATCAGTTTTTTGTTCTGGATATTCGTAATCTGAGCTCACTCTTACTCTATTTTCCTTCAATTTCTGGTTTAATTTGATTTCTGGGATGGAGATAGCGAGTGGATGTGTTTGTTTGTTTCTTTGTTTGTTTCTTTGTTTGTTTCTTTGTTTACTCCGAGCATTCGTTTTAGCTAACTTCAGATTTCATTTCGTTTCAAGAAATGGCGGCTGGAGGGTCTAGTTCTGGGCAGCCACAGTTCATTGCGAGGGCTGGAAATGAGAGTTTTTCACACGCACCATTGATCGAGAATTCGGAAACTGATCAGATTGTTGTTCCTGATGTGAGCCTTAATCTTTGTTGTTCTGATGATGTTGGATAATTAGTCATTTAATTGTACCTTGATTGAGACATTGCGAGAGTTTAACAACTTGTAAGCTATGAAGTAATGGGCATAGACAAAAGTTCTGAAGGAATTTTATTGATTGAGAGCTACTGTTGCGTGTTATGTGCAGAAGAAAAGCTGGAAGAACCTTTTTGCATATATGGGCCCGGGATTTCTTGTATCCATTGCATATATTGATCCTGGGAATTGTAAGATTTGAAGTTCCTCTCATTTGTGGTTTTTTCTTTTATTCCATTATGAACCGATTCTGAAGATTTTATATGGTTATTCTCAGTTGAAACTGACCTTCAATCTGGAGCTCAGTACAAGTATGGGGTACGTAAGTGCTCGTTTCTTGTTTCGATACAGTTCCCTTACTTTTAACAACTAAAAACACATCATTTGGTGGTAACATATTTCAATCTCTTGTTCCCACGCCCTTCTCTATGGATGGATTCGTTTAATAAACTAAGCATGCTGCTATGAAGATAGAGTTTTTATATAAACATAGAGTTTTTGTCCATGTTTTCAGTTATGTAATGTACTGAGCATTCTGAATTGGGTCCAATTTAACAGAAAGTTCTACCGTGTCATTCGAATTGCACTTGCTCGTTATATTCCTTGTGGACCTTGACACCTAACATCGTTTCTCTTGGTATAGTTGCTTTGGATCATATTAGTGGCTTCCTGTGCTGCCCTCATTATTCAATCCTTAGCAGCAAATCTAGGGGTTGTCACAGGTAAATGACTTCTGCTTAACTTTTTCTTCTTGTCGAAATAGTTTCTAGCGTTTTTAGACATCTTTTCGTTCTTGTTTTTTTGGCACATGTAGGGAAACATTTAGCAGAGCACTGTAAAGCAGAGTACCCCAAGGTGCAAAATTTCATCCTATGGGTTCTTGCTGAGATTGCAATTGTTGCATGTGATATTCCTGAAGGTAAAGTAAAGAAATCATATTCGTTAGTAATCAAATAGTTGAGTGAAAAATAGTCTTGGTCATAGAACAAATGAGAACAACTGTTGCATGGTTAGGCTTTTTCATTTGTACTCATGTAGCTTATGAGTGGAGATTTATATTAGTTGCCGATACGAATGCGTCGTTAAAGCTAGTATTGTTAGCATCAGTAGGTGGAGGAGAAGGGGAATATCATAACTACTCAGCATATGCTGTTATACGCTGATTACACGTCCATTGACCAACTGTGATGTTTGGCTTGTACACTGAAAAGCATATCTTGAGTTGGGTTAAATTATAATTTTAGTCCATTTGTATCTATTTGGTCTCGAACTTTCAAACTTACAACTTTAGTCCCTAAATTTTAAAATTTAAGATATTCCATTATTAGAATTCTTGTTTGTTGTTGAAGTTATTCTTATGTCTCATCCTTTATGCTTCCAGTTATAGGAACCGCTTTTGCATTGAATATGCTCTTCAGCATTCCTGTATGGTGTGGTGTTCTTCTAACAGGGCTTAGCACACTCTTCCTTCTTGCACTGCAGCAATATGGGGTATTTCCAGATTTACATTTTTCTGCATTTTGCTTATGTTGCAGCAATACAGTTTTAGAGATGAGCTTTAGCTATACTTTAAATGCTCACCATGACTGCTTTTCTATCAACCATGCAGATTAGAAAGCTTGAATTCTTGATTGCCTTTCTTGTATTGACCATTGCGATTTGCTTCTTCCTGGAGCTGGGCTATGCAAAGCCTGATGTTGGAGAAGTTTTTTATGGATTATTTGTCCCTCAATTAAAAGGAAGTGGTGCTACTGGTCTTGCCATTTCACTTCTTGGTGCTATGGTTATGCCGTACGTCGTTTATATCCCTTAATAACATTCATAGCCTTTGTTTCAATATTCTAAGTCGAACTACCTGCTGCAGACACAATCTGTTTCTTCATTCGGCACTCGTGCTCTCTAGGAAAATACCCCGATCCGTTTCTGGCATCAAGGTGATGTTTCTTACCTCATTGCTTCACAGAAGCATACTTCAAAGCTTTGGTTGCTGCTTTATGATTTAAGTTGCAATTCCACATTCTATAGTACTAACAGTACACATTTTCATCACAGGAAGCTTGCAGATTTTATATGATCGAGAGTGGATTTGCTCTCATGGTGGCTTTCCTGATTAATGTATCAGTCATTTCAGTTAGTGGTGCAGTTTGCAATTCACCAGATCTAAATATGGAGGACCAGATGAGCTGCAATGATTTGGACTTGAATAAAGCTTCATTTTTATTGAGAGTACGAGTGATCTTAGCAACTTTTTACCATATCCATATTTACCTCATGGGATTTGGTTCCTCCCTCATCAATGTTGTGCCATTTTTTTTACAGAGGTTTTGTGTACTTCTTGCAGAATGTATTGGGTAAATGGAGTTCAAAACTTTTTGCCATTGCTTTATTGGCATCTGGACAGAGTTCTACCATAACAGGGACCTATGCAGGACAGTATGTTATGCAGGTATTATACTGCTGCTCCTTTTGCCATGTTAAAGCTCTTCTTCCTTTCATTCTCTGAGTTATGGCTCTCATCCATTATGTATTGTAGGGGTTTCTCGATTTGAAATTGACGCCATGGGTCCGAAACTTTTTAACCCGATGCTTAGCAATTGTTCCTAGTTTGATTGTTGCAATCATTGGTGGGTCTTCTGGGGCTGGGAAGCTCATCATTATTGCGTCGGTAAGCGATATACTTCCTACGAATGTAATATAGCTTAAGGTTGAAGGCCAAACCATTTGACTCCCTGCAATCATCTGTTTTCTGCAGATGATTTTGTCATTTGAACTTCCTTTTGCTCTCATTCCTCTTCTGAAGTTCACAAGCAGCAGGACCAAGATGGGAACACATGTCAACTCCACTGCGGTAATTTCCAATTGACCCAAGTAGCTAACTCTATAACACTTCATTTTTCTTTTCTTAGATGATTCCAGACAAAGGTCGAGTTAAAACATCTTTCAAATCCTTATAACGAAGGCCTGTTTGATAACGAGTTCGTTTTTTAAAATTGTGCTTGTTTCTCATCATTTCCTTCAAATGACTTTCATTTTTCTTAAGAAAATATTTGAGTTGTTAGCCACATTCCAAAAACTAAAATAGGTTCGGTTCTAAACTTAACTTGAATTTTGAAAACATCTCTAAAAAGTAGAAAACAAGACAAAGAACCCCATACGCAAAAGTAGTGTTTATAAGCTTTTATCTTATAAAAAAATAAAAAACTAAAAACTGTATCAAATTAATTCGGTGAGATCCCACATTGGTCAGAAAGGGAAACGAAACTTTCTTTAAAGGGTGTAGAAATCTCTCCCTGCAAGGTTTTAAAAACCTTGAGGTGAAACCTTGAGGTGAACCCCAAAAGGAAAAGCCCAAAGATGACAATATCTGCGGTGGGTGTGGATTGTTACAAATTCCTATCGTCCACAAACATCAGGAAGAAAATAACACCGTTCTTTATTTCGGTTCTTATCTTGAATGGTGCTCATTATAGAGTTGAATTTGATGCCTTTTGAAATTTTACCTAGATTATTATACAAAATGTAAATGGTTATTTTAATCTTAGAAAAAGGATCATAACATGTTATATCATACTAATCCTATTACGAAGGAAAGGCTAGATTATTCTGCTTGAAATACATTCTCCTTTTAGTTTTTATCTCAAAGGATGAAGCTGATCATCATAGTTTTCTTTCTGATCACTTGATTAATTTTCATTCGAAATGCAGATTACGGTATTGACATGGATTATTGGGTGCCTGATCATGGCTATAAACATATACTACCTCATGACCCGCTTCATCCACGTTCTCCTTCATAACGACCTCCAACTCGTAGCAGTCGTCTTCATAGGGATACTTGGATTTTCAGGGATGGCAATATATTTAGCAGGAATAACTTATCTGGTTTTCAGAAAGACCAAGGAGAGCACCCATCTGTTAGCACTAACAACAGAAGAAAGCCAACAACTGAGCAACACACCGAGTAAGAGGTCAGGATATGGTCTCCCAAATGAAGATTTAACAAGCATGCAGTTGCCTCAAAGAGTTAGAACTATAAGTGATGATGTAAACTGACAAAATTATGGCTAAAAACTTGAGGCATACAACAAAGGCAGATCCCTTGGGTTTTGGTTTCATTTGTTTGGAAAAACAACACACACATGAAACTCAGAAGCACAGCCAAATGGGTTTATAGTTCAATCTGCTTATAACCCAATTCTACCTATATATCATCATCACCTGCCTTCTGCCTACCTACCTAAAACCTAACTGCTTACAGTTTTGCAGTGTTCATTTCAGATTTTTAGGGTTTTAATTAGCTCAGAAATAATAAATTTCTTACCTTTTTGCTCCTCTTTTTTGCTCCTCTCTCTTACAAATGACACTTTATCACTATTATATTTGGGTGTTAACTTTTAATCTAACATTATCTCGTTGTGTCAAATTAGTTCATAGGTAAAAAATGCTCGATTTTTGTTCATGAATTAACGAAATCGTTAGTGTGTAATAATTTAGTTTCTATAGTGATTTAATCTTGATTCCTTTTTATCATGCAATAATTGACAACGTATGATACCTTTACGAGCTACGTGAATCCAAACCATGCATTTTACTTGATGCTAACTTATTAAATTATTAAACCCATACACCAAATATCACCTTTATTAATCCACAATGTTGGTTTTTTTTTTTTTTAAAATCCATTTTGTTTTATGGATGCAAAGACAAAAACCCAATAAAATCATGAAGAAACATCTCGAGAACTATTAAATCATTCGAGAAAGGAATATTACAACCCCACCAAAATGAAGGCCACATGGTTTGCTTTCTATGATGGAAACCAGTATGGACCCATTCTATAAGGGTCAAACTCTTGTAATAGTAACTATGTAAATCTTAAATGTTGTATTAATAAAACATTTGAACATATTCCTCAAAATAATAATAATAAAAATAAAAAGTATTTAGATCAATTTCCATTACGAGTCAAGAAAAGTCAATAAAAAAATTTCAAAACTTCTAAGAAGCTATACATATATAAACATCTTATTCAACGTATCATATTGGATTTTTTTTTTAAAAGCCAAAAGTTTATATAAGAAAGTTGAAATAAAATAAAATAAGTTTATGCATAGTACATGCTCTTATAATTTGAAAACACCAATAAAAAACATGGTAAATTTTATAGTGGAGAATAGGTCTAGAAGGTGTATCCAATCCACCCACCCACTCACTATGGGTTAAATAAAAGGGGGCCAATAAAATAGGAACTCGTATGCTTTTGTTCTCATAATGAATGGCGGACTCGGAATAGAATATAATCAAAGTGTGGCGTTTTCATTTAAAGTGCTTTCTATTCCATTCTTTTCAACCCATCTTAATTTCCTCTCTTTATTATTATTTTTTTAACATAATATTTAGATTAATCAATGTAACTATCATTTTATTAAATATTTGATATTCCAAATAGATATAAGAAAAGTCTTCCACTCAGATCTTATAATTATAAAATTTTGATCATTGAAATTCCACTAATATTTCTTTTTAAATTTGTAAGTGATTTGGACCAATATCTAATTATGATATGAGAAAATAAAATTGGTATAATTCTTTGAAAAATAGTGAAGGAGATAACGAAAGAGTATGATTCGAGAATTGGTATGCTTCTTAATGACCGAAAGTGTTAGCCTATTCTAGTAAACTTCACAAATAATTTCTTTAGTTTTTTAGTGATTGATTTCTTTTTGTGACCACACAACTCCCACTACTCCCATCTTCGATTAACTACGCGGTTATCATTAAAAAAAAAAAAAAAAGTAAGAATTTGTATAGGTATAAAAATACTCGATAAGTAGTTTATTGATCGACTTAAAATTGCATTTATATCCTAGTTAAGTACAGCGATCTAAGTTCTAGACTCTCAGAATTTAAGTCGAGGTTCTATAAATGATATAAGCTTTTGATAGGTACTAAAGTTCCCAAGTTCTGGTTCTTATACATGAGCTAACCCCATAGTTCATTTATTTTGATGTCGCATCATCTCATGAATAGCCTAACTAGGTTCTAGAGTGAACTATCATCTTACTTACTTGTGATCATGCGTATCTATGAATGGTAAATGTCACAATCTGATTTTTTAGGTTTTGAATATTGGCCTGTGATTAAAAAAACACCAAAGAAAAGCAAATAAAATTAAAGTGAAGTAAAATAAATAAAAAATAAAATAGGTAAAAATTGGGTAAAGTTAAAAATAAACAACAAGAAAAATAATAAATAAAAAATCAATACAAGAATATTTGCAAATCGAGGTTATTTGAGTTTATTACAAACGATGAATGAGTTTGGGATGCAATTTCGAACAAAATACAAAATATTCACAACATGCAAATGGACTAACGCCCCAGAACGAACCACTATGTGACTAAATAGTTTCTGAATGCTCTCTGACCTCGATCGGGAGTCAGCAAGCACCTGGAAAAGAAATGAGGAATGAGGTGAGTATAAAAATAATCAATAAGCAACATACTTGTAGACTCTCCTAGCATCTTATCCTAATAAGTTACCACAAGATTTTCGGTAGGATTTAGAAAATAACTCCTAGTTCTACAGCTAGCTGCGCTTCTGGGAAGACCTCAAAGTTTTGAATGATTCTTTTACTTCTTATGAACCCACTTTAGGTCTAGAGGTAGTTCACCCATTTCTAGCATTGCAAATTTACTGGAGGACGTGTCATAGCTTATGGTGAACTAACTTTACAGTTCTCTTGACTATTCAGCTTGCATGGCCATAACAATGAACATCCGACATCCTAGGTTGAGATGTGACCTCATAAAATCTATTAAGGTAGTATGACATCTAGCTAGTCTGAACATCATTTATAGAAGGTTAGTTGATGACCCTTCCACAGAGCCATAGAGTCACACTGAATGTGGGGTAGACACCCCATACTTAGCCAACTACTAGGTTACTTGCACGGTTCCACTCCACCTCTCATGATGAGTTTACAATGCAAAGGTCCTGTTTAGGAGACCCCATACCTGGCCTCAGCACACTACCCTATCCAGTCTAGGCCTAGCTTGACTGTACCTCTCTTGAGGGCTTACCGCTTGATAGAGACATTATTGAGTTCGACCTAGGTAGTTGATAACGCTACGAGGTGTCGGAGAGAATGGAGGAACAGAAACTCTAATGACACTATTCACAATCCTATTAGGCATATTAAGCCTTCTTAGTCGTCTTTTCCATGTAGGTTTACTCAATTCTTAGGGCTTATAGGCGGTTCATTTTCAGGATGCTCGAGACTAGCTCTTCAAGACTAATTCAATCGCCTGGAGAATTAAAGTCTATACCATTGATCGACATGTTTTCCCGAGCTTGAGTTTCTGCTTGCTAGGAGCTCCATTTTTTTAAAAAAGATTCTTTAGTAAGACATAATTCAAGTCAAAATAAGGTTAGTATCAAAATTGGGGTGAAAAACTAACCCTGGAGAGTCAAAATGGACTAAAATAGCAAACTCAAGCACTGTGTGCCCTTCTAATTATCTTTCATGCACACAACCCACACACAAATATAGACGCACCTAAGGGGGAAGTAGTCACACTCTTACTATGCCACACATCACTCATTGGATGTCGCTTCCATGTCGAGTCTGGTCAAAGCATGGGTTGTCCGAGTTGGTTTGATCAGTTCTTTTCGGAGCAGGTAGCAGATTGGGTCATGGTTTAGTTATTGGGTTGGGTCACTTCACTAATCGTGCATGCCAACCAAATGTCAAAACCTTCCTCTTTCATTGGCCGCCATGTGTCTTTGCCGATGCTCGACGTGCGTCATCCCCTCTTCTAGAAGCGCGTTCACCTGTGATTCGATTCTTTGTCAGTTTTATAAATTTCAGTCGTTTTTTTCCTATTTTCTTTAGAGTTTCATAACATTGTTTAGGTTATTCGAATAAATTTAGTTCCTTCCTTAGAGTTGTTGAGTTAGAATCCATATTTCCAACAAAATAATTTTCATCCTCTTTTGTTAACTACACATAGAAATAATTGCATGCATAGTTGGTCCAAGACACAAACTTATAGTTCTTGATGATCATCAGAACTCCAACTTCCGGTCCAGTTCGACTCAAGGTTCCTTCACAAAAGTTGTGCGAAATGTCTCCTAGAAGAATATAATATTAAAATTTCAGAACTTATCTTTACTAGACTCTCACGTATTTGAGGAAAAGGAGGTTAAATCTCGAAATACTTACCTCTAGTTCTTTCTCTATCTTTGATAGATTAGATGAACCAAATGAAGTATAGTTCTTCTTTAGCCTCTAAATAGTTATTGTGAAGAAACCTTGGCCAAATTCAGACTCTCTGCCACTAGTTAGGGTGGATGATGATTTCTCCTTCCTCTTCGTCCAATCCTTTAACTTCTTTTTCTTTTTCTTCTTTATTTTCTTTACTTATTCGTTAATTGGTCACTTACAAACCCCTCATTTGGAAAGAGAGTCCAAATGACCATTTTGCCTTTTGGGTTGACTTTTACAGTTTTCCTCTTTTTTGTGAATTTTTTCTCTCTTCTGAGTTATTTTGAAATTCAGTAGTTCAAATTCTTAATTAATTTTAGAAGATAGAACTTTTAAGAAAAAAATTAGTATTTAATTTTCGTTGGAGCTTGGGTGTTATAATAAGACATAATCTTATATAAAGTTCCAACATATGAGGGGCGTTATAAAAACATGAATGGTTAGCGAAAAAGACATGAGTTTAGCTAGCAACTCCTCGATAGGATCACAATGACATACTAAAATCTTGGTGGAAAATCATTTAAAATAGTTTGCTTTTAAATGTTTGCATGGACTTAAATATTCACTTTATTTCAAATTTAAAGGTAAAATCAAAGAAATAGCGTAATTGAAAATAGAGAAAACAACCTCTCCTATCAAAGTTTGAAAGGAATGCAATTGCCCTATCCTAACCCGAGAGTTATGACTTAAATTCAGAAATTCATCTCTATCTTGATTTTATTCCCATTGCCTACATAGGTGACACAATATTGGTACATGAGAGCCTTTACCTCTATCTAAAAAATTAATAAACATGATTTCAGTATTTAAAAATAGTCAATAAGTAACCTCCTTTTTGGGTGAAAAAATGCCATCACAAGCAATCATGATTCATGGTTGGACTTGTCATGTTGTGACCGTTTTTTGGGCTTTACTTTCTTTTTTAGTAGGGTGGACGTGTAATACTTTTTTACATACAGTTCATGCAGCGAGCTCGTCTACGTACTCCTGAGGCTTGATTACGGGCTAGTGCACACTCACGCTTCTGAAAATCAATAATATGAAAGGAGTACATGTCATATCATGGATACATGTCCGTACAAAAATATGTTGGAGAAGTATTCCATGCTTATGATATACAACATGCATGAGGTCTTGCATTCTAAATCATACTTCATATTTATGATGCATATCATACTTCCATACTTTTTAACATAATCTTCCTATGAGAAATACATACGTGAACATGGCATATCATTCATTCTTAACATACTTGACTCATCGAATGTCTTATAGGCATAACATGAACATGATATCATAATATACATGACATAACATTCTAGAAGTACATGTGTAACCGCCCAAGCCCACCGCTAGTAGATATTTTCCTCTTTAGGCTTTCCCTCAGGGTTTTTCTTTGGGCTTTCCCTCTGGGCTTGCCCTCAGGGTTTTTCTTTGGGACTTTCCCTTCCGGGCTTCCCCTCAGGGTTTTAAAACACATCTACAAGGGAGAGGTTTCTACACCCTTATAAGGAATATTTCATTCACCTCTCCAACCGATATAGAATCTATGTCCATGCTGGCCCACCATAAGCAGATATTTTTTTGTATAAGCACCAGTCCACAGCTAGCGGATATTATCTTCTTTGGGCTTCCCTTCAAAGTTTTAAAACACGTCTACTAGGGAGAGGTTTCCACACCCTTATAAAGAATGCTTCGTTCTCCTCTCCAACCGATGTGGGATCTCACTTTATGCATCACATGATACTCATAAACATTACATAATCATAAAAACATCACATAACCATAATAAACATCACATAATCATAATAAAATATATCATAACATCAAAAGATGACATGTATAGGCCACTGTATCATTCATACAACACTAAGTCATCCAACCAAGCCCATAGGCATTCCAATAGTGTAATTCTTTTTACTTGGTTGACCTAAAATACCAAAGTCCTAAGACTCAGAAACCCTAGACCTCCCAAGGTACAACAAGTTCATGACTTAGATTGCAATGCGTGGAACATAAAAAGCTCTTGGATGCAGGTTTAGACTATGCCGCTTGGAACGTATGAAGCCTTGGATACATGTATTCAGAGTAAGCTGCTTGGAATGTATGAAACCTTAGCATAGTTTTTAGATTATGTAGCAAGAAATGCATGAAATCCTGGATACAGGTATAGACTACACCACTTCGAATGCATGAAGCCTTGAACGTAGGTTCAGACTGTGTCGCTTGAAACGCATGAAGCCTTGAATATAGGTTGTCAGGTTTATATCTTGTACTGTAAATCCTAGGAGGAGTGTGTTAGGGAACAAAACGAGAAAAAAGAACGAGAGCTAACAAAGAACAAGATTAAGGACAAGAATAAGGACAAGAACTAAGAACTAAGGATGAAGACTAGAACATGAATCTAGATCCAAGTTCTTAAAACTAAGAACCTAGAAACTCATAGCTAAGAGATAAGAGCTCTGAGCTAAGACCCTTAAGATAGAGCCAAGACCCTTAAGATAAAGCCAAGGTTAAGAATTCATAACTCAAGACCAAGGTCCTTGGACTACCCTAATAAGAACTAAGAACTCAAGAACAAAACCCATGAACCCAAGTTCTTAGGTCAAGAACAAGAACAAGACAAGAAATATTGTGGTACCCTAGTACACCTTAATGGCACGATTAAGAGCCTACAAATAGGCTACTTATTGAGTCATTGATCTCACTAAAATTCTCTCATGTTTTTTAGGTTACAAGGAGCTGGTGGATGATGGACATGGACTTGGATCAGGTGCCATACAAAGCTATACTACTTTCAAATGCTTTAACATTAATTTTTTTTTTTTTTTTTTTTTTTTTTTTTTTTTTTTTTTTTTTTTTTTTTTTTTTTTTTTTTTTT
>NC_036640.1:5879465-5890736 GCF_002806865.2 Cucurbita pepo subsp. pepo
CCTATTTTTTTTTTTTTCTTGAAGACCCCTAATTACTGCAAACTTTAGATGTGTATAAAATATATTTGTGTTTTGTTTTAAATGAAAAAAAATTTATCATCATATTTCAGTTAGTATTTAATGTTTTCAAGTCAGTTGCGACTTGTGAAAATCTGGGGTGACATTTAACTGTCTAAATTCCTCTAATAACTTAGTAGGTCTCCATGGCATCCATGAATGACTAAGGTAGCTTATCAGGTTGCCCGTACTAGAATACCCTACAAGAGAAAATTTTGAGTAATANGGGGGGGTGGGGGAAAGACGAGATGATTTTTGGTTTTCTGATGAGCATGACGACGACAAGACATGATGACTCTCCGGAGTATGCTACAATGAACGATGCATAAGTAGGGAAAAGGTAGTGACAACTTGAGGTAAGTAGAAAGCAAAACGTCGTGTTCTCGTCTCTTCATCGGCAAAGTTCAAATCCATGGAAACTAAAATCAATGGATCTATGTTTTAGACAATTATGAGGTCCTATGATGTCATGAGGATGGAAGGAAGATTGGTACGGTGTCTCACCGGTTAGATATCGGAGAGAAGAACGGTGGAATATGGTCGCCAGGAGAAAGAGAAAGGAGATCTAAAAAACTTGTGAATTCGGGCGAAGAAGACAACAGATTGGGTCGAACTCGGGTAACTCATGATCCCACTATTGTTTTGACCGGAGAAAAACAATTGTTTTTTTTTTTTTACGGAGGAGGAAATCGTTGACGAGGAAAAAGACGAAGAAATTGTTGGGAGAAGAAAATAACGTAAAAACAAAAGAGAGACAGTGGGTTGAACGCCTGATGTTATTTCTCGATGTTATTTCTCTTTCAGTCAATTTGTATATTTAAATAACAAATTACATCCTAAAAATGAAAAGAAGTGGACAACTTAATTCAATGTTTCCTCCCACTCACTTTAATTGGGTGGGTTTAACAGGAAAATAGTAATGATTTAAAATGATGTATGATGACATTATTTGATGATGATATGATGACGATGACATAATGAGATGATGTATGATATTATAATGACGTTATTTGATGATAACATGATGACATTGTCATAATACGGATGATGTATGATGTTACAACAACATACATGATGATGATATGACGATGACAACATAATAATAATGATTTATGTTAATATGATGACGTAACATTGTATCAAGATGACGTAACATTGTATCAAGATGACGTACATATATTAAATGTCATGATGCATTATGACGATGATTCATTTTTTTTTTAAAGACAAGCCTAATTGAAGTTAATGATGATGAGCGTATGAAGACCAACACCTACATGTTGCTCAGAGTAATATATGAACGATGTATAGGGTTGTGTCACGAAGATGAAAACTATAGGGACTTCATATATTTTGCGTGTACATATACATCGAGATACTTCCCCATTTATGATGATGATGATGAACATGCCTCGCATGACACTCAGGGGTCTGCTGACCTTCGGACGTCGCTACGGGCAGCTAGCTCGACTATGATGGGTCCAGGGGGGTGTGAACTTCCTGGGGATCCACACATGCACGTGTTGGTTGTGTGTAGGGAAGTACTACACATCCAATTTTTGTCTAGATCGGAGGCCACCCCTATGATGATTTTTAAATAATAGGTCTCTAGATCATCAGTTGCATGTGTTTTCATTGCTTGGCCCCAATAATGGATTACTTACGGATTATTTCTTAAAATACTAAGTCATGTGCTACATCTTTTTTAGGTAAAGGCAAGACATCCCTGTACAGCTAACGACAACATCGAAATTCGAGACCATGACACATGGATAGGATAGCTATTCTTATTTTCTTAGACTTAGGTTAGAATATGGTCTTTTTAATTATAACGTTATTTATTTCATTTAGTATTTTGTTGTGACATATTAAAGATGTTTTCGAACTCATACGTCCATGATAGTGTTTTAAGATGAAGTTTTTAAATATTTAATTTAGCATTTGAGTATACATGAAAATGACAGTAGCGACTCTAGGTAAGTGGAAATTTAGGGTCGTTACAAGAATCTTCATCACTTTTCTCCTCTGGTACACCCTTAGTGCTAGTAGTGCGCTACCAAGTAGTAGTCATTCAAGCATTTTCGAGCTAGGCCTAGGCTGAATTGGGTAGTGTGTCGAGTCGAAGCATTCTTTATAAGGGTGTGGAAACCTCTCCTTAGCAGACATGTTTTAAAAACCTTGAGGGAAAGCCCGAAAGGGAGAGTCTAAAGAGGACAATATCAACTAGCGGGGGACATGGGCTGTTACAATGTACATCATCATATAACATCATCACATCATCATATTAAGTCCTCACATCATCATTTAACATCATCACATCTGTGAATGTTTGCTGAATCCACCCCACTTAAATTGTGGTGAGGGTTCTCCTATTTATAATCATTTACAGAATACAGAAATATGGTAAATTACAAATAATATGGAAATAACAATAAAAGAAAAGAATAATAAATGAATACAATATATTTGCCTTTAATAAAAAGGCAAATATGGTAAGCCGTAATGTAAGACAAATATCTAGATATTTGCGTTATAATGAACGGTCAACTATCCTTAACACCTCCCCGCAAGCTGAGCGTCGGATTTGAACGAACGTGAAGCTTGGATTTGAAAAATTCAAAGAGAGGTTGAGAAATACTTTTTGTGAAGATGTGAACAACTTGGAGAAGAGAAGGTACATATTGTGTGCGAAGTTTGCCAATGATAACAAGTTCTCGAAGAAAATGATAATCTAGTTCAACATGTTTGGCCCGCTTGTGAGAAACGGGATTAGAGCTAAAAAAGAATAGCACTTTTATTGTCACATAAGAGTAAGGGCTGCTGTGAAATAGGGACCTTGAGGTAATGCAAAAGATGCGTAACCCAAAGAAGTTCAGCAGCAGTTGTGGCAAGAGCACGATACTTAGATTCACAGCTGGAGCGTGAGACAGTAGGTTGCTTTTTGGCACTCCAAGAACTGAGATTGTTACCAAGATAAATAGAATAGTCAGATGTAGAACGACGAGTATCGGGACAACCAGCCCAATCAACATCTGAATAAGCGACTAGCGTACTAGGAATAGTGGATGGATGAAAGGTAAGACCAAAGTGGAGTGTTCCTTTGACATAGCGAAGAATACGTTTGACAGCAAGAAAGTGATCTGCAGTAGGAGCATGTAAGAATTGACTGACAGAATTGACTGCATATGCAATATCTGGATGCGTAATAGTCAAGTACTGAAGGGCGCCAACAAGAGATCTGTAGAGAGTAGGATCAGAGAAAGGAGAACCATCAGCAGTCAGGTGTTGAGAAACAACCATGGGAGTGTGAACTGGTTTGCTATCGAGCAACTGAGCACGAGTAAGAATATCTCGAGCATATTTTAACTGACTAATAAAGAGACCATCAGGAATGGGTGAAGCTTCAAGACCAAGAAAGTAACTGAGAGAACCCAAATCTTTGGTAGCAAACTCAGAATGAAGCTTGCGAGTAAAGCTGTCAATAAGAGATGAGTTGTTGCCGGTAACAATAATGTCATCAACATAAAGAAGCAAATAGATAATGTTAGATTGCTGATGAAAGACAAAAAGGGACGTGTCAGCGCGACTGCAAGAAAACCCAAGTGTGAGAAGAAATGAGCTAAAACGCTGAAACCAGGCGCGAGGAGCTTGCTTTAAGCCATATAGGGCTTTCTTTAATAGACAAACATGAGAGAAAATTCGAGGATCAATATACCCAGGAGGTTGTTCCATATGAACACGTTCAGTAAGAGTTCAATTAAGAAAAGCATTCTTGACATCAAGTTGTCGAAGAGACCATTTATTTGTGACTGCAATAGAAAGCACAACACGGACAGTGGTAGCTTTGACAACCGGACTGAAAGTGTCAGTGTAGTCAAGACCAGGAACCTGAGTATAACCTTTGGCAACAAGACGAGCCTTGAAACGCTCGACGGATTCATTGGGCAAATATTTAATACGAAACACCCATTTAGAGCCCACGATGTTGGTGTTGGTAGGGTGAGGAATCAAAGTCCAAGTATCATTTTGTTGTAATGCTCGAATTTCTTCATTCATGGCAGCAACCCAAGTAGGATTCTTAGCTGCAGATTTGAATCCTTTTGGTTCAATGGATGCAAGAAGAGCAGAAAGAAGTCCAGATGAGCCCAAAATACCAAAATTTGCTGGATGACGAGTCTTGAATATACCAGCTTTGGCTCGTGTGATCATAGGATGAGTGCCCAAAGAAGAGAAATCAACAGGAGGTTTAATAGAGGTCGAATTAGAAGTCGAGGGTGGCAAAGTGGAACCTGCAAGAGAAGTATCAACCTGCACAGACTCATCTACAAGGTCAGAACAAATATCACACGGGGATGAACTGGATCGAGGAGTTTGCGGTGATGAAGTGGTAGGGGGGGATGAATCAATATGATGAAAATGTGGTTCTAAGAAATTTGAAATAGGAATAGAGGAAAGAGGTTGGGTCTGGGAGCTAGGGATAGTAGGAAAGTGAGTTTCATCAAATTGAGCATGACAGGTGATATATAGCTTAGTGGTGGCGGGATCAAGACAGCGGAACCCTTTATGAGCAGGACTATAACCCAAAAAAATACAAGGAATGCTGCGGGGAGAAAGCTTGTTAGGCATATAATCACGCAAATAAGGATAAACACGACAACCAAAGGGATGAAAATTGTCATAATGTGGAGTGTAGCCATAAAGGAGTTCAAAGGGTGACTTACCTCCAAGAAGTGGAGTAGGCAACCGGTTGATAATATAAGCTGTAGTGCTGAAGGCGTCAACTCAAAAACGAGGAGAAAGATGTGAGTGAAAGAGAAGGGCCAAGCCAGTCTCAGTCACATGACGATATCTTCTCTCAGCACGGCCATTTTGAGCAGGTGTATATGGACAAGAGAGTTGATGGTGGATGCTAGAATTACGTAAATGAGTTTTGAAACAAGTGCTAGTAAATTCGGTACTTCCATCACTTTGAAATACCTTGATACGAGAAGAATATTGATTTTCCACAAAATTTTGAAATTGAAGAAAAATATCAAAGAAATCAGATTTAAATTTTAAAGGGTAAAGCCAAGTGAATCGAGAATAATCATAAATAAAAATAACATAATAAAGAAAACCCGAATTTGATTTGACGGGGGAAGGACCCCAAAGATCACAATGAATAAGATCTAACACATGAAACGACCTGCGTTCATGGCGGGAATAAGGCAATCGATGACTTTTCGCAAGCCGACAAGTATTACATAATGATGAAGAAGGCAATAAAGACGTAAGAGAAAGATGACCTTTTCTATTTAAAAAAGAAATAACAGAATAATTCACATGACCCAGACGAGCATGCCATAAATCGTATGAAGCACGTAAAGATTTGTTTCTAAGGACTGAAAAAAAAGCAGAGTTGCCACGCTCCAGCACATATAGCCCTTCATCTCTTTTATCGGTTGCTATCACCCTTCCTGTTTGACGATTCTGGATAGTAATAAGATTATTAGTAAATATAACGGAGAGAGGAAAATCAGACGTTAATTTACTTATGGAAAGAAGATTTTTAGTGAGATAAGAGACAACCAAGACATCTAATAAGTGAATTTTTGGAATAGGAGAAAGAGTATCGGTGTGGGTAATGGGTAGGGATGCACCGTTTCCTACGATCACCGTTTCCTACTGATCCAAAATAGATGGGTCGGCAGTCATATGGGCCGAAGCCCCAGTGTCCAGAAACCAATCGGCAGCATCCGGTCTAGCAATAGAACATGACGTGTTAAAGGCTGCAGCAAGGTGAGTATGAGAAGAATCAGGTCGAACATACCGTTGGTTGCAGCGGTCAGCATAATGACCCTCTTTGCGGCATATTTGGCAGTAAGGTGGTCGACGACCCTGACCTGAGTGGGTTCGTCCTCGATTGGAAGAGTTGGTTTATGGGAATAAGAACGACCTCGCTGGTTGCTAAAGGAAGCAGGGTGACTTCCATGGGTGCGACCACGATTAGTGGCTGTGAATGCTGTAGAAGTGGCGTAAGAGGACTCAAAAGGAGCGCTGGAACAACTCAAAACTTTCAGCTTTAGAGACTAAATCTGCAAAACAGGGGATAGGGGTGAGAGCCATATGAGCAGTAGAAAAAGCTGAAAATTCGATGCCGAGTCCACGAAGGAACCAATGTACTTTATCAATGTCATTGACAGGTTTGCCAATGGCATGAAGTTGGTCACATATTGTTTTGAAGGCACGAACATACTCAACAATAGGTTTGGTGCCACGTTTCATCAGCTGCAAGTCATCCTTGAGTCTCAGTTCACGAGCTTTCAAATGATGGTTGAACGTAGTTTCCAACGCAAGCGAAACATCATGTGCAGTAGAGAGACCAACGACAACAGCCATGGCTTCCTCGGTGAGAGAGGAGAGCAGGAGACAGAGAAGTCGTTGATCGGCTGCTCTCCACGCAAAATATTTGGGGTTGAGTGTTGAGGAGGTTTCTTGTTCAAAGTGAAGTGGTGGTACCATAGTTTCATCAACATAGTGCAGCATGTCTTGACTCTCAAGGAGAGGGAGAAGTTGGCTTTTCCAAAGAAGATAATTGGAGGAAGAAAGTTTGATGGTGATTATATCGATTAGAGTGTTGAAAGGAAGAAGATGATAAGAGGATTCGGAAGCTAGAGAAGAAAGGATCAAGGTTGTTAAACCGAAAGGGCTCTGATACCATGTGAATGTTTGCTGAATCCACCACACCTGTTTGGTGGTGAGAGTTCTCTTATTTATAATCATTTACCGAATAGAGAAATATGGTAAATTACAAATAATATGGAAATAACAATAAAAGGAAAGAATAATAAATGAATACAGTATATTTTCCTTATAATGAACTGTCAACTATCCTTAACAACATCATCATATAACATAATTACATCGTCATTTAACGTCATCACGACACATATAGCATCATCACGTCATCATATAACACATCACGTCATCATATAACATCATAACATTATCATATAACGTCATCACATCATCATATAATGTCATCACATCATCATATAACGTCATCACATCATCATACAATGTTATCACATCATCATATAACATCATCACATCATCATACAATGTTATCACATCATCATATAACATCATCACATCATCATATAACATCATCACATCATCATATAACGTTATCACATCATCATATAACATCATCACATCATCATATAACGTTATCACATCATCATATAACATAAAACATAAATGACAAGTGCAAGGGCCGCTGAGCACGTGTCGTCATACATAAGATAAGTCTTCCGACCGAGCCGATAGTAAGACCACTTGCCTGATTAGCTTAAACTGGTGTTACAAATTTATCCTTAATGAAAGTTCGATTTTGTACTTTGAAATCCAAATCAACCTATGTGAGCGCATGACATCAATTTCAATTTCAAACTTCTGTCAAACTATTTCGCTAAGTTTTACCATGGTTCATGTGTTAGACTTAACATTGGACACTTTGCATGATTAGAGTCTTGGAAGTATATATATATTATTTTTATTAAAAATCTCATTTTCTGCTGTTATTTATTTTAAACCTACTAACAATTTAATATTATCTTTGATCTTCCCTTTGCTTTTCCTTCCATTTTTTATTTTGTTCATAGTTATTTATTTTATTTTATTTATTTATTATTATTTTTTTTTTTTGTTGCCAATTTTAATAATTCTTACTTTTTCTTTTAATGATTGATTTTCTAAAACTCATAAAAAATTCTTCAAAATGGTTGTTATTTAATTTCTAACATAAAAGTAACTGATTGCAACCAAATTAATATAATTCCATCAAAGAAAAAAAAGCAAAGAAAAAAAAGGAAAGGTAAAATATGACGACTAACCTCTTCAAATCTTCAAATGACATCNTTTTTTTTTTTTTTTTTTTTTAATTTAAAAAATTCTAGTTTTTATGGAGGAGCCCGTGTGAGAGTTTAGGAGAGGGATAAAATTAGTTATTATTAATTAATTAATTTTTTTTGTATCATTGTTCGAGGAATGGAACCACAAAGGTTGACATAATATTTAGTCGGCACAAGAGGGTCGTCCAAGACTAGAATGACTTTATAGTTCTATGGAAGGATCTGCCAACTAACCTTCCATGGATGATATTCAAATTTGTAGACAACATACTGTCACCAGGCTATTATAAGGCAGTGCCTCAACCTAAAACGTCGATCATTCATTGCGTAAGCAAAGCAAGCTACCTAAGTCAAATAACAGAAAGGTTGGAAAACCTTTACACACTCCTAGGGGTAAGATTCAGCTTAGAGATCTGATTGGAACTTCGAGGCCTCCCTACATGCTTAGATAGTAGTAGACACTAGGCCTAAACTTCTTAGAACATAAAGAAAAGTCTGTGAGTACCTATTAGGTGAAGGATGCAACGAGAGCCTACAAATTGGTTGAGTATTTTTATACTCACTCATTTCTCATTTGTTTTCACGTAACTCTATTCTTGGCCACCTCTCCTCCTTTCTATGCTCCGCAAGTGGGGGACGGCTCGACCGCAGGCAACAACGTCCGATGGGGCCTTGCTCCGACCTGAGCTATGCAACAACGAGATCCCCCTTGATCTTTGCCGGATGTGCTTGACGGTCCTTTTCCGGAACCTGACGAGAATGAATGAAAGAAGGGAGACTCCTTATTCATGAGGTACTTGATTATCAAAATCGAAATAGTCTCGTCCGTCCGGTTTGGTGCCAGTTGAAGTGAGGAACATTCGATCATTCCATCAAACTTTTCTAAGTTAATCTATACTAAACTCATAAAATTTGAATAACACAAAACTGCTTCCTCCTAGCAAAACTAATATTATTTGTTGAGAAAAAAAAAAAGAAACCTCTAACTTCTAATGCAAGAATAAACATAAAACTTTTTCTCTTAAAAAAAAAAAAAAAAACTCAATAATTACACACAAGTCTCTCTCAAACTCCAATTAAATAATAATAATAATAATAATAATAATAATAATAAATAAATAAATAAATAAATAAATAAAAAGTATGGTTAATTCATCTGAATTTGTGTACACGAATCTCTCGAAATTAATAGTTAATTCATGTGAATTTGTGTACACGAATCTCTTGAAATTAATAATTTATAAACATATAGATATTTTATGGTGGGACAAGAGAGGAGAACAAAACACTTTTGGTAAGGGTCTGGAAACCTTTTCTAATAGACACATTTTAAGCTTTGAGAGAAAATCTGAGAGGGAAAGCCAAAGAGGACAATATGTGCTAGCGGTGGACCTCGGCTGTTATAAATGGTATCTGGTAGAGCCAGACACCAGACGATATGCCAGCCTTCTGGCTGTTCCTCAAAGGGGGGTTGACACGAGGTGGTATGCCAGTAAGGACGTTGGCCCTAAAGGGGGTGGATTTGGTAGCGGTCCCACATCGATTGGAGAAAGGAACGACTGCCAGCAAGGACGCTGGTCCCCGAAGGGAGGTGGATTGTGATGTCCTACATTGGTTGGGGAGGAGAACAAAACACCGTTTATAAGGGTGTGAAAACCTTCCCCTAGCATACGCGTTTTAAAGCTTTGAGGAGAAGTCCGAAAAGAAAAACCCAAAGAAGACAAAATCTTTTAGCGGTGGACCTGGGCCGTTACATTACAGCACTTAAATCCCATCGCTATCTTAATCATTTCTATATAAAAACGCTCTCAATTTAGGTCAGATTTTTCTTAGAGGAAATTATGCAATTTTTATAATAATAATAAAAGAAAGAAGTATTCCAATATTTGTATAATTTTCTAAAAGTCCATTTGTTTACACAACAAAATGTAGGATTTTTCTCCACCAACTCTTTATCGTGGAAACTTGGCCAACCTTAGCTGACTCACCTACCCAAGGACACCTCTTTTAATTTTTAAATGCTTCTATTTTATATTCTCCACTAATTTATTTTCTTAACTTTTTCCCCATATTTTTTTAAATTGGAAAATAATATTCATTCATATGAAAATATAGAAAAAAAAAGGGTATAATTCTATGTTTTAAATAAAATTAATTTTTAATTTAGTCCATAATACACATAGGACCTAATTACCCATTGAATCATTATTTTGACTCAACTCATATCCTTAATTTGGTTTAAGATTATGTATAGTCTCAAGTCAACTATGAATTAAATAATTGATTCATATATAATAAATATTAATTGATTTGACGTAATTTTAAGAGTAGGTTTGAAATTAATATTATATTTGGAGTTGTGAAAGAATGAAAGACTTAATTTTAAAGTCAAATTTCAATTATAAAAAAGCGATGCCATTTTCTTTAGTGGGTAATTGGTGTAATGTGCATTTTCATACACAACTCAAATATGGCGCAACCACAACACATTTCCAAGAAATTGCATTTACTATATTTGGTCAAAAAAAAAAAATAATACATATATTGAATTAATTTCCCATCATATTCTTTTTTTAATGTAAACTAAGATTATTTTAAGTGTCACAAATTTTGGATATTAAACTTGTGGGAAAGATCAATGCTGAAGTTGGGAGGGCAGAGGAAGATGACCCTTTTCTTGTAAGCTCTTCACTGTTTCATATATGCATTGTTTGATTGGTGTGAACTCCATTCCCAATGACTTCAATTTCTCAACACTGTATTTATAAGGCTTCTTTCTGGGATTCACCTCATCAGAACACCTACACAAATTTCACCAAATACAACACATTATTCTCAACAATCAAAGCGCCTCCAACATGTGAGTATCTATGAGGAATCGAACTTACTTGGTTGGAAGTGGATATTGAGGGAACAACTTAGCAAGAACATCAACCAATTCTCCACGATGAAGCATGCTCTCAACGCATATATATCTGCCTGAGGCTGACGGAGTTTCATAAACCAACACATGGGCTTTGGCCACATCCTTGACATCAACATATCCTTGAACTGCATTTACATATGTCTTGGCTGACCCTGTCAAGTACTTCATTATATGAACCACGCTCGCATTCACACCCTCTTGCAATAGAGGCCCCAATACCAACATTGGGTTCACCACTACTAAATCCACTCCTTTTTCTTCTGCCACGGCCCATGCTGCCTGCTCTGCTATTGTCTTGGCATAGCAATACCAATTCTGTACATAATTTCCACACTTTAATTTCATGTATTTTTATAAATTTGCCAATTTTTTCTTACTTAATTAAAGGTTTTTTTT
>NC_036640.1:5891041-5941426 GCF_002806865.2 Cucurbita pepo subsp. pepo
TTTTTTTTTTTTTTTTTTTTTTTTTTTTTTTTTTTTTTTTTTTTTTTTTTTTTTTTTTTTTTTTTTTTTTTTTTTAATGTTACCTTGGTGTTCTTGCAAAAGTCAAGATCACTCCAACAAGACTCATCCACCACCGTGTCGAGGCTACGGTTAGGGTTCATGTAGACGGTGCCGATGGACGATGTGAACACTACTCGTCGAACTTTTGCTTCCGCTGCGGCGGTCATGACATTCTTAGTTCCAATTATGGCTTGTTCCACCTTTTCCTGTTAATCGATGGGAGTTATTAATGTTATTCAACATGGACAATGTAACTATCCAAGCCCATAGCAGCCAGTAGATATTGTCCTTTGGACTTTCCAATTTAGGTTTCCTTTTAAAAAGGTGTTTAGGGAGAAGTTTCCACCTTCTTTTTTGTCTCCAACCGACATGGAATCTTACCCAAAATAAAATAAGAAACAGAATAATATTAAACCATAAAGAGAGAGAAAATGATGAAGTGCAAGTACTTACGGGGTCATCGGTGACCGGAGAGGCAGTGTGGAAGACACCATCGCAGCCCATAATAGCAGCTTTGAGGCTTTCAAAATCAAGAAGATCAGCGCTATACAAAGAGAGACGCTCATTAGCTCCATCCAATTGCTTCAAATGAGCATTCTTTTGATCATCTGGGTTTCTAACAGTTCCTCGAACAGTGTAGCCCTTCTCAAGAAGAAGCTTTACAAGCCAAGAAGCAATGAAGCCTCCAGCGCCGGTGACACACACAATTTGGCCGGAAACTGCAGAGGAGGTATCGATCGGCATAGTGGTGGATATGGAAATGGATTGTTTGGTTTGGGTTTGGGTTCAGATGGATGCACAAAAAGGAGTGGAACTTGGGCTGCTTTTAAAGGACAGGAATTCACCTACCTCAACTTAAAAAAATTAAGCACATGTTGATGTTAATTTAAAATTGATACTTCGGGCTCCTATTATTGACTATATTTGGGTCAAACTGAGACCTCAACAACCAACGTGCTTCAGCAAACTTCCATGAATCCTCGCTCTCTATTATAACAATTTGAGAACTTTATTGAATGATTGTCTTGTAGTGACTGGAATTATATTCAAGATATATATTTTTTTAATTTTTCTTTCATGCATTTTGAGACTATAAAACTATCCCTCATATTATAGATTCAATAATATTTTCTCAATTGGATGGTAGTGGGTGCTCTGATTTTGTATCAACTTTTCATTAGAGCTGATTAATTTATCAAATTTTTAGTGTGTTATTTAAGATTTGATTTGTTTATTGTGCGGCATGCTAGATATTAATTGATTTACCTTATTGGGTCATGTGAATTTCAATTACGTTAGATAGTCTTGTTTTTTAATGTATAAAATATAGTCATACCTTTGAATATATTCCTTGCCCCTTTCAAGATAGATTTGTAGTGCAGTTATTATGAGATAAACTATTAATGTAGTTCCCCTCTTCTCTCAAATAGTTTAATTGAATTGCACTTTTGCCTTTCGACTCATTTCTACACACGATAGTAACTCTTCAAATAGCTATAATGCGCTATCATATTTGACTTTGGTCAAGCTTGACGATACGAGTTTCTAAATACCTACTGTTTGACAGAGGTACTATTAGATCTGATTTAGGTCAACAAATATTGCTATTGAGGTATTAGAGTAAATAGGAAGCGGTGTGACTCTCGTGGATATTGTTCATATTTTTCATGTGTCCGTGGGCATATTTTAAGCATTGATCTCTTCTTCCACAACTTGAAATTCAGTCCCCTAAGACGCTTAATAAAACCGTTCAAATTAAAATTAAATTGAAAAAGTTGGAGAATTCATTCTTGTCGAGGATCGGGTGTTACAAAATCTGAGCTGCGTACCCAACACTTTTTGCACACTTCTTCTAGAAGTTTGGTGTAAGCCTTTCAACTCTTATGGGAACGCTCTTATCATCAGTACCAAGGATACTATTCTCTCTGTTCTAGAACGATTCATAAATATAAAGAACAAAGAACAAAATTTTATGGGGTTCGAAAGAAGAAAAATCCAAAAAGTTTGATTGTAACAAAGGGAGTAGTTTCCTCAAGCCTATTTCTGAAATCCACAGCTGATTTTGTTATGAAATTTGGCCGGAAACATTGATATCTGAGGGTTCTTCCAAGAACGGTAAGAGTGCTAACGAACCTCTTTCCGACCCTCGCAACTCATCGTATGGTTAAGCAAAAAAAAAAAAAAAAAAAAAAAAAAAAAAAAAAAAAAAAAAAAAAAAAAAAAAAAAAAAAAAAAAAAANTATATATATATATATATAGCACATAGTTTGTAGTAAGATCTTCACTAAGTATAGACCTAACCCTTCCCCTAGGAGCCTAACAAACCACCACGACACACGAACTGGCAAGCCGCCTCGTGGCGGCACTACTAATCGAGGAAGAGCCCCAAGACAGAACAAGAATTATTGTCCTAAGTATCAGTGGCCTCACCAGGGGGAGTGTCGAGCAGGAACTGATGCATGCTATAGTTGTGGCCAAACAGGTTACTTTGCAGCAAACTGTGCTCAAAAGAGAGATCATGACACTAACTGTTAGGTTTTGACAGAAGAATAACTACGCCACAAACATAAACAATTGAAGTTTGAAGTTATGATATTATTGAATACAGAACTTTAGGTTTTGACAGAAGAATAACTACGCCACAAACATAAACAATTGAAGTTTGAAGTTATGATATTATTGAATACAGAACTTAGCTTATATAGCTAACTATTTTGACCTAATCAAATTCTTCTAACAATCCCTTCCTTAACTAATTCTTGACATTCAAGACAGAAAAACTCTGCACACCAAGTGCAACTTCCTAATGCTTCTAGTTTTAGAGGCTTTGTCAACAAATCAGCAAGTTGATTTCGGGTACCACAAAATAACAAATTAACAATTCCTTCTTTTGTAAGATCTCTAAGAAAGTGAAACCTTACTCTTATGTGTTTAGAACGTCCATGTAGAACTGGATTTTTGGATAGCTTAATAGTTGAAGTATTATCACACATTAGCTTTGTTCCTTCTATTTGAGAGTGACCAATCTATTTGAGTATCCTCCTCATCCAAACAGCTTGACATGCACAGACACTAGCAGCAACAAACTCAGCTTCTGTGGTTGATAAGGTGACTATAGGTTGCTTACGAGAAGACCAAGCTACTGCTCCTCCACTCATCACAAACTCAGCTTCCCACTATTTGTTTATACAAAGTTACATCTACTTTTGCACCATTTTCATCTTTGCCAATTTTCTATCCAGGAACAATGGGATTACAAACAGAATTGTAATTCTCTATGCCAAATTGATTTAAAACTTTAGCAGCATACTTTCTTTGACATATAAAAATACCATCTAATCTTTGTATTACCTCTATTCCAAGGAAAAATTCTAATCTAACCTAAGTCAATCATATCAAACTCTTTCTTTATGAAACGTTTAAACTCCTCCAATAATTATTCATCGTCTCCAATAAATAAAAGATCATCAACATGAATGTTTACAATAAGAATTTTACCTCCCTTCCTCTTGATTAAGAGTGTCTGCTCACTGGAATTGCTTTTGAATCCTTCCTTAATGAAGTAGGATTCTATTCAACTAAACTAGGTTCTAGGTGCTTGTTTTAATCCGTAGAGAGCTTTTTGGAGTTTGTACACCATCTCCTCACTTCCCTTTTTCTCATAGCCTTTTGGTTGTTCAACAAAAATATATTCTTTTAACTTGCCATATAAAAAAAGCTGATTTGACATCTAACTCATAGAGTTTCCAACCTTTTTGGGCGGCAAAAACAATGATCATTCTCACCGTATCCATTCTGGCCACAGGTGCATACACTTCCGTATAATCAATTCCATGCTCTTGTGTGTAGCCTTTTACAACCAATCTTGTTTTGGATTTATCAACTTCTCTAGACTCATTTAGCTTGGTTTTATAAATCCATTTCAATTTTCTTTGCTCCTACGGGTACAACCACCAAATTCCATGTTTGATTTTTTTCAATGGATTTGATTTCTTCATCCATAGCCAATCTCCATTTTGGGCTTTTGACAGCTCCCTCAAAATTCACTGGATCTAAAATCATCAAGAATGTCATATTTTCTTTATCCTCTTCAGATAAGCCTTCACCAAAATTATAATCTGCTAACCATACAGGTGGATGTCGATTTCTCCTCTCCCTATTGTCAAATTTGGTGCAACAGTTACTGGAAAATTGTTTTCAGCAACTGGTTCAATTGTTTCAGCAATCGGTTTAGTTGTTTCCTCTATGATTTCTCCTCTTTCAGCTGTGTTATTATCAATTTCAATATTTTCCCCAGTCCAATTTTGTTTCACTTCCAAAAAATTTCCAATCTCATTCATGATCTTCCTCGAAAGCTACATTACGATTTACTATAATTTTATTTGTAGTTGGATCAAACATTGTATAGCCTTTGGATTCGCTGTTGACTCCAAATAAAACACATGTTACACTTTTATCTTCAAGTTTGCTTCTCTTGGCATCTAGAATATGGACATGTCCCACACATCCAAAAACTCTGAAATAATCTATTGATATGGTTTCACTCTGCTCCAAGCCTCTTCTAGTGTCATGTCTTTTATTGCAAGGCAAGAGTGGGTGATCGATTCAAAATGTGAATCGTCCACCTGATTGCTTCAGGCCAGAAATTTTTAGGCACTTTCTTCTCTGTCAACATAGCTCTTACCAAGTTTATCACAGTGCGATTTTTGCATTCGGCTACTCCATTTTTCTGTGGGGTATAGGCTGTGGTCAATTGTCTCTTCACTCCATGCTGTTTGCAAAAATCGTTGAATTCTCCTCCTCTATCTGTCCTTAAACATTTTATAGACATTCCATTTACCTTTTCCACCATTGTTTTGAAACATTTGAAATGATAAAATGCTTCTGATTTTTTCTACAAGAAAATAAATCCATGTCTTCCTTAAAAAAATCATCTATAAAGCACAACAAGTACCTTTTCTCGCCATTTGAAGCTGGTGAAATTGGACCACGTAGATTTGCATGAACAAGACCCAATCTTTCCGTTGCTCTCCATTTACCCATTTTTGGAAATGGAGTCTGATGTTGCTTGCCTTTCATACATGCCTCACAGGTGGTGTTTGGAGCTACAATTTGCGGCAGACCTTTCACCATGTTTTTGTGTTTCAATGTGCACAAGCTTTTGTAGCCGAGATGACCATAACAATGGTGCCAAAGTGTTGATTGATCCCTATTTAAAACTTGGAGGCATCTTCCTTCATTTGTTGTGGTAGATGGTTCAGTACGCAAAATAAACAGCCGATTTGCACTAATAATTGACTACTATTTTTCCTTTTTGTGGATGATAAATGCTATATACGCCATCTTTAAATAGCACTGCTACTCCTTTTTCTTATAGTTGTCCAACGCTCAAGAGATTATTTTTGAGTTCAGGTAATCAATACACATTACTAATAGTGCAACGAACTCCATGCAAAGTTAATTTCACTACACCCTTTCTCATAACTTTTATACTTGTATTGTTTCCAAGTTTGACAATGTCGGAAAATGTTGTTGTTTTTTACTGAGCAAATCGGAGGAAATCGTTGATGAGGAAAAAAGTCGAATGAAAATCTTTGAAGAAGAGAGAGACATATGTATTGAATAACGGATTATTTGTTTCACATTTATTTAGCCTGTTTAAATAACAAATATAATCTAAAAATGGAAAGAAGTGGCTACTCAATTAAAGCCCTTCCACTCGACAGGGATATTCCACTCACTCTAATTCTGTGGCTTTCTGTGTATTTAACAAGAAAATAGGGATCACTTTCACTAAGAAGTAGGGATTTATTGTTTGAACTATGATTTGAGACCTATGGCTTGGTGTCCCGACGGTATGTTCTCCAGACTCCACGTCTTGTTCTAAGTGATGGACGCCATCTCTTTCTACATTACCTTTAGCCAGCACGGGTTCTTCTCTGCTTTGGTGAGGGAGCTCGGTTCATCCGCACTAATGACTTGCAGTTCCACCACCTCTTCTTCGAGCTTGCACGCCGCCAATCCAGGCGGTTCACCTCCTCCTAGTAAGTCTTCCATCCTCCAGTACCTGGCCACCAGACCATCATTGTGATCGGCATCCAGCGTCGAATCTGCAGTACGCGGTGTTGCAAACTCCACTGGTTTAGGGGGTGCAGCCGAAGTTGTTGTTGGAGTTGGCGTAGGCGTGCCCGATGCAGCTACTGGCAGCGGTGACGATTCTCGATGCTGCGCTCCTCCTTCTCTCGACTCGGTGACGAGGTACTCCACCGTGAATTGATTTGGATTTTGGTCTGCCTCGGTCATGTCGTTCTATTGCCAGAAGGTGCTCTCATCGAAGATGACTTTGCGCGACACGTGAGAACACCCCCTCGAAGGATCATAGAGCCTGTACACCTTGTTGTCACGTGTGTGTAAGATATCCAGTATCACAATGTTCGTTTCCTTTATGCGCTCAGTAGCGTTCTTGTACGTTTCCTTTACGCGCTCAGTAGCGTTCTTTTCTTAATGGACCTCCTACTAGGACGTAAAATTTTGATTTCTGTTGAATTATTTCAACCAACGTCTTGGAGCTATCGTTGGATCCGCTCAAGGACCTACCTGGTTTAGGTAAATATCTAATGCTCCGAATGGAGAAGTCATTTTTGGAGGAGAGACTATGTTGATGTATATTTTTTTATTGGATTTGGATCCATCGAGACTGACGGTGCTCGAACCTGTAGCTTCTGCCTTGAGAGGGCGATGCTCTGACCAATTGAACTACAATCCCGAGGAAATAAAGTGTACAACATATGTTGTTGATTTAATTTCCTTCAAACCTTTCTATGTAGATTTTTTATTCGAATTGTCAGACCTGGCCCCAATCATATGGTTTGTTGTCCCTGTGTCGTCGTCGATTACCTCCGTAGATTTGGAATCAGAATTGGAGACGTCGGGTAGGACTGATGCAATCACTCACCATGAAAAGAGCCGGCTTTTTCTCCTCGAATCGAGCCGCATGGGCCTTCTTTCCCTCGCGTGCGCTCGCGAGATTTTTGCGAGCTCAACCGACCTCTTTTATGGTAGTGATAGAGATGTCATCATTTGGCGGCAACATGGAGGAGTGAGTAAGCCTACTTGGGATTGATCTCACGATGTATGTATTTTCGCGCTTTGCATTTTCTTTAATCAATTGAGCTAATCAAGTTGGCTTTTAATAGATTTGGCTTCTCCACAATTATATGTCACCAGTAGATGAACCTTTCTCTGATACCACTTGTTATTTTTTACTGAGCAAATCGAAGAAAATCGTTGACGAGGAAAAAAATCGAAGGAAAATCTTTGAAGAAGAAATTAACGAAAAAAACAAAAGAGAGAGACAAACTTATTGAATACCGGATTATTTGTTTCTCATTGATTTAGCCTATTTAAATAACAATATAATCTAAAAATGAAAGAAGTGGCGACTCAATTAAATCCCTTCCACTCACTCTAATTCGGTGGCTTTAACAAGAAAATAGGGATCACTTTCACTATAAAGTAGGGATTTATATAACAAATGTCTTGTCTAAATTTGAAAACATACCTACACTTGCACACGTATGGTTTGAGCAACCAAAATCTAAGAACCAAGCATCACTTCTTTTTGCTTTATGTCTTTCCATAAGCCATTAACAACATTTCATCTTCTTCTTCCAGCTTTGCATAATTCAATTCCTTATTCATCTTTGGACATTCATATTGGAAATGACTTAAGTCATGACACCTATAACATTCAACAGTTGCTTTGTTGAACGTTGATCTTCCTCTTCCACGTCATCTGCCCCTGTAAGTTCTTCTTCCTCTGTTACTTATTTCTGTTTGTCCTTCGACTTTTAGAACTTGCTCCTCTCCATTAATGTTAGATCTTTGAAATTTTTGTTCATGCACCACTAATGAACTTTGTAATTCATCAATGGACATGTTATCAGTATCTTTGGATTCCTCAATGGATACTACAACATAAGTAAATTTTTCAGTCAGGGTACGCATAATTTTTTCTACAATTTTCTTGTTTGGCATATTTTCTCCATTGCTTCTCATCTTGTTGGAGATTATCATCACTCTTACAAAATAATCTGTGATACTTTCATCCTTCTTCATCTCTAGGATCACAAATTCTCCTTAATGCATTAAGAAGATATTCTTCACTTTTTGGTTTCCACCAAATTTTTGCTTCATTGAGTCCCAAACAATTTTGGCCGTGCGACGATCCAAGATTTGTTCAAAGACAGTACGACGAATTGCCTGGAAGAGGTAATGCTTTACTTGGTGATCTTTGAGTCTAGCATCATCAAGATGACCCTTTTGTGCCTCAGTCAGCATTGTTCCTTCCTCTGGTTCTGAGAAACCAATCTCCATCACACTCCATAGACTCTTTGCTATGAGCAAATTTTCCATCAGCTCAGTCCAATGATCATAGTGACCATCGAAGTGAGGGATCTTCGCTAAAGTTTTGTCTTCACTCATACTCTCTCTATTTGATCACCGCTAAAGTTTTGAATTCACTCATACTCTCTCTATTTGATCACCGCTAAAGTTTTGAATTCACTCATACTCTCTCTATTTGATCACTCAAAAAATTGTAGCTCTGATACCAATTGATGATATTATTGAATACTGAACTTCGCTTTTATAGCTTTACAAATAACCATAAATAGAAACAAATCTTGAAAACAAATCTTGGAAACAAATCTTGGAAAATATTTAAACTAAATACCTAAAAATACTCTAACTATTTTGACCTAATAAAATTCTTCTAACACTAACCGACCCGCAACACAAAATCAATAGGGTTGGGGTGCCCAAGAGCAGCTTGGGCGAGCAGTATCCCATGCAACTACAAGCAAGCAAGCCGACACGTCTGACGCAGTTATTACAGGCACACTATCCATCTTTGATCATTTGGATTTAATATTATTTGATTCTGGTTCTACACACTCGTTTGTGCTGAGAAATTCGTTGAGTTAGCTCACCTAGAAAAGGAACCCTTAGAGACCATCCCATCAATGTCCACCCCTACTCACGAGCTATTAATGGCTACTCATAGGGTTAAGCGAGGTAGTGTAACAGTGTCAGGACATGTCATAGAAGCTACATTAATATTGTTAAGTATGCAAGAGTTTGATGTCATCTTGGGTATGGATTGGCTATGCGAGAATCGCACTCTAGTAGATTGTGAAACTCGAATAGTGACTTTCAAACTCCTGTCAGGGGATAATTTTACATACAAGAGAGCCACTTCCAAGAGAACCCCAAGCGTGATAATAGTACTGAAGGCTAAGAAGATGATTCAGCAGTAACGAGCAGATAGTCTCATCAGTACACATCATTAGGGAGTTCGTAAATGTTTTCCAAGAGGATTTGCCAGGTTTGCCCTCAGTCAGGGAAGTTGACTTCCGAATCGACCTAGAACCAGAGAATGCGCCGATCTCCAAGGCACCCTATAGAATGGGACCGGCAGAACTCAGGGAATTGAATGAGCAGTTACATGAGCTGTTGGATAAGAGTTTCATTTGACCCAATGTATCGCCATGGGGAGCCCCTATTCTGTTTGTCAAGAAGAATGATAGATCTCTACGTCTGTGTATAGATCATAGAGAGCTGAATAAGGTCACCATAAAGAATAAGTATCCCCTCTCGAGAATCGATGACTTGTTTGATCAATTACAGGGAGCAACGGTTTTCTCCAAAATTAACTTGAGGTTAGGGTATCACCAGTTGAGGATAAGAGATGAGAATATACCTAAGACGACCTTTAGAAGTCTCCATGGACATTATAGATTTCTTGTCATATCCTTTGGCCTTACTAAATGCACCAGCAGTCTTCATGGAACTAATGAACTGAGTGTTTAAGGAATTCTTAGACACTTTTGTTATAGTATTTATTGACGGCATTCTGGTGTACTCGAAATCAGAGGCAGAGCATGAAGGGCACTTGAGGAAAGTTCTGATAGTACTGAGAGCCCAGCGGCTGTACACCAGGTTTTTCAAGTGCGAGTTTTGGCTGTCTGAGGTAGCCTTTCTTGGTCATGTAGTGTCAAGAAGAGGGATCACACCCAGCTAAGATAGAAGCAGTGATGAGGTGGGCAAAGCCGACCACAGCCACTGAAGTGCAGAGTTTTCTAGGGCTAGCTAGATATTATAGAAGGTTTGTCCAGGATTTCTCCAAAATATCTTCGGCGCTAACTCAGTTAACCAAGAAGGGCAAGCCCTTTGTCTGGACACCACCTTGCGAATAGAGTTTCTAAGAACTCAAGGAGAGGTTGGTGACAACACCAGTCCTCACAGTTCCAAATGGGTCAGGGAATCTCGTGGTGTACAGCGACACATCAGGAAAAGGTCTAGGGTGCGTGCTCATGCAAAAGGGTAAGGTGATAACATATGCTTCAGACAACTAAAGGAATATGAGCGGAACTACCCCACTCATGACCTCGAGTTAGCAACAGTGGTCTTTCCAAGTATTCACTGATCATAAGAGCCTCAAGTACCTATTTACGCAAAAGGAGCTCAATATAAGACAGAGGAGTTGGTTGAAACTGGTAAAGAATTATGACATCGAGATCCTATATCATCAAGGCAAAGCCAATGTTTTTGCTGACGCATTGAGCAAAAAGGCTGTTCATACTTCCGCGATGATCACCAAGCAGGAAAGAATACAAGATGAGATGAAGAGGGCTGGAACCGATGTTATAATTAGAACACAAATGACCATTCAACCCACCCTATGCAAATGAGTTATTGTGCCCAAAAGTCTGAAGAACACCTCAATAAAGTGTGGAGTCAGAAAGAGAGAGAGAGACCAGCGGGGTATTCTATCTCCTCAGACGGGAGCCTACTGTGGCAAAATTGCTTGTGTGTTCCCCGAGATGAGAAAATTCTTAAACATATTATGACTGAAGCCCATGATACTTCTTACACATTCCACTCTAGAAGTACAAAGATGTATCAGGATCTGAAAGGATCATATTGGTAGCCAGGGATGAAGGACATAGTAGATTTCATAAGCTGATGCTTGACCTGCCAGTAGGTGATGGCTCCGAGACAACGCCCAGTAGGATTGCTACAGCCCTTGAACATTCCTCAGTGGAAATGGGAAGCATTTTGTATGGACTTCATCTCGGGTTTGCCCAAGACCAAGCAAGATTTCAACGTAATCTGGGTAGTTGTAGACAAACTTATCAGGACGAGCCACTTAATCCCAGGAAAATCCATGTATCGAGTGGATCAGTGAGCTCAGTTGTATATTAGAGAGATAGTACGCCTGCATGGGGTGCCGGTGTCCATAGTATTAGATCAGGACACTAGGTTCACCTCTCAGTTTTGGAAAACCCTCCAGAAAGTATTGGAAACTTAGCTAAGGTTTAGTACAGCGTTTCACCCTCAGACAGACAGACAGATCGAAAGACTAAATCAAATCTTAGAAGATATGTTGCGAGCCTATGTCATGGATTTCGCTGGGTGATGGGACAAACATCTACCTCTGGTGGAATTTGCCTATAATAACAGTTATCAAACAACCATCTAGATGGCCCCTTTTAAGGCACTGTATGGGCGTAGGTATCGAACATCAGTATTTTGGTAAGAAGTAGGCACGCAGCAACTGCTGGGACCAGAGTTGGTTCAGGTCACCAACGCAACGATGCAGAAAATTAAGCAAAGAATTCTCACCTCATAGAGCCGACAGAAGAGCTATGCAGATTTGCATAGAAGGGACCTCGAGTTCGAGGTGGATGACCATGTATTCTTGAAGGTAGCCCATATGAGGGGGGGTGATGAGGTTTGAAAATAAGGAAAAGTTAAGCCCAAGGTTTATAGACCCTTACGAGATTTTAGAGAGAGTTGGGGTCGTGGCTTATAGAATTGCTCTACCACCAATCCTCGCTGACGTACACAATGTGTTCCACTTGTCTATGCTACAAAAATACACCTCATACCCTACTCATGTGATCGAGAAGATATGTCTTACAAGGAAAGAGCTAGCAGAATTTTGGCTTGAGACACTAGGCGACTGTGCAACAAAGTTATTCTCTTAGTGAAGGTCTCATGGGGTAACCACTGTGACGAGGAGGCAACTTGGAAAGAGGAAGATGATGTAAGGAGAGCATATCCCGAACTCTTCCAAGGGATGCAACTTTCGGGGAAGAAAGTTTCTAAGGAGGGGAGAGTTTGTAACGCTTAAAAAAAAGATGGTCAAAGTTAGAGGGGTAAAAGGAGCATTTTGCCCCTCAGCCCATTATAGGGGTCTTGCGGCTTTTCTATAGAACAACTGCAAAAGAGAAAAGAGAAAGAAAGAAAGTTTAGGGAAAAACTTGAGAGGAGAAAAGTAACTCGCCAGACTTCTAGTCGGAAAATCATCATCGAAGTTCACTCTCGACCAAGACTTACACACAGGAACTTCTTCTTGAAGAAAAGGAGGACTAGTGGATTCGAAGTTCTGTTTTTCGTCAAGATTAGTGAGGAATCTGCAACGTAGGATCTCAAACGTTCTTTAGATCTTCCTTTGTGAATAGAGTGCTAAAGTTTTGATATCTTCATCCAAGGAAGATTCACCGCTGATTTCGTGAAGAAATTTTGCTGGAAACGTTGAGATCTGAGAATTCTTCCAAGAACGGAAAGAGTGCTAACGGACCTCCTTCCAACCCTTGTAACTCGTCATATGGTTAAGCAAAAAAAAAAAAAAAAAAAAAAAAAAAAAAAAAAAAAAAAANATAAATGCTTTCGGTTTGGATTCAAAATTGGGAGATAAAAAATGAGAAGAACATCGAAAAACTAATCGAAAATCTCATTTTCTGTTAGGAGGAGAGAGAAGGTGATGTCATGTAGAAATTGAACGCAGCTCTAATGCCAATTTGTTGAAACTAACGCTGCTCTGATACCAATTTGTTGGAATTGAAATTGCTCTGATACCAATTTGATGAAGTAAGCTAAAGTTGCTCTGATACCAACCTCGAAATAAAACGCTCGCTCTGAATCTAACTCATTTAGATAACTCTCACGAAACTTTAAAAAGAGGTGTCGCAAGGGGAGAGAGAGACAAGGAGACAAAGAAGTTTTTAAGAGGTTATTACACACTAATTCAGATAGTAAATGTTTTCCTCTCTTTTTTGTTGTTATTTATCTCTGCACTAATACATGAGGCCTTTTTATAGCATTTCCTGAGGCCAAATTTGGTACCCACTATTTTTTTCTCCCATTTACTTTCCCTCCAGTAAAATTCTCCCCTATTTGCTCTCCTATGCCCTCATAATTAAATCGTTTTGACCGGAAAAAAACAAAAAACATAAGTTTATTTTCCAACAAAACTCCCCCATAAACTTAAATGCTCCTACTATCTGTCATGCCAATCATTTTCTTGTATTTGTCGAACATTACTTTCGGTAGCTATTTTGTAAAAGATCTGGTCTTGTACATGTAAGATAGCGAAGGCTTCCCACCAAGCTTCGGTACCTACTTGTATCTACTCGTTCTCCTCCATCGTACTTCGAGAGCTTTGCACCTGGTTCCATTGGTGTGGATACCGGGTTGCAATTCTCCATCTTGTACTTCTTCAAGATTTCCTTCGCATATTTCTCCTGTGATATAAAAATACCTGTTTCCCCTTGTTTAACCTCCAAACCGAGGAAAAATTTTAACAAGCCTAAGTCTGTCATCTCAAATTCTCGCGTCATTGTCCTTTTGAATTCTTCTATCATTTCATCATTGTTGCCTGAGAAGATGAGGTCGTCGACATAAAGAGCGAAAAGTATCACATTACCTTCACTCTTCTTTGTATGGAGTGAATGTTCGTGGGGACATTGCTTGTACCCATTCTCCTTGAAGTATATGTCGATACGAGTATTCCATGCTCTCGGTGCTTGTTTCAACTCGTAAAGCGTCTTCTTTAGTTTTAATACCTTCTTCTCTTCTCCAATTTTCACGTACCCGGGAGGTTGTTCGAGATATACCTCTTTTTCAAGCATGCCATTTAAGAATGCTGATTTGACATCCATTTGAAAAATCGGTCATTTGAATTGGGCTGCTTGGGAGATGATCAATCGGATTGTCTCCATTCTAGCGATTCTCGCTTTTTGCTTATATCCCTTCGCAACAAGTCACGCTTTGTACTGCTCAATCTCGCCTTGAGCATTCATCTTTTTCTTGAATACCCACTTCACACCTATGGGCTGACTTCCTTCCGGTAATTCTGTTACTTTCCATGTGTTGTTCTGATGGATCGCTTTAATCTCTTCATCCATGGCAGTTTGCCACTTCGTGTCTCGCACCGCTTCTTCAAAGCTAATATTTTCATATGTTGAGTAATATAAATCTTGCAAACTTCGCATTTTGGGTTGTCTTGGTTCATCTTCATCATCAGAAATTTCTGAGTCTGTTGGTGGACTTGTTGGTGCAACAACTGATGATTCTCCAACTTCGACATTGACTTCCGTCGAATTGTTCCAGTCTCATTCACTTGCTTCATTTACTCGCACATCACGACTGACTATCACCATCTTGTTGATCGGGTCAAGTAGTTTGTACCATTTTGTCTTCTCATCATATCCAATAAAGATATATCTTTTGCTTTTGTCTTCAAGCTTCGTTCTTTGTTAATCCGGTATGTGAGCATAAGCCACACTACCGAACACCTGGAGATGAGAAATTGTAGGCTTTTGTCTGCTCCAAGCCTCTTGTGGTGTTTGATCATCTAACTTTGCATGTGGACATCGATTCTGAACGTAGATGGCGCATTGCATGGCTTCTACCTAAAAATCCTTCGCCATCCTTTTACTCTTAAGCATTGAGCGAACCATGTCGAGAATGGTCCGGTTCTTTCTCTCGGCCGCACCATTTTGCTGAGGGTGTACGATGCGGTTAAAAATCGCCTTATGCCTTGCTCTTCGCAGTACTCCATGAAAGCTGTCGGTTCTTTCTCTCGGCCACACCATTTTGCTGAGGGTGTACGATGCGGTTAAAAATCGCCTTATGCCTTGCTCCTCGCAGTACTCCATGAAAGTTTTTCGTGAGTAATCATTGATAAAGAAAATAAAATACCTCTTTCCGCTGAAGGACTCGGGATTAATTGGTCCACATATATCTGTATGGATCAACTCGAGGGGTTGTTTAGTCCAACATTCAGCCTTCTTTTGAATTGAGGTTCTCGCATGCTTGCTGAGCACGCATTCTTCACAAAATTTTCCTTCAAAGTCCATGTTTGTTAGCCCATGTACCATATTCTTCTTCGCTAACTCTTTTAGGCCGCCATGATGTAGGTGACCAAAGCGGAGATGCCAGAGTGATGCCTTGTCTTCTACATCAACTCTCAAACACTTTTCTCGTATGCTTCTTAAGTTCAATTTGTACATTCGATTCCTTCCTATCTCGACTCGAGCAACCAAGCGCTCTTTCTTATCCTTCAGGTGTAGGAAACGGTCCTATAGGAATATCGAGTAACCTTTCTCTGTGAGTTGTCCCATACTCAATATGTTGGTTTTGAGGTCTGGTACGTAATAGACATCTTGGATTGACCCCATCACACCATCCTTTTGTAAGAAGTATATCGTACCTCGGCCTTTGACTTCCACCTTCGACGCATCTCCAAATGACACATGGCCATCTTCAATCTTCTGCATTTCTTTGAATAGGTGCTCGTGACCGCACATATGGTTGCTTGCCCCTGAGTCGAGGTACCAAAGAGTGTCGTTGTTGACGTTCTCTTCATCTTGAGACATTAAAAGAAGACCGTCATCTTTTACGTCTTCCATGGCCAAATTGGTTGTTTCTACCACCCTTTTCCAGGCTCAACATGCTTTTGCAACGTGCCCGATTCTGCCGCAATTGTAACATTTTTCGAAGTTACAATTATTTGCGTAATGGCCATATTTCTAACATTTGAAGCATTGGATGTTGGGATTGTATCCTTGACTGCGCCCTTGAATACGTCCTCTTCCACGCCAATTTGCTTGGCTCGATAGTCTTTTCTCCTGGTAGTTTTCTTCGTGACCATCGCCTTGACCACCCCGACCATTCTCGTGGCTTCCACTATCTCTACCTTGAAAATTTTGTGAGTAGAGAACTTTTCCATCCTTTATTGTTGCCTTCATCTGAAGCGCTTGATCGAGTGGTCCCTCCTTCTTTTTCTTACGTTGCTCGTGTGCCTCGAGAGAACCGACAAGCTCATCGACTGTGAACTTCGTCAGGTCCTTCGATTCCTCTATGGCACAAACAACATTCTCGAAGTTGTCTGTTAATGACCTCAAGATTTTCTCCACAACCCGCGTTTCGGGTAACATTTCTCCGTTCCAATTTAACTGATTTGCCACGGTCTATACACGAGTAATGTAGTTAGATACATTTTCTGACTCCTTCATCTTCATGCTCTCAAACTCGTCACGCAGAGTCTGGAGACGCACCTGCTTGACTCGGTCGGTTCCTTTGAACACCTTTTCTAAAGTATCCCACGCTTCTTTTGAAGTAGTTGCCCTTGCAATCTTCTCAAAGCCCGACTCGTCAACAGCTCGGAACAGCATGTATAGTGCTGCCTTATCCTTTGACCATAATTCTTTTAGCACCTTGTTTTGCGCCACCGTGTAACCCGTGGTATCAAACAGTTCTTCAAAACTGTCTTCGACCACCTCCCATGCGTCTTGCGAACCGAGAAGAGCTTTCATTTGGATGCTCCAATTCTCGTAGTTCGTCTTCGTCAATCGTAGTAGTGGCATTTGTCCCATCATGTTCGCCATTGGCTCTGATACTAATTTGTAGAAATTGAACGCGACTCATGCCAATTTGTTGAAACTAACGCTACTTTGATACCAATATTTTGGAATTGAAATCGCTCTGATACCAATTTGATGAAGTAAGCTAAAGTTGCCTCGATACCAACCTCAAAATAAAACGCTCGCTCTGAATCTAACTCGTTTAGATAACTCTCACGAAACTTTAAAAGGAGGCGTCGCAAGGGGAGAGAGAGACAAGGAGACAAAGAAGTTTTCAAGAAGTTATTACACATTAACTCAGACAGTAAATGTTTTCCTTCTCTTTCTTGTTGTTATTTCTCTCTCCACTCTTACATTGAATACATGAGCCTTTTTATAGCATTTCCTTAAGCCAAATTTGGTTTTAACTGCCCACCATTTTTTCCACCCATTTACTTTCCCTTTCTCCCCTATTTGCTCTCCCTACATGAGATAATTATGCCCTCATAATTAAATCGTTTTGACGAAAAAAAACAAAAAACATTTAAATTTATTTTCCAAGATGTCGTGCCACGTGTCAACCAGCGTGAGGCTCCACGTGTGCTGATAAACACCAGACACGCGTCGAACGCCGCCTGGAGGGACGCTACTTCATTCGTTCAGCGACACGCATTCGCTACAGCACCAACCCGACCCGCGCTCCAACAGCCGACCCGTTACCCGTGCGACGAATCGAACTGCAATGACCTGCAGTCCATCTAAACCACCTTACCCAAACCAAATCGACGACCCTCAACTACAGAAAAGCACACGTGTGGCACTCACACGTGAAACTTGCAAGTAGACTCATCCCGGCGCATGACAGGCGCTTGTAAGCGTGTTTTTGGCCTGTTCAATTTCTATTTGTCTGATTTTCAACCTAATTCCAATTCTAACCAATTTTTATGTGATTTAGAACCTAATTGGGCAAAATCAGTATTTGTGGACAACCTATTCGTGTAGGAACGCTAATGTAAGGGCACGCGTCAACCAAGTAAGTCACCAAACGGTATTTAAGAAGAGATACTTGTAGGATTCGCTTAGTTTGCATGCATGCTAGAATATTTTCCATAGATGTAGCTTTCCTTGAATTTATTTAGATGAGATCATTAATATGAGAATGGATGTAATATGCGAAACATTATGCGAACTGTCTGAGTGTGCAAATATGCTTTAAGCTTCCACTATATATATGAATATATTAATTCATACTGAAAGAAGGAAGAGAATTTGTGAACTCTGTGCTCCGAGAGCTTGATGGATTTTATGGCCCCGTTGAGCATGTTTCTTTATTTTTGCATGAATTATGTATGATGATGAGAAATACATTTGCATGCACACTCAGTTAGCTTTCATGTACTAGTGTAACGATAAGTCTAGGGTTTTGTGGTTAGATTGACAAGTCGCTAAGTATAGACCTAACCCTTTCCCTAGGAGCCTAACAAACTACCACGACATACGAACCACCTCTGGAGTACCCTTAAGCTTGATGTGTGTGATTGATGTCATAGCTTCGTCGTCGACCAGGGAGTTCCTGATCAGGACTCAACTGCTCCTAGCTGTTTTAGCATGAGAAACATGAGACCCACGTAGGGTGAAAGTAGGGCAAAGAGAGAAAGTTGAAGAAAGGAATCACATTGGAGAAGAAACTTAGCCTCAACGGCCTTAAAGCTCGAAAATAAACCTGCAATCTACTTGTTTCAGAAAATAGATTAAAATTAGTCAAAAATACTTGTGAACAGGATTAAAAATAAACAAAGAAATACAAAGAGAAAGAAAAGAAAAGNAGTTGAAGAAAGGAATCACATTGGAGAAGAAACTTAGCCTCAACGGCCTTAAAGCTCGAAAATAAACCTGCAATCTACTTGTTTCAGAAAATAGATTAAAATTAGTCAAAAATACTTGTGAACAGGATTAAAAATAAACAAAGAAATACAAAGAGAAAGAAAAGAAAAGATCTAGAGATTGTTTAACCGTTTTAAATGATTTGTATGAAAATAATATTATAGCAAACATATATTTTCATTTTCATTTATATAAATAATTCTGAAATATATTACGATTTGTATGAAAATAATAATTAGCAAACATATATTTTCATTTTCATTTATATAAATAATTCTGAAATATATTACGAAATCATAGTATCTATGTCAGTAGACATTATATTTGTTAGACATATTTACATGTATGAAATACTAACAATAAAAAATGAGATCTTTAATAAATATAATATACATATATAAATGTATGTGTACAAATATATAAACATGCCAAGACTACTCATGTAAAGCTCTAATGTTCGCATGAAGTCTAACACATGAATCACTCTAAATTAGAGAAATAGTTTTGCAGAAGTTCGTACTTGAAACTGATGTCATGGGCCCAGATAGGCTGACTTGGATTTCAATGGATGAAATTAAACTTTCATTAAGGATAAATGAGTGACACCAACTTAAGCTAATCAATTAAGTGGCTCTACTATCGGCATGGTCAGAAGAGTTATCTTATGTATGCTGACACGTGTCTAGTGACCCTTACACGTGTCATGTATTTGATGATATGATATGATATGCTATGATGATATGATACGTTACAATGACGTGATATGTTACGATGATGTGATATGTTATGATGATATGATATGTTATGACGATATGATATATTAGGATGATATGTTATATTATGATAACATTTCATGTTATGAGATGTCATGTTGTATCATGACATGAATATGATTGGCAATCAAATGCATGACATGTTACGATATGTATGAAAATAGGAAGTTTCATGATGCATAACCCCTAAATGATGTTATGAATGCTATATTTATGAAAGCTTATACATGCCTATTACCTACGGTAATATGTGAGGAATAAATGTGATTGTGCTGTCTAATTTATTTAAGATGAAAAAGTATAGAGACCTTAGGTATAATTGTATATTTACATACATCAAGATTTTTCCCATTTATGATGAGCACAAACACGCACAGTATGATGATGATGATGAGATTATCATCATACTCGGCATGATGCACGATGGTCGTTGTACCTTCGGGCATCTAATTACAACCCATAGGAGCTAGCCCGACGAGCAGGCCTAGGGGCTCTGTGAGCTCGCCTGGTAAGCTCACGCTCGCACGTATGGTTCGTGTGTAAAAAAGTACTATACATCTAATTTGCCCGAAGCCACTTAAGAGACTATAATTTTAAATGATAGGTCCTTATAGTATAAGTTCATGGAATGTTTCTCCACCTTAAAGCTAGTAGAAAATTAACTTAAAAAATTAAAGTGGTTACATAAAAAGAATTCACTTTCGTGTTTTGTGGAAAGACGAGCTAGATGGTGGACATGCATCAATGGTGTTGAAGCAAATTAATCCAATTGGTCCCACTGACCTAAATATTCAATAAGAACCAGAAATAATTAAGTTTCTTAATTAACCTTGAAATGAGCAACTCTTTTTATGGTAGTGGTCAGTGACACTGGCAGGTTGCCCTGTCTTTCCCATAAAATAATCCCCAAAGGGCCACTCACCTCATCCCACTTCAATCACCTTCAACTTCCCTCTTCTCATATCTTTAATTTATATAACTCAAACTCTGTTTCATGTCAACCCCAAAACAAAACCCATCCTTTTCCATAATCCACCATCATGTCGATTGATACCTCTGCAGTTTCCGGCCAAATTGTGTGTGTCACCGGCGCTGGAGGCTTCATTGCTTCTTGGCTTGTAAAGCTTCTTCTCGAAAAGGGCTACACCGTTCGAGGAACTGTTCGAAACCCAAATGATCAAAAGAATGCTCATTTGAAGCACTTGGATGGAGCTAATGAGCGTCTGTCTCTGTTTCGAGCTGATCTTCTCGATTTTGAAAGCCTCAAAACAGCTATTATGGGCTGTGATGGTGTTTTCCACACTGCCTCTCCAATGACCGATGATCCCGTAAGAACTTCACTTCAAAAATTAGTTTTTTTCTTTCTTAGGAAGCATAACAATAGTAATAACTCACATCAATTTACAGGAAAAGATGGAAGAAGCCATAATTGGGAGTAAGAATGTCATGACCGCCGCCGCAAAAGCAAAAGTTCGACGAGTGGTGTTCACATCATCCATCGGCGCCGTCTACATGAATCCTAACCGAAGCCCCGACACGGTGGTGGATGAGTCTTGTTGGAGTGACCTTGACTTTTGCAAGAACACCAAGGTAACATAAAAAAACCCTTTAATTAAGTAAGAAAAAATTGGCAAATTTATANAAAAATTAAAAAAAAATAAAAATAAAATAAAAACCCTTTAATTAACTAAGAAAAATACATGAATTAAAGTGTGGAAATTATGTACAGAATTGGTATTGCTATGCCAAGACAGTAGCAGAGCAGGCAGCATGGGCAGTGGCAGAAGAAAAAGGAGTGGATTTAGTAGTGGTGAACCCAATGTTGGTATTGGGGCCTCTATTGCAAGAGGCTGTGAATACGAGTGTGGTTCATATAATGAAGTATTTGACAGGGTCAGCCAAGACATATGTAAACGCAGTTCAAGGATATGTTGATGTTAGGGATGTGGCGGAAGCCCATGTCTTGGTTTATGAAACTCCTTCAGCTTCCGGCAGATATATATGTGTTGAGAGTATGCTTCACCGTGGAGAATTGGTTGATATTCTTGCAGAGTATTTTCCAGAGTATCCCCTCCCAACCAAGTAAATTTAATTTCAATTCAATGTATTATTTGTTAATTAGATGTAATTTGATTATTGAGAATAATGTGTTTTGTCTAATGAAATGATTATAGGTGCTCTGATGAGGTGAATCCCAGAAAGAAGCCTTATAAATACAGTGTTGAGAAGCTGAAGTCATTGGGAGTGGAGTTCATACCAATCAAACAATGCATATATGAAACTGTGAGGAGCTTGCAAGAAAAGGGTCATCTTCCACTTCCCTCCAAACTTCAACAATGATGTTTCCATGGCTTATAATAAAAAAAGATGTGTTTTTTAGCGTTGTTGAGAATATATTTTGAGTATGGAATGATGAAGTTTGTGGTTGCTCATGTTTCTATAAACAAGTCATAAACTATGCTGTTTCTTGTTTTTAAATTATTTGCAAATATGGGCCAAAATTTTGGAAACTGTGAAAACAAGTGTCCTTTTGTTGTTATGGATAATTAAGTGGCGTTAAACGAGGGAGATACTCGTGCATAGCACTCTACTCCCCCTCTTCTTTCATTTTTTCCATTTCTTTCTTTTGTAACGGCTAGAAATAAATTAGAAAAAAATCATAACACGATTCTCGCGATCTCAACCAAAGCAAGCTCCATGCTCTTGTCACTCTTCACATCTCAACCAAAGCAAGCTCCATGCTCTTGTCACTCTTCACATTAGTCATCCACGCCTTCCCTACACACCTTTACACCTCCACGTTCTGCACGTCTACCCCTTGAGTACTTGTGATATAGAAAGTTAAAGGAAAAAGGTGAACGGAACCCTCTCCTGCGCGACGAGAANTCTAAAGGAAAAAGGTGAACGGAACCCTCTCCTGCGCGACGAGAAAGATAGATCGGACGCAACGTCATAACAGACAATTCATACTGCAAAGGCAACTATTGACGACTCAAGACTCACCACGATAAGCCAAATGACACCTTTTCGTGGTACTTAACGTAGTAATAATGTCGGTGAGAGAGAAGATGATTTTGGATGAACAGTGATATCATGGTTTCCATTCTCGGGCGACACAAACGCGTTATGTCGCCTTAGAGTGAAGGAAAAGTGCACCGAGGATTAGGTGGCGAGATTGGAGCGGAGGAATGATGAGGAAGGACAGTCAAAAAACCCTCGAGAAGAGAGAGAAATGGGATCTGAAATTTTCATCTGTCGAGTGAAGAAGAAGGATCTGAAATTTTCATCTGAAATTACTTAGTATGACGTTATTCCATATTAAGAGGANGGATTAGGTGGCGAGATTGGAGCGGAGGAATGATGAGGAAGGACAGTCAAAAAACCCTCGAGAAGAGAGAGAAATGGGATCTGAAATTTTCATCTGTCGAGTGAAGAAGAAGGATCTGAAATTTTCATCTGAAATTACTTAGTATGACGTTATTCCATATTAAGAGGAAGCTCATGTATTAAATGTCATGATGCATTATGACGATGATTTTTCTAAGACACAACCTTAGTTAATGTTAATGTTGATGAACGTATGAAAGCCAAGGCATGCATGTTACTTAGAGTTGTAAGATGTTTTAAAGATGAAAAACCATAGGAACCTCATGCATTTTATGAGTACATATACATTGGGTACTTCCCTATTTATGATGATGAGTACGGATGGGTATACGACCATGATGATCATGCCTCGCATGACACTCAGGGGTCTGCTGACCTCCGGCGTTGCTACGGACAATTAGCTCGACTATGATGAATTTAGGGGATGTGAACCGCCTTGGAGATCGTGTGGGAAAGTACTACATATCCAAATTTGTCTAGACTAGAGGCCACGCTTACGATGGTTTTAACGATAGGTCTCTGGATCATGAGTTGCATATGTTTGTATTCTCTAACCCTAACAGTGGAGTCTCCACTTACGAGTATTTTTTAAAATACTCAAGCTATGTGCTACTTTTATTTTAGGTAAAGGCAAGACACCCATGTATGGCTAATGATGACGTCGCAAACAAAGACCATGACGCGTGTATAGAGTGCACTATTATTTTATTTTTTAGTCTTAAGTTAGTATATGGTGTTTTTACTTTGATGTTTTAATTGTGTTTTTTTTGAACACGTAAGTCCTTGAATTTAGGTTAATAGAAATCTAGGTTGTTACCTATTTTTTATTTTTAGAAAGTCTTATTTATTTCTTTCCACTCAAATTTTTTTCTATTATTACTATTATGCCATTGTCATTTTCTTTCCCTTCTTTAATCTAAATTGATCTCAATACTTTCATTATTACATTACTATTTTAGTTCATTTTTAATTTAGCTTAACGATTTAGTTCTATATAATAAAGAACTTTATCTCTCAACTTTTGTAGTGTTTTTAAAAAGTTAGTATATTTAACAATATTGATTTAATCCGATCTTCCCATAAGATCATGTTAAGATTTGATAGAAATTTTTTTATAACTTTTAGCTGATCGATAAACCATTTGGAGATCAATTGTGTTATATTTGGAGATCTTTTGAAAATAAATTCATTTATGTTCTTATTTTACTTCAAGTTATGTGAGATATTATAAAAATGACAATTGCTTTGTTTATGTCTTCATGCATGTGATGTCGTTTCAACTAAATAATAAAGTTATTTCCAAACATGATAGGACATAATATCGTTTTAATTTATAGAGATTAAGAAATTCTTATTCTAGATCCCACTACAAGAAATTTATCATATAATTAGCTTTCCACCATACCATTTTATAAAATAACCCTCCTCAGCTTACATTTTCCCATATTTATTTCTCCACTTCAAATCTTTTCTTTTAACTATTTTACTATTTTGATGTCTATTAGCTGCACATGGTAGTCATGAAGAGAACTTTCTTTTCCAAAAATCAGTATTGTTAGGTCTTCCGTCAAAAATATGGTATGATCCTCATAAACTACTCTGAGTTAATCTGTCAACGTTGGCATTTTCTTATTGAACACGATAATTCAATCAATTTTTCCATATAACGTTAATATCTTATAATCAGTTTCAATCGAAAATCAGAGAATTGTTGTTAGGATAAATACAAAACTTAGCTTCCTTCCTTATGGATTTGCCTAAAACTGCTCGAGTTACTTCCACGTTAACCACCGTCTCATCCACTGAAACTTTTGCCACTTCTCCGTTGGAATTTCCTTCAGTTTGTATTATTCCCTCAATGTTTCTCGTTATACTGTCGGATTCTCGCTCTTCTCTTTGCACGATTTCTCATTTCCGTTCAGTTGTTGTCTCTGTTCAATCCGAATTTATTAATTCTTCTGTTGGGTTTTAACTTTTTTCCTCTTTTTTTTATTTTATTTTTTATGTAGCGATGATTTTCATGTCGAATCTTTTTCTTTCTTTTCTTTGATGTGAATGGATTGGTAGTTTCCGTGTAGTGTAGTAATGCTTATTTTTTGTATTTTGATATGTCTATGATTTAATGTTGATCTTCGTGGTGATTCTTTTCTTTTTGGAATGGTTCGGTTGAATCTGATCTTGTTAGCATATCATGGACATGGTAGATTCCTTTTTAGCTTTTTATTTGTGTATAATATTTAATGATTTTTATGGTAATTAGTCATCATCTTCTTATTTGTCAATAAATCTATGTATTCAAACTTTTTTTTCTATTTTAAATTCAGGATTCTTTTTCAGAATTAGTGGCAATATATTTCTAGTAGAACCTAGCAAGAATGATTGTGCTTGGGTACTTCTACTAAAAAATAGTTCTTCAATTACATCTGCTTATATAAACACCAAAAAGCTATGGAGGGATCATAAGCATCTAGGAATTTTATTGGGTCTTTTTTTTTTTTCTGTTATTTTTCTTTTCGTTATTTTTTTTCCAACCCGTTTGTATGGTGTCCAAGGTTCGCGTGTACTTTGTGTTTGCAAGGTGTCAAGCCTCACTGCTTCATTGTTCTCTTTTTAAAGAGTCTATGTGGAAAAAGTTCAATTGTGAGACACTGCTGAAGTTTTCCCGAGTAAGTATAAGGGGAAAAATAGAACAATTAAATTTTTTTTTATACAAATGGTTATTTATTTTGGTCTTTTTTGGTATAAAGATTGGCTTTAAGTTGATTTGATAAAATTTCTAGTGAACGTTTGTTTTATAATTGAACTCTGGGCTCATATTAACACCTTTGCAACGTGTTTACTTTTTCATCCTAGATCGGAAGATATTTTTGTTGATTTAAGTTTTAATATTCAACTAATTACTCTAAGGGAGGATTCATACAAGTTTCGTGTTGAAACTCGGCTAAAAATTGGGTTGAAACCGTGAAATGTCCAACTTCAATAGGAACAAAACTTTTTTTGAAATTCAAACTCAATTATTAATGTATGTGAGTGTCAAAATTTTTTGAGAAAATTACTTCAGGATAGGTGGATTAGAGATCTTGAATCTCGTGAAGAAACCGAGTTGATTCGAGTTACGGATTGGAAGTTAGAAAAAATCAAAATAAATTATTTGAAAATGCAAAAATGATCGGAATTTGGAAAATAAACAAAATGTAAGTAATCGGCAACAAATACGTGGCGGTCAGTGAGAGGAGAGAAGCTTCTACCGGTTAGAGAGGACACTTGTTGGCACGCGTGTTTAGGTTTGCACCATGAAACCTTTGTTGCATAATTGTATGGTACAATCTTGTCATCTACCGTGAAATCTTTGTGACATGATTAAAATATCCTATTTTATATCATTCTCCCCTTTAAGAAGATTTGTCCTGAGTCTATTTGATCTCCTTGTAATGTGAACTTAAAATTTTTGCATTTCGTGGTTTTAATATTCTTGAGGTCTTCACTTTTATATGACCTATTTAGGTCATGCATGAATGAAAAGTGAAATGGAAGTGCAACTTTTTTTTCTATGGGTACGATGTTGGCTTGGATTGGATTCAATCACTAATCTTACTTTTCAATAATCATTTTAATTGTGTACACTTAGTTAAATTGTTCTAGTTAGAAAGAAAGTCCTTTCACTTTCAAGTTTGTATACTTTTTATTTCGTATATAAAATATGGTTCTTTTCACAAACTCTAGTAATATAACTATTTTTCTCTTTATTCTCTATATATGTGTCAAATATTTTTTTTTCTCACTCTCTTTTTCACTTTCTTCACTTTTTGTTTTTAATAGACATGGGAGCAACATATACTTGCATCCTGTCCTTGTTGGTCATACGTAACAATATCATCATTTGAAATGTTGTCTAGTGTAGAAGGCAAGTTTCCTCTTTTTGGATGGGTGGTACAATTTGTCTCTCTTACTTGGTCCCACAAATTCAACTCTTGACCTAATTAGACTAGCATTTCATAGATGGGTGGATTTCATCCAAATTTCCTTGAAGAGCTATCCAAAATGGATCTTATTAACGTGGGAGTAACCTAAATTTCAAGATCTCATAAAATATAGAGTTTTATTATAGGACGAGATCTCTGAAAATACAGAAGACAAAAAAATAAAAAATAAAAAAACATGAAGTTGCTAGCTTCCTCTTGGCTCACAATAACACCACTAGTGTGTGGTTGAAAAACTTTATAAGCTTTGGATACAGTGCTATACCCAACAAAAATGCTAGCTTCTATCTTTTTGTTAAGTTTATCACGCTTGACTTAAGGAATGTAAGTGAAGCAAAGACACCCAAATACTCTAAGAAACTTTAAAAAAGGTTTGTAACCATACCAAACTTCAAATAGTGTGAGGTCCTTCACAACTTTTGTTGAAATTCGATTTTGCAAGCACACACCAATGTTTGCTACTTTTCCCCAAAATGTTTTGGAAGATCCTTCTCATGAAGCATGTATCTCGTCATCTTCATTATAAATCTATTCCTCCTTTCACTGACGTCATTCTGTTGAGAAGTGTATGGTGTTGTCAATTGATGTTCAATTCCAGCCTCTTCACAAAATCTATTAAAAGTTTTTGAAGTGTACACCTTGCCATTATCTGATTTTATAATCTGAATCAAGCATGCACTTTCATTCTCAACTTTGGCTTTGAATTTTCAAAATACACCCGCAACTTCTGACTTTTGCTTCAACAAAAAGATCCAACACATTCTTGTTAGATCATCAATAAAAACAATGTAATAAAAATTACCATTTAATGATGGTGTTCGCTGAGGACCATAAAGATCAGTACGAACCTGTAGTAGTTTTTTCGAGGCTCTCCATGCCTGTATAAGAAAGGGTTGCCTATGTTGTTTCCTAAAATTACAAGCACGGCAAGGAGGCATGTCATCATCAATGTCAGCTAGTCCTTCTACCAGCTTCTTTGACTACATCTGAAGCAAACCTCAATGATGAAAGTGCCCAAGTATTTTGTGCCAAATCTCAATGGCACTAACTCTGGATATAAAGGCCGTCGGATTTAGAGCAAAGCTTTTTCCTTTCATTTTGACATTAAACAAGTGTTTTCCACTAGCATCTCTAATCACACACTACTTATTCTCAAACAACACTTTATAGCCTTTATCAAGTAACTGACCAATGTTAAGAGATTTTGATCAATTTTAGGTACAATAAAACATCTGGAATAAATTTTGTACCTCATAGCTTGTTATAGCTACTGTGCCTTTTCCCTTAACTTCTAAGTGTTCACCGTTGTCAATCCTAACTCTCTTGACTTCAATGTCTCTTAATTCCTAAAAAAACTCCTTGTCATATGTCATATGATTTGTGCACCCACTGTCAATCAACCAGCTCTCCTTGATTCTTTGTCTCAGAAACAAGTGACCACAAACAACTGATCTTCTTCTTCTTGATCAACTACCTGTGCATCTACTTCTTTCACCTGTCCTTTGACTTTGTAGATCATAGCTTCATGTCCAAGTTGATTGCATTTAGAGCATTTGGCGTCAAGTCTTCTCTAACACTTGTATGGTGGATGACCTTTCTTCTCATAATGGCGGCAAGGTGGATAGGATTTTTTGAAATCTCCTCCTTTTGTCTTTTGATAATTGGCAGATGAATCTCCATTCGTCGATTGGTTTTTGAAAATTTTCTTGTTTTTATATCTGCTGTTGTCTTGATGCTTAACAGGTAAGGCACCTTCAATCACCCCTTCTTGCCTCATAGACTTCCTTTGCTCTAGTGCTTGTAAACCATTCAAGAGCTCTGTAAGAGAAATCTTTGACAGGTCTTTGGTGTTCTCCAGAGTAGTAATGGTGGCTTCAAACTTCTCTGGAACAATGACCAGCAACTTTTCAACGATCCTAGAATAATTTAACATAGAACCAAGCAATCTCACCTTGTTGGCGATGCTGAGAAGTCTGTCAGAGTACTCTTTCACCGACTCAGACTCTATCATCTTCTGCAACTCAAAATCCCTATCAAATTCAGGACTTTCATTCCACGAATCATCTCATCTCCTTCATATTCAACCTTGAGGTAATCCCAGATTTCTTTAGCTGTTTTGAGAGACATTATTCGGATGAAGATCATTTGAGAAACAGCAGCAAATAGGCAAGCTTTTGCCTTTGATTTTCTTATCTTCTTTTCCTTATGTGCTTTAATTTGTGGTACAGTAGGCTTTACTAGAAATGGAGGGATCTCGTAATCCTCTTTTACTGCTTCCCAAAGATCCAAAGCCTCCAGATATGTCTCCATACGAACTGCCCACATTTGATAATTGTCTCCATCGAAGACCGGTGGTGCAACAGCTGAAAAACTGGATTCCCCTTTCATTTGATCTCACAGATCCCTTAAGAATATTGCTCAAATACCAATTGTTAGTGAAAGAATGAGTGATTGAATGGTTGATGAGAAGATTGTATTATGAAGAGCAAGAATGTTCTATATATATATAATACAAAAATATATTTAGAAAATCTACTTAAAAATCTACATAAAATCTGGTAACAAACTAGTAAACAAATCAAAAACTAAATCAAATCAAAATTAAATCAAATCAAAACTAAATCTAACTCCTAACTACAAGGAGATTTAATCAGATACAGCAATCTAAACAAATACGTGATCTTTAAAACGTGTTTGTTTAGATGTCTGTCAATTAGTATATGATTAAATCTTCTTATAGTTAGGAGTTGATTTACTTTTGATTTGATTTGATTTTGTTTTGATTTTATTTTATTTACTGGTTTGTTACCCGATTTGTAGGTAGATTTTCTAAATATCTTTATGTTATATATATATATATATATATATATATATATCCTTCTTGCTTTCATAATATAATTTTCTTATCAACCATTCAATCACTCACTATTTCACTAACAATTGGTATCAGAGCTATCTTCTTAAAGGATGTGTGAGATTAAAATGGGAGGAGAATCCAATTTTTTAGCTGTTGCACCACCAGTCTTCGATGGAGACAATTATCAAATGTGGGCAGTTCGTATGGAGACTTATCTGGAGGCTTTGGATCTTTGAGAAGCAATAGAAGAGGATTACGAGGTCCCTCCACTTCCAGCAAATCCTACTATAGCACAAATCAAAGCACATAAGGAAAAGAAGATAAGAAAATCAAAGGCAAAAGCTTGCCTATTTGTTGCTGTATTTCAAATGATCTTCATGCGAACAATGTCCCTCAAAACATCAAAAGAAATATGGGATTACCTCAAGATTGAATATGAAGGAGATGAGAGGATTCGTGGAAAGTCCTGAATTTGATTAGGGATTTTGAGTTGCAGAAGACTGTGAGTTGGTGAAAGAGTACTCTGACAGACTTCTCAGCATTGCCAACAAGGTGAGATTGCTTGGTTCTGTGTTAAATGATTTCAGGATCGTTGAAAAGTTGCTGATCACTGTTCCAGAGAAGTTTGAAGCCACCATTACTACTCTGGAGAACATCAAAGACCTGTCAAAGATTTCTCTTATAGAGCTCTTGAATGCTTTACAAGCACAAGAGCAAAGGAGGTCTATGAGGCAAGAAGGGGTGATTTAAGGTGCCTTACATGTTAAGCATCAAGACAACAACAGGTATAAAAACAAGAAAATTTTCAAAAACCAATCGTTTATCTTCAGACTCATCATGTTTTTCATCTTCAGACTCTTCTTGTTTTTCATCTTCAGACTCTTCTAACATGCTACCAAAGATTAAATTGTTTGGTGCATTAGAAATTTGATTTACCTTCGTTAGTTCTTCCCAATTCCATTGCTCATTTCCAGCAAAATGAACATCTTGGCTCACAACACAACTAGTGTGTGGTTGAAAAACTCCGTAAGCTTTGGATATGTCAGCGAGTCCTTCTACCAACTTCTTTGACTGCATCTGAAGCAAACCTCGATGATGAATGTGTCCAAGTCTTTTGTGCCAAATGTCAGTGGCACTAGCTCTGGATATAAAGGTCATCTGCTCTTTCTCCATTGGATTTAGAGCAAAGCTTTTTCCTTTCATTTTGACATTGAACAAGTCTTTGTCACTAGCATCTTTGATCAAGCACTACTTATTCTCAAACAAGAAGAGTCTAAAGATAAACAACAAGAAGAGTCCGAAGATAAACGATTAGTTTTTGAAAATTTTCTTGTTTTTATACCTGTTGTTGTCTTGATGCTTAACAGGTAAGGCACCTTCAATCACCCCTTCTTGACTCATAGACCTCCTTTTCTCTTGTGCAGAAATCTTTGACACGTCTTTGGTGTTCTCCAAAGTAGTAATGGTGGCTTCAAACTTCTCTAGAACAGTGACCAGCAACTTTTCAACGATCCTCGAATCATTTAACACAAAACCAAGCAATCTCACCTTGTTGGTGATGTNTTGCAATGCTGAGGAGTCTGTCAAAGTACTCTTTGACCGACTTCGACTCCTTCATCTTCTGCAACTTTCATTCCACGAATCCTCTCATCTTCTTCATATTCAATCTTGAAGTAATCCCAGATTTCTTTTGCTGTTTTGAGGGACATTGTTCGCATGAAGATCATTTGAGATACAACAGCAAATAGGCAAGCTTTTGTCTTTGATTTTCTTGTTTCTTTTCCTTTCTGTGCTTTGATTTGTGCTACAGTAGGATTTGCTGGAAGTGGAGGACCTCGTAATCCTCTTCTATTGCTTCCCAAATACGAACTGCCCACATTTGATAATTGTGTTCATTGAAGATTAGTGGTGCAACAGCTAAAAACTGGATCCTCCTTCCATTTTGATCTCACATATCCCTTAACAAGATAATTCTGATACCAATTGTTAGTGAAATAGTGAAGTGATTGAATGGTTGATAAGAAAATTATATTATAAAAGTAAGAAGGTTGTATATATATACACCGAGAATAATAAATATATTTAGAAAATCTACCAAAAAAAATAGGGAGAAAATCCCGTAACAAACCAATAAACAAATCAAATCAAAACTAAATCTAACTCTCAGATACATCAATCTAAACAAATACGTGATCTTTAACAAATATAACTTACATGACTAAATCTCTTATCGGGTAGACCTGAAGCATCACTCACTTGTAAATCTATTGTTTTCTCAAATCTGACATTTGTAGATGTTTTCTCACATCATTTTCTTTTTCATTTTTGGAGTAAATGAGGGGTGGGTTGAGGAGAGATTATTGGGAGATGGACTACCGTCACTGAGAGTTGTGGAGAAGAATGATTTTTTATTTATTAATTTATTATTCGTAATAATAATTTTTGTTAATTTATTATTATTTTTTAAACATAATTTTTGTTTATAATAATTTTTATTTGTTTATTTATTTATTTAATTTTGGGCTACAGTACTTCCATAGGTCAAGTTGATTTGTCGAGATTATTGAATTAGATTCGGGGTTCGTGGTTATCCACGAATTGCGACCATTATCTACTGATCGAATGAAGAGGATCATTATTCACTAACTCTTCATTCTATCCATTGATAATGAAAGACTATTTATAGCCTTAAAAATAAATCAGTCTATTAATATTTTTAAATTTTTTTAAAAAAATTAAAAAATATATTTGTAACTTAATTTTTTTTTAATTAATATCCTTAAACTCTTTTTTAAAAAAATAAACTGAAAGACCATGTTAGTTTTTTTTTTTTTTTTTTCTACTTCATTAAAACCTATCAAGATCTACNTGCAATCTAAATTACATAAAATTACAAAGAAATTTGGCTCTTAGCACAAATGTTCTTTTTTACTACATTTTACAAGTCTATTTTAAAAAGACAACCTATGTAGTTTTATATAGCCTCAAAATGAAACTTTTGAGTTTCCCAGAGACATTTCAAGAATTTTAACATTCATATTTTAGGATGATAATTAGTCATTATATAATTGTTACTTGTTAAATAAGAAGTCTTTAACACTTAAAATATATTAATAAAACACCATAAATCTAGATTACCATTTATAAAAAAAAGTTGTAACCATACGTATCTAGAAGCATTGTTGCATAAAAGAAGCTCGATTCTTCTTAATGTGGTATTAATTGCAACTTGTCTTTTAATTTTATTGACTTCATCTAATATCACTTGATTTTTACTCAGGGTAATTTAGAGAATGTTAGATATCTTGATTTATATCACATATCCTATATAGAAAATGGGAAACCAAGATCTACGTACTAATTAAATACATTAGCATAGTATTAATGTGTGGATACATAAGTAACATAAGAAATGGGGTAACAAGATCTATAACATTTTCATTCTCCCCCTTTTTCTTTACGTTCTATACCTTCTCTCTTGGATATAATTATCTGTTAAGTTAATTTGTAATTGTAATATTAAGAATGGGTTGGTAATGGAAGATGACCCTTCTCTTGAAGGCTCTTCACAGTTTCGTAGATGCATTGCTTCACAGGTATGAACTCCATGCCCAACTCCTTCAGCTTTTTGACGCTATATTTGTAAGGCTTCTTTCTAGGGTTCACTTGGTCCGAACACCTACCATACCATATCATATCATATCAAACACAATTTGTGATTATTCATCAAACCTAAAAATTGAAATTTAGTGCTCAATCTTTTGGTGGTAGTTGAGTTGCACCAACAAGTCATGCTTCCGGTTTTTATTAATTATTTCTTTACCAAACACCCATGGCAAAATCCCAAAAGAAATTCTTCACCCTTTTGCCTAACCTAATTTTTATTGGTCAACTACAACCTCAAACTTGAATTTCTTCCAAATATTTTAACTATATTTTTAGGTTATTCTATTCATCGTTGCAACTTTCTTACGAATACAGGTATTTTTGAAAGAAATTACAAAATTTACCGGTATTTTTTTTATTCTTTTTATATTTTAATCCAATAAAAAAGGAGAACGATAAAGAGAGATTTAAACTTACTTGGTAGGAATTGGATACTCGGGAAAGAACTTAGCCAAAATTTCAACCAACTCTTGTCGATGAAGCATAGTTTCAATACAAATGTATCGACCAAAAGCAGAAGGAGTCTCATACAACAAGACATGAGATTTGGCAACATCCTTAACATGAACATAACCTAAATATGAAACATGTGTGAGAAAAACAAGAAGATATTACAAGAAAACATGTAAATTAAATAGGAACATAACCTTGAAAGGCATTCACGTATGTCTTGACAACACCAGTCAAGTACTTCATTATATGAGCTACACTTGCATTTATTGTTGCTTGTAATAATGGTCCAAGTACCAACGTGGGATTCAACACTACTAGATCCACCCCTTTCTCCGCCGCCATTGCCCATGCTGTTTGCTCTGCAACTGTCTTTGCATAACAATACCAGTTCTGTCCAATGTTTCCACAAAACTCTTGGGTTTGTTATTATTAATTTCAAAGATGATGTGCAAACATCACCTTTTAAATAAGCTTAATTTTTAATTTTTAATCTTCATGTTCGTCATGGGTTTTAAAAAATACCATCGAATTTTCCAAAGTAGCATTAAGATTTTTTTACCTTTAAAAACAAATTAAATAGCTTTTATCGTTACTCATCTCTTTTTTATTTTCTCTCTCAATTGTTTCAATTTATGGCTCAACTATTCCTTCTTTTTATTTTCAATATATAGTAATTGTTTCTAAAATATCTTAGAATCCTAAAAAACTTTGTTCAAATAACTTCACACGTAACATAGTCAAACTTGAATAATTCTATACATGCAATCTAAATTACATAAAATTACAAAGAAATTTGGCTCTTAGCACAAATGTTCTTTTTTACTACATTTTACAAGTCTATTTTAAAAAGACAACCTATGTAGTTTTATATAGCCTCAAAATGAAACTTTTGAGTTTCCCAGAGACATTTCAAGAATTTTAACATTCATATTTTATTAGCCAAAATTTCAACCAACTCTTGTCGATGAAGCATAGTTTCAATACAAATGTATCGACCAAAAGCAGAAGGAGTCTCATACAACAAGACATGAGATTTGGCAACATCCTTAACATGAACATAACCTAAATATGAAACATGTGTGAGAAAAACAAGAAGATATTACAAGAAAACATGTAAATTAAATAGGAACATAACCTTGAAAGGCATTCACGTATGTCTTGACAACACCAGTCAAGTACTTCATTATATGAGCTACACTTGCATTTATTGTTGCTTGTAATAATGGTCCAAGTACCAACGTGGGATTCAACACTACTAGATCCACCCCTTTCTCCGCCGCCATTGCCCATGCTGTTTGCTCTGCAACTGTCTTTGCATAACAATACCAGTTCTGTCCAATGTTTCCACAAAACTCTTGGGTTTGTTATTATTAATTTCAAAGATGATGTGCAAACATCACCTTTTAAATAAGCTTAATTTTTAAAATTAATAAATTAATTATAAAAAAAAAGTAAAGAAAAAAACTAATATGAAAGTGTTACCTCTGTATTTTTACAAAAGTCAAGGTCACTCCAACAAGACTCATCAACTATCATGTCGGGGCTTCTATTAGGGTTCATGTATACCGTTCCGATGGATGATGTGAACACTATTCGCCGGACCTTAGCCTCCGCTGCTGCCAATATAACATTCTTTGTCCCAATTATTGTCTCCTCCACTTTTTCCTATCAATTCATGAAATTCCTTATACTATCACTAAATTTAAAAACTTTGATGGTAAAACAAAGGTTGAATTAGTCATAGTCAATCAATAGTATATGATATTATCTAATGAAGTTATATTCTTTATTTATAAACTCATGATCAACTTTCTAATGAGCAAATGAAACTCCTCTTCTAACCATCTTTAACAATTCTTTCTTGTTGAAGTACACCATAGAACCTCTCTTTAGGCCTATGGAGTCCTCGTGGCTCACAACTTCTTTGTTTGACATTTGAAGATTTTATTGACACACCATAGAACCTCTCCTTAGGTCTATGGAGCCCTCGAGGCTCACAACTTCTTTGTTTGACATTTGAAGATTTTATTGACATGACTAAGTTAAGGGCATGACTCTGATACCATATTAGGAATCACGAACCTCTATAATGGTATGATATCGTTCAATTTGAGCATAAGTTCTCATGACTTTGTTTTTTGAGAATGTTTCTCTAAAATGTCTCATACTCATGAAGATTTATTCCTTACTTATAAACTCATGATCAACCTCTTAGTTAGTCAATGTGGAACTTCTCTCCCGACAATCCTCAACATAAATTACCATAAAATTAACTTTCATATGTTTGATCATATTATTTATATGCTAAAAAATGATTAATTATGAGTTTAAGAATTAGCACAAGGTCTCATAAGTGACAAATCCATAAGAGGTGATATTGGGGGTTTTGATGAACAAAGACAAAGACAAAGCCATAAAAATTCGACTCACTGGGTCATCGGTCACCGCAGACGCCGTGTGGAAGACACCATCGCAACCGATAATGGCGGCTTTAAGGCTCTCAAAATCAAGAAGATCAGCACCATACAACTTCAGCTTTTCCTCAGCTCCATCCAACTCTTTCAAATGAGCATTCTTCGGATCATCTTCATAAAAGACAAGTAATCATCAAAACTTGGAGAATTAGATTTCATAAAAAAACCTTAACTAAAATAACCAACCTGGGTTTCTTACTGTGCCTCTAACAGTGTAACCCTTTTGGAGAAGAAGCTTCACGAGCCAAGAGGCAATGAAGCCACCGGCGCCGGTGACACAAACAGTTTGGGCGGAAGCTACGACGGCGGGGAGGGTCATTTTGGGATTGGTGGGAATGGTATAATTGAGGACGTTAAGAGTGGGTGAGAGAAGGGATTGATGAAGAGCCAAATCGAGAGTAGAATGGAACACAACAAATGACTATGCATTTTGGTTTGTATTTATAAGGCAAAAAACAAGGCCTTACACCAAGAATTCTCCCCTCTCATGCACCTACTACTACCTTTTTATTTTATCATTTTTTTCTTCTTTTAGGCTCTAGGTTAAGGACTTTAGGGGATAGCTTTTCGTCTTTCCCTTAATCGTAATTCATTTTTTAATTCTTATTTTTCTTATTGAGTTACTCCGATGAAAATAAAATTATCGAACTTTAGAATAACCATTCATATCTTATCTATTGAGCTAAGTTATTGAGCTAAGTTTGAAGTAGTTCATTTTTATTAAAGAGTATCTAAAATTTTAAATTAAATTTTATATATTAAAAAATTAATTGATTGTTCAATTTTAGCATGGCAAAATGAAATAAATCTTTTTCAAATTCTATTATTACTCAAACTATTGCGTTGCCTCCATCATCTCTAAGATTTTTTCATGACCTTGGTCACAACACATCCTTATTTCCAATTCACAACGCTTAAAGGTTGCTATTGAAATCAATAGGTAGCTATCACTTATCTGCATATCAAACAATTACTAGCAAATTGAGAACCTCTTTCATTAATAATTTGTAACCCACAAACTAAAGATTCCTCTAAGACTCCAAATACCTCTTGATACCATCATTTTCACAACAAAGGTTGTTTTTATAGCTTCGGGACTATCCTCTAACACACCTTCTTCTTTTTTCTTTTTTTCTTTTTTTTTAATTTTTTTTTTAATTTTTTAAAATTTTTTTTTTTAAATTTTAAGATGAAAATTTTGGTAAGGGTAATTCTCTTTTAACCGATTTCAATATGATATTTATCAAATCTAGATCTTTCTCTTGAACATCAAGGACTTGTCACAAGTTTATAAACATAAGAGGGATAAGTAAGCCCATTTTTCTCTAGTAGTCATGAGGTATTAAACATAAGAGGGAGAAGGATCATGCCCCAGCTGTTTTGGAGATTGTTCCAAGAGATCAAGCACCTAGGGAGGCCCCACAAGTGTTATTTACACTGAAGGTGTTACAAGCTCTTATGAGAACTTCAATCGAAAACGAGACATAGATGACCCAGTTGTTACAGGCACTAGTGACCTGTGTTGTAAAAGCAGGTGGGTTCTTTCTTAGGCCATTTGTGAATGGGCAAGATTTGTTGGCCACTTCTGCCATTTTTAGAATTTAGTTTATTTTAGATAGTCTAATTAATTATAACATTTCTACCCTGTTTTTTCAGCACAGTCAAATATAAGTTTTTCGTTCTATTTTGATTTCTGTTATTTCCTATGTGGTTTTTTTTTATTCCAACAAATTTTGTTTCCGCTATTTTTCTTGTGTCAACGGATTTGATTTTCTCTTCAATAAAAAAACATCAAGTGGTATATGACTGCGTAGAAGCCAACTTTATCAAAGCCAAATTGATTAGCTTAATTAGTTAAAACGTCTTGCTAACAACACAGAGGTCCCAAGTTTAAGGAAAGAAGAAATGTTGCACTAAAGCGCGAAAATGCACACATCGTTGGGTCCATCCTAGAAAGACGTTGCGTTTTACGATCTTGACTCTGGAAACTTTTTATGGGACGCCGTACTATCACCGAGATTGAAGGGTATGGCACCACCAATCTTGTGAGCCTTTCTTTGTTTTTGTTTTTTTTTTTTCTTTCAACAAAATTTCTTTATTTTTTTCATCCAGCAAATTTTTTTTCTCCAACAAATTTTGTTTGTTTGTTTTTTTTTTCTTTCAACAAATTTTCTTTGCTTTCTTTGGCGCCATCTTAGAAAGACTTTGCGTTTTAGGAGCTTGATTTTGAGAAATTTTGGGACGCAGTAGTGTCCCTGAGATCGAAGGGTATGACACCACCGATCTTGTGATTTCTTCTAACAAATTTTTTTTGTATTTTTTTTTTCTCAAACAAATTTTCTTTGTTTTTTTTTTCTTTCAACCAATTTTTTTTTGGGTTCTCCCAGCTTGATTCTGAGAAATTTTGGGACGCCACAGTGTCCTAAAATCAAAGGGTATGACACCACCAATCTTGTGAGCGTTTCTTTGTTTTTTTCTTCAAACAAATTTTCTGTGTTTTTTTTCTTGCAAAATATATTTTTTTTTTTTCTTTCAACAAATTTTCTTTACTCTTGTTGGGTCCATCTTAGAAAGACATTGCGTTATCCGAGCTTGATTTTGAGAAATTTTGGGACACTGTAGTGTTGCTGAGATCGAAGGGTATGACACCACCGATCTTGTGAGTCTTTCTTTGTTTTTTTTTTTTCTACAACAAATTTTTTTTTATTTTTTTTCTTCCAATAATTTTTTTTGTTTTTTTTTCTTCAACTAATTTTCTTTGCCTTCTTACAGAAATTTTGGAAGGTGGTAGTGTCATGTTTTTTTTTTTATAATAATATTTTTTATTTTCTTTGCTTTTGTTGGGTCCTTCCTAGAAAGACGTTTTCGGAGCTTGATTCTGAAAAATTTTGGGACGCCGTAGTGTCGCTGAAATCAAAGGGTATGACACCACCATCTCACAACCTTTCTTTGTTTTTTTTTTTCCTTTCAACAAATTTTCTTTGCTTTCGTTGGGTCCATCCTAGAAAGACGTTGCGTTCTATGAGATTGATTATGAGAAATTTTGGGATGCCGTAGTGTCGCTGAAATCGAATGGTATGGCACCACCGATCTTGTGAGCCTTTCTTTGCTTTTTTTTCTTCAAACAAATTTATAATTTTTTTTTCTCCAACAAATTTTCTTTGCTTTCGTTGGGTCCATCATAGAAAGACGTTGCATTCTAGGAGCTTGATTCTGAGAAATTTTGGGATGCCATAATGTCGTTGAGATCGAAGGGTATAACACTACCAATCTTGTGAGCCTTTATTTATTTTTTTTTTCTTCTAACAAATTTTCTTTGTGTTTTTTTTTCTTCAACAAATTTTCTTTGTTTTTTTTTCTTGCAATAATTTTTTTTTTCTTTCAACGAATTTTCTTTGCGTTTTCCGTGCTTGATTCTGAGAAATTTTGAGACGCCGTAATTTCGCTGAAATCGAACCAGATGGCACCACCAATCTTGTGAGCATTTCTTCNGTGGGACACTATAGTGTCACCGAGATCGAATGGTACGACACCATCGATCTTGTGGGCCTTTCTTTGTTTTTTTTTTGTTCCAACAATTTTTTTTTTGTTTTTTTTTTCTACCAACAAATTTTCTTTGTTTTGTTTTTTCTTCAAACAATTTTTCTTCAAGTATTTCTCCTCCGTCAACCAATTTTTAGAACAGTGATGTTATTACGGACTATGATTCNCAAATTTTCTTTGCTTTCGTTGGGTCCATCATAGAAAGACGTTGCATTCTAGGAGCTTGATTCTGAGAAATTTTGGGATGCCATAATGTCGTTGAGATCGAAGGGTATAACACTACCAATCTTGTGAGCCTTTATTTATTTTTTTTTTCTTCTAACAAATTTTCTTTGTGTTTTTTTTTCTTCAACAAATTTTCTTTGTTTTTTTTTCTTGCAATAATTTTTTTTTTCTTTCAACGAATTTTCTTTGCGTTTTCCGTGCTTGATTCTGAGAAATTTTGAGACGCCGTAATTTCGCTGAAATCGAACCAGATGGCACCACCAATCTTGTGAGCATTTCTTCTTTTTTTCTTCTAACAAATTTTCTCTGTGTTTTTTTTTCTCCAACAAATTTTCTTTGTTTTTTTTCCTTGCATAATATTTTTTGTTTTTTTTTTCTTTCAACAAATTTTCTTTACTTTTGTTGGGTCCATCCTAGAAAGATGTTGCGTTCTCCGAGCTTGATTCTGAGAAATTTTGGGACATCGTAGTCGTTGAAATTGAAGTGTATGGCACCACCGATCTTGTGAGTCTTTCTTTGTTTTTTTCTTCTTCTAACAAATTTTCCAATTTTTTTTTTCTTCAACAAAATTTATTTGTTTTTTTTTTCTTTCAACAAATTTTCTTTGCTTTTGTTGGGTTCATCCTAGAAAGTTGTTGCGTTCTCCGAGCTTGATTCTGAAAAATTTTGGGACGTCGTAATGTCGCTGAGATCGAAGGGTATTGGCATCACTAATCTTGTGAGCCTTTCTTTGTTTTTTTTTTTTTTTATCTTTCAACAAATTTTGTCTGTTTTTTTTTCTTGCAACAGTTTTGTTTTTTTTTTTTCTTCAAACTAATTTTCCATTTTTTTTTCTCCAACAAATTTTCTTTGTTTTTTTTTTCTTTGAACAAATTTTCTTTGCTTTGGTTGGGTCCATGCTAGAAAGATGTTGCTTTCTCTGAGCTTGATTCTACGAAATTTGGGACGCTATAGTGTCGCTGAGATCGAAGGGTATGGCACCACGGATCTTGTGAGCCTTTCTTTATTTTTTTTTTCTTCTTAAAAATTTTCTGTGTTTTTTTTTCTCCAACAAATTTTCTTTGTTTTTTTTTTTTCTTGCAATAATTTTTTTTGTTTTTTTTTTCTTTCAACGAATTTTCTTTGCGTTTTCCGTGCTTGATTCTGAGAAATTTTGGGAGCCGTAGTTTCGCTGAAATGGAACGAGATGGCACCACCAATCTTGTGAGTCTTTCTTCATTTTTTCTTCTAACAAATTTTCTTTGTGTTTTTTTTTTTCTCCAACAAATTTTCTTTGTTTTTTTTCTTGCAATAATATTTTTTGTTCTTTTTTTCTTTCAACAAATTTTCTTTACTTTGGTTGGGTCCATCCTAGAAAGTTGTTGCATTCTCGGAACTTCAACAAATTAGTAGCGGGTTATCAAACCGAGTATTCAGGTATCAAATTGTCAAAAGACATCAGTCAGTCAGACTTTAGTGTAGGGGTCTAGAGATATTAGGGGCATGACAGTGAAGCCCCGTTATTAGAGGGCTTTTCAAAGGTATAAACCGCCTTCCTTTGACGACGACAAAGTTGATCCTATAGTAGCGAAGAGCTTTCTAGAGGTTGTAGAAACGATCTTTTTGTATATGAACTGTCCACAAAAGTATCAAATTAATTTTGAAANTTTTTTTTTTTTTTTTTTTTAACAAATTTTCTTTATTTTTTTTTTCAATAAATTTTCCTTGTTTTGGTTGGGTCCATCCTAGAAAGTTGTTGCATTCTAAGAACTTGACTCAGGGAAATTTTGGGACAACGTAGTGTCGCCAAGATCGAAGGTGGGACACTATAGTGTCACCGAGATCGAATGGTANAGAGGGTATATTATCTGGTACCAATTCAATGAAGCCTATCTTCTTAGGTATTACTCAGTGGTCGCCCGAATCAAGAGTCAACAACCTTTTTGGAACTCAAATAGGGGAACGAATCAGTCGAGGAGTATGACCTTAGGGGCATGATAGTGAAGTCTCGTTATTTGAGGGATTTTCAAAGGTATAAACCGTCTTCCTTAGACGACGACAAAGTTGATCCTATCGCAGCGGAGACTTTCTGGAGGTTGTAGGAATGACATTTTTGTATATAAGCTATCCACATGAGTATCAAATTAAATTTTTAACATATATGCTGAAGGACGAAGCTCACTTTTGGTGGAAAGGCACCCAAAAGAGGATTGTACCTAGGGAGGGTATCAATTCAAGGAAGCCTATCTTCGTAAGTATTACTCAGTGGTTGCCCGAATCAAGAGTCAAACAACCTTTGTGGAACTCAAATAGGGGAACAAATCAATCGAGGAGTATGACCTCGAGTTTAACTGGCTAGCAAGGTTTTTCCTTGAGTATGTCAGTAATGAGAAGATGAAGATCGATTGCTTCACCGCGGGTCTCCAGATAGAGATCAAGGGATACGACATATGGCAGTATAGGTCAACTTAGTAGTGACCATTCAGACTTCCTTTAGTCATCGAAGAAGGTCTAGTAGAAATTTTTCCAGATCTGACAAACAGCCCGGGGAGCAATTTAAGCGTCGTGGTAGGGCTCTAGAGCAAAACTGAACTGAATGCCCTAAGTGTAAAAACTGGCGAACATCCAAGCTGACCGATGCCTACTTCATACCAAGGCTCAAGGCTGGCTAATCTTGTGAGCCTAGGTCAATTCGATGAGGTCGGCTACTACATTTCCATCAAACGCAGGCTACTCAAGATCTGCGATGATCGACAATGACTTGCTCATGCAAGTTCGACGCACAGAAACCGCCTTTACATCTTGAAGTTGGAGATAGAGCAGCCGGTCAGCCTCTCGGCCAGGACCGAAGAAGTAGCTTGAAGGTAAATAGTCTAATTAAATGAGAAATATCTATACCATGTTTTTTCAGCAAAGTCAAATCCCAAGCTTTCCTATTTCTGTTATTTTCTTGGGCTTCTTCAACTATTTCTCTTCCATCCACCGATTTTCTCTCACGCTCAGTCAAAAGACATCAGTCAGTTAGACTTTAATGTAGGGGTTTAGAGATATTAGGGGCATGACAGTGAAGTCCCATTATTTGAGGGATTTTGAAAGGTATAAACTGCCTTCCTTTGACGACGACAAAGTTGATCCTATAGCAGCGAAGACCTTTCTGGATGTGGTAGAAATGACCTTTTTTTGTATATGAACTATCCACAAAAGTATCAAATTCATTTTGGAACATATATGATGAAGGGCGAAGCTCACTTTTGGTGGAAAGGCACCCAAAAGAGGAGTGTACCTGGGGAGGGTATATTACCAGTACCAGTTCAAGGAAGCCTATCTTCGTAAGTATTACTCAGTGGTCGCCCAAATCAAAAGTCAAACAACCTTTTTGGAACTCAAATAAGAGAACAAATCAGTCGAGGAGTATGACCTCGAGTTTAACAGGCTAGCAAAGTTCTGCCTTGAGTATGTCAGTAATGAGAAGATGAGGACCGATTGCTTCACCGCAGGTCTGCAGATAGAGATCTAGGGACTTTTTGTTGCATAAAGATCCTCTGACTATGTTGAAGCATTGAGAATAGCAACTCTGATGGACATGCCATGACATACGTCAATATAGGTCGACTTAGTAGTGACCATTCAAACTTCCTTTAGTCATCGAAGAAGGCCTAGTAGAAATGTTTTCATATCTAACAAACAGCCCTAGGAGTGATTTAAGCGTCGTGGTAGGGCTCTAGAGCATAATTGAACTGAATGCCCCAAGTGTAAAAACTATCAGGAGGGTGAATGTCTAGCAGGGACTGGTGGTTGTTTCAGTTGTGGGAAGTCAGGTCACTACATAGCAGATTGTCCTCATAAGAAGAATCAGGAGGCAAATCGACTAGTGGAGGTGAACCAGAGAGGTCGAGGGGCCCAACAGCAAGGCCAAGTTGTGACCCATGCCACCACGACCAAGAGAGTAAAAGAGCCCAACACAATGGTGACACGTACACTACCTATCTTTGGTCACCTAGCCTTTACATTATTTGATTTTGGTGCTACACATTTCTTTATTTATGAGGGGTTTGTTGAGTTTGCAAACTTAGAGATTGAACCCTTAGAGTGAATCCTTACTATGTCCACACCGGTAGACAAGTACTTGACCGCCACCCACCGAGTTAAGGATAGTAGAGTGATAGTTACAGGGTGAAATCTTGAAGCATCCTTGATTGTCCTGTGCATGCAAGACTTTGATGTAATCTTAGGGATGGACTGGTTAGGTGAGAACCGTGCCCCATTGATTGTAAAGGGAGAAAGGTGATCTTTAGGCCCCCATCGAAGATGAGCTTTGAATTCAAAGGGAACATATGTAGTGGTGTCCCTAGAGTCATAACACTGTTGAAGGCTAGGAAATTGTTGTATCAGGGCGTTTGGGCAATTCTAGCTAGTGTGACAAAAGTCGGTGAGTCCAGTCGACGGTGTCTTCTGTTCCAGTCGTCAGGAAATTTGTGGATGTTTTTCTAGAAGAGTTGTCGAGGTTACCCCTGCCGAGAAGTAGACTTGGGTATTGACTTGAACAAGGGACAACACCAATCTCCAAAATGCCTTATAGAATGGCACTCACTAAGCTTAAGGACTTAAATGTACAATTAATACGGCCTAGTGCTTCACCTTGGGGGTCTCCTGTGTTGTTTGTTAAGAAAAAAGACAGGACATTGCGACTATGTATAGATTACTGAGAGTTAAATGAGGTTACAATCAAGAAAAAATATCCCCTCCTAAAGATAGACGACCTATTTGACCAATTGCAAGGTGCACGGTGTTGGGAAAAGAATATTGAAAGAGATAGCAAAAGATAGAATAGGATCAAAGTTGCAAATGCTTTATTATATTGTTTACTCACACCTTGCCAAAAGAGTTACAAAGTCCAAAATAAATAGGCTTATACAGTAACTAAAAATCATCAAAAATTACGGAAATACTGCTGAACTATTGACCATAAACAAATTCGTAAGTCTAGAACTTAATAACAGCTTCCTAAAAACTTGTTAGAACTTTGAAACATATTTCAACCCTCCGCCTTCATTCAAAATTGCAGATGCCAAGTAATCCTCTGAAGCAGCATACTTTTCTTTTGATAAAGCAGCATACTTTTCTTCTGATCAAACTTTAGTAAGTATGTCTGCTAGCTGTGTTACAATGGTGCAAGATAATTTTTTGCTTTGCAACATGTAGCACCGAGGGAAAAGAAAAGAAAAAAAAAAAGTTAAAGTCACCCGAGGGGCAAATAGGCAATTTTGACCCTCCAGCCACTAGGGTCAAAATGGAACCCTAGCAATTGTGTGACAAAAGAGGAAAAGTCAGAAAGAGAGAGTTGAGAGAAAACCTAGAGAGAAGGAAGAAAGAACCATCCGAAAACTCATCGAACCATCGCCGGAAGTCGCCGCCAGCCACGATCTAATGACAAGGACTTCTTCTTGGAAGGAAGAAGAAGATGTTGGCGTTTGGAGTCCCATTTTCCGTCAAGAGATCGAGAAAATTTGCAAGGTAAGATTTTGATCATTTTTCTCAGATCTAGAACTCTCTGTTGTGAATCAAGGTTTGAAATTTTGATATGTTCATCTAGAGGGAATTCTCCATAAGATTCATGAAGAAAACTAGCCAGAATTCTGGTCCGAAGGCAAAGATCCAAGCCAATTGTCAAGAACGGAGAAGAAAGAAAATTTTTCGGTGAGTCACGTGTCAACCGGCGAAAGGAGGAGCCTGTTGGCGAAAAAGTGACACGTGTCACTCAATGCGTGGAGCAGCGCGTCACACACAGAGTGGAGCAACACGGCTCCATACGACCATCGACACGTGGCAGCTCCAGCTGACCCACGACCCAAATTGAGTGACCCGAACTTTCCTAGCGAACCACGACTATAGAATCTGACCCTCGCATGACACCCGCGACTAGACTTCGTCTGGGCGCGAGAGGAATCGTGGCGGCGCGTGGGAGTACGTGAGTTTCTGTTTTCGTCCGTCTGACTTCTGTTTGCCTGATCTTCATCCCGATTTCGATTCTAATCATATTTTTATGCGATTTAGGACATAATTGGGGTAAATCAGTATTTTTGGACACCTCACGGGCATGGAAACCCTAGCGAAAGGGCACGCATCAACCAAGTAAGTCACCACCCGGTTCTTACGTGCTTAAGGTTCTTCTATTCAAAAGCAATCTCCCCTCAAGTTGTTCTTCCGATTTATTTATTTGTTTTGACATATTTCGATCGTGGGTCATTTCCAACATTTGGTATCAGAGCTCTCAACATGACGAAACAAATGTCGTCACCTTACAAAGTCACCAGAGGAGAAGTGACAACGATAAAGAGTGGAAAGGAGGGAAGTGTAACGCTCTAGTACCTGTTACTCACGAAGATTAACTACACAATGGTCGATAAAGATGCGTGTTAACTTACAGGCACAAGGCGTGTGGGACGCCGTCGAGCATGGTGATGTTGAGGAGCATAAGGATAGGATGACTCTTGCCACCATCTACCAAGCAATGTGGGAGACGTTGCAAACAATGCATGTGGGTGTGGAACGTTTCAAGGAAGCAAAGGTGCAAACCTTGAAAAGTGAGTTCAAGGCTATCTGCATGAAAAATGATGAGTCAATAGACGACATTGCAAGTTGACGACGATCATCAACAACATCCATTCATTAGGCAACGTGGTGGAGGAGATCTCCGTCATCAAGAAGTTCCTTCGAGTTGTTCTCCCAAGATTCATGCAGATTGTTACCTCCATCGAGCAGTTCGGCGACATCAAGAACATATCGATTGAGGAGGTGGTTGGTCGTCCTAAGGTCCATGAGAAGAGACTTTGTGGCTACGAAGACAAAGAGGAAGAGTGACTCACATGGACGAAAAAGAATGATGCAAATGACTCTTCTTCTTTAGGTACGAGCGAATGTGGCACCCATAACAAAGAAAAAAGAGGTCGTGGACATGGATATGGCCACAGACGTGGTGGCAAAGGAGGTCGTGACAATACTTCACCAACCCATGAAAATGCCAACCCTCGGAAGGACAAGAGTATGATCAAGTGTTACTCCTGTGGAAAATATGGTCATTATGCGGCAGAGTGCTACAACAAGAAGCGAGATGAGGAGGCAAACCTCACACTCATGCAAGATCAAGAGCTTGCACTGATGTGGCCAAGAAGATGCCCAACCTTATCATGCTCGATGAAGAAAATATTATGGCGAACCTTCTCACAAAAGGAGAAGACCGAGTGGAGACCAACATGTGGTACCTTGACAATAGAGCAAGCAACCACATGACTAGAGATCGAACAAAGTTCAAGGAGTTTGATGAGAAGCTCCCTGAAAACATGAAGTTTGGTGATGGATCAGCTGTACCGATCCAAGGTAAAGGATCCATCTTTTTCCAGTGCAAGAATGGTGACCAACGTTTACTGAAAAAGGTATACTATATCCCAAACTTGAAGAGTAACATTATCAATCTTAGTCAGATGACGGAAGATGGAAGCAGAGTGGAGTTAGCTGGCTCGTTCCTTAAGATGTTCGACAGAAATGGAACCTTGTTGATGAAGGTAAAACGATCGCATAACCGCCTATACAGGATACTATTAGAGACTAGCCAGTCTACCTCTTTGTTGATGAAACTTGTAGACCCAACTTGGCGATGTCATGTAAGACTTGGGCACGTGAACTTTCAGACGCTCAAAATGATGGAAGAGAAGAAGATTGCTATGGGGCTACCGAAAATTATACACTCGAACCAGGTATGTGAAAGTTGCCTAGTCTCTAAACAAGCAAGATTGTCGTTCCCAACTCAAACTAATTTACGTGTTAAGCGACCACTGAAACTAGTATTGGATCAATATGGCAACCCTAGAGGGGGTGAATAGAGTTTTAAGATAAAAGTATTTAATGGTGCTTAATTTTTCTAATTATGAAATTTTTTAAAAATAGGTAGAAGATGATAATTAATAGAACAAAATAGTTCAACTCTAAACAATTAGGAAAGACTTAGAACATGTAATAAATCACAATAATAATTTTAAAATTAAGTAGAGAAGAGATAAAAAAAAATATAACACCCTAGTTTTATAGTGGTTCGGTGAAACTCAACCTACTTCACTCCTCAAGCGCCACTTCAGAATTTGAATAAAGAACTTTCTGACTTCTTCTTTGGATTAGAGCCCAACCGCTACACCACTCTTTTTACGAGTTTAAGAGCAAGCTCAATTCTTTCCACGACTCAGGATCAAAATATTATAAGTGTTGAAATTTTGTAAGAACACACCACAACTCTCTAAAAGAGTAGATTTACAAGTTGAGCACTTACAACTAGAGAGCAACCACAAAGTCACTAGAAAATTGAGAATTAACATAAAAATATGGAGAAGTAGATGAGTTTAAATAGAGAAGAAAGAGGTAAAATATTAATATGGACCATTAAATTATATTAAAAGAGAAATGGAAGGCGGAGATTAAAAGTAAATAAATAGTAGTAATAATAATGGGAGTAAAATTTTCCTAATTTACTTTTATTATTTTTTATAAATATAATAATATAATATAAAAATAATAAAAATCAAGAAAGTAACGATCAATGGAAAAATTTTAAATTTATTATAAATATGATAATATAAAAATAATAAAAAGTAACGTTACTCAAATTTCAAAATTTATTATAAGAACTAAATTTTCAAAATTTAATATGTGAGTAAAGATTTCTTTTTTTTAATTCAAATGATATATTAGATAATATTATATATAATTAAAAAAAAACTCCACAATTTATTACTCTTCCAAAATTTTAAATGGGATGGTTTGTGTACCGATCCTAATTTTCTTAACCTAATTAATGACTTCACTCATGTATACATAACTCATGTGGAAGCTCATCCTAAATAACCATGGAAAACACAACAAAGTCTTACATAAACGTCCAAAAATTCAAAACAAACCTATCTTTGAAAATAAAACCATCCATAACTGAATTCAAAACAAATCTAAATACAATAATGTTCAATGCAACTTAAATCAGTCAAATAAACATAAACTACTAAAAATGCCCCTCGTCCACTTTCATGGTGTCCTAAGCTCCACCGTCAACCGGACATTGGCACCTTGCCTTAAACTGAAAAATATATGTAGCACGTGGCTTGAGTATTTTATAAAATACTCAGTAAGTCACCCCAATATTGGGGTTAGAAATGCAAACACATGCAACATATGAGCGGGACCTAACTTTTCGTAAACTTTACAATAGCCTTGGGCGCTTTTCTATTCTAGGTAGGGTTGGATGTGTGGTACTCCTTCATACACGGCCTATGTACGCGCACATGGACCCACTAGGCGGGCTCATATACGTACCTCCTGAGCCTGGCTTGGTCGGGCACAACATAATACACGTCGCCGGACACCACAGAACAGAAAAGGGCCCACATGATATCATGGCGAACATAAATATCGTATTTCATTCTTTCGTAACATAAAGGGGAAGTATCCCGATACAAGTGACATACATATATGCATGAGGTCCCTTTAACATATTTAACATGGCATTACATAAGCATTGCTAACATCACATATACGTTTCTTACATTACATGGCGTATCACATAACTTACATTACATGACATATTACATAACATGAAAATACATTCTTGTTCCATAAGCATCTCATGACATGACTCGATAATACTACGTATATCCATGACATCGATCAATATTTTCATTGCATATAATACGAGCAGATCAACAATCTTTTCATAGTAAAGTCACTTACCTCGATGGCCTTGGTCGAAGTCACTCACAACAAGCTAATTCTAACGGTTAATTACGTCCTATAATAACTACATAAAAATTTAGGAACCTTTCATAACATACCGTACCTAAATCTCATGCTATTTATTGAAATAAACTCCCAACACAAACTGCCTTTGACGGTTAGGAACCATACTGACCTCAGATGGTAAAAAGAAGGGTGTGAACGACTTCGGAAGGGCCGAAAAACTAGAAATTGATATATTATGGGTACCGAGCCGCTAAGCCGAGCCATTAAGCCGACAATCGAGCCGACCGTCGAGCCGCCTTCGATGAGCCGAGGAGTGATGTAGCCGAGCTGCTTGACACACGTGCGGGCCGAGCTGCCACGAATACGTGTTGTGCGAAGCTGAGAGAATGCACGCGCCTGCTGGGCCGAAACGAGTGCGGCCCGTGTTTGTTTTGTTAGATTATGGAGCCTGATACTTATTTATAGCTTGGTCAACGGTTATATCCGGTAAAGCTATATTTGGTAAAACTATATATCCGGTAAAGCTATATTTGGTAAAGCTATATCCAGTAAAGCTATATATGGTAAATAGCTATATATAGTAGATTGCTAAATCTGGTAAAGCTATATATAGTAAATGAAACCATATATATATCC
>NC_036640.1:5941974-5942738 GCF_002806865.2 Cucurbita pepo subsp. pepo
AGCAAACATAAACGAGTTAGCTTCACAAAGACTGTTAGAGAATTGAAGAAAAGTACCGGAAGCGTCACTAAAACTCCAGAGGGGGTTGTGTCGACCGGAAGCGTCACTAAAACTTCAGAGGGAATTGTGTCGACCGGAAGCGTCGCTCAAACTCTAGAGGGGGTTGGGTCGGCCGGAAGCGTCGCTGAAACTCCAAAGGGGGTTGTGTCGGCCGGAAGCGTCGCTGAAACTCCAGAGGGGGTTGCGTCGGCCGGAAGCGTCGCTGAAACTCCAGAGGGGGTTGTGTCGGCCGGAGGCGTCGCTGAAACTCCAGAGGGGGTTGGGTCGGCCGGAAGAGTCGCTGAAACTCCAGAGGAGGTTGCGTCGGCTGGAAGCGTCGCTGAAACTCCAGAGGGGGTTGTGTCGGCCGGAAGCGTCGCTGAAACTCCAGATGGGGTTGTGTCGGTCGGAAGTGTTGCTGAAACTCCAGAGGGGGTTGTGTCGGCCGGAAGCGTCGCTGAAACTCTAGAGGGGGTTGTGTCGGCTGGAAGCGTCACGAAACTCCAGAGGAAGTTGCGTCGGCCGGAACGTCGCTGAAACTCCAGAGGAAGTTGTGTCGGCCGGAAGCGTCGCTGAAACTCCAGAGAGGGTTGTGTCGGCTGGAAGCATCGCTGAAACTCCAGAAGAGGTTGCATGGGCCGGAAGACTCTTGCTGAAACACCTGAGGTGAAGCAAGTGGAAGTTGAGGTTGAGTTGCTCAAAGATTCACAGAGTGATGTTGTAGC
>NC_036640.1:5943371-5981952 GCF_002806865.2 Cucurbita pepo subsp. pepo
TATCATTCAAAACACAGAAGGCGATACCATTTCACTCGGAGGTTAGTTGAAGATGGTGATGTGTTTTGAGAAGATAGAGGGTGCAAAGAATCCAGCAAACATGTTGACAAAATGTGTTGATGTTGGAATATTGAGGTTGTGCAAAACCTCAATTGGTATGGTGCAGTGAAGATGCTCCTGGTCGTTTGAGAGTGAAATTCTTGGTTGACTAGATCAGTCTCCAAGTGGGAGAATTGTTAGGTTATGGAGCCTGATACTTATTTATAGCTGGGTCAACGATTATATCCAGTAAAGCTATATTTGGTAAAGCTATATTTGGTAAAGCTATATCCAGTAAAACTATATATGGTAAATAGCTATATATAGCAGATTGCTAAATCTGGTAAAGTTATATATAGTAAATTAAACCATATATATATCCCGTCTGGTAGAGCTTTGAAAATGTACTTTTCTATTCTCTGTACTCTCTTGTTGTACATAGAAGTCATCAATAAAAACAAAATCCTTTTAGCCAGAGTTCTTCTTGCAATTTTCTCTATCCTTTTCTTTGTGTTCATCTAGATCGAGCGTGTGCGTTGTTGTGCGATTCTAACAATTGGTATCAGAGCTAACAACTGGTATCGATCCTAACATGTTTGTGGGCTGGTTAGAGGTTGAACCCGACCCGATTCCTTCGTCTTCCTTACTCAAAAGGCCGAAACCCCTAATTGATTCTGTTGCCTCCCCGTCCGACAACCCACGATGCAACCTTCTATTTCCAACGGTCACTTAACACCTCCGACTCTAATTTCTATCGAGCACAGCGATCCCGACGTCGATTCACTCAATTCTGCCTCCTGACAGCACGTTTCACAAACTCACCGAAAAAGAAATTTAGCGAACCAACCCACATGCTTTCCCCTCTAACACTCTCGGTTTTCCCATTCTTTCTGACACCCTTGCACACTGAGACGAGTTTGGAGAGCAAAAATCGTTTTTAAGGAAAGAGAAGGGTTGAACATAGAAATATAAGGAGTCCCATAACATTTCCATTAAGGTAATAACTTCCTTGTCGGAAATCACGCACCTTTTCCGATGAGAACAAATGCGTAGCATAATATCCTTTCATTTTTGGCAACAAAAATAAAATCTCAAACATAAAATCTAAAAAAATAAAATTTGAATCCTCACCGTTTGATTTTTCCATGATGTTTATTTAGCTGCCACATTATCATGTCGGGTATCTTGTTTCAATTGTAACTTCTTCGGAGTGATTGAAAATTCGCTGAAATCGTTATTTCCAGTCTTATACTACGCACAGTTCAAAATACTGAAAATTGTTAATAATTAGAAGTAGGTTTGTTATCATCAAAACATCAATTAATTAAAATTAATTAAAATTAATTAAAGTGAGATTAAGGGCCAAAAAGTCAACAACTGCTTCATGCTAATTTTTGTGGCCCAATCATCACATCATCATCGATTGTTGGTAATAAGTATTTTCTCTTACTTGTTCATGATTACAGTAGTTGGATATGGGTGTAATGCTCAAAGAAAAAGAAGAGGCATTATGTGCATTTAAGAAATTGAGAAGACTCGTTGAAAACGAGTCTGGTCACAAGTAGAAAACCTTGCGCACCGACTGAGGTAGCGAGTTCTTATCCTAGAACTTCTCAAAGTTTTTCGAAGAGGAAGGTATCAAGCGTCAACTCATTGCACCGTACACTCCACAACAAAACGGTGTGGTCGAACCAAGAAATCGCACCATAATGAACACTGCAAGAAGCCTACTCAAGAGCATGCAAGTCTTGGCGATTTTCTGGGTAGAGGCAATACAACATGCAGTTTATCTTCTAAATTGTTTACCGAAGAAGGCGCTAAACACTTGCAGCCCCTATGAAGCATAGTTCGGCAAGACACCTAAATTCGAGTAGCTAAGAGTCTTTGGTTGTACAGCACATGTTAAGACTGCAAAACCATATATCAAAAAGCTTGATGACATAAGCCAAAAGATGGTGTACTTTGGCATAGAGGATGGAACCAAGACACACAAGTTGTATGATCCGCAACATTAGAAAATTCATGTAAGTAGAGATGTCGTATTGATTGGTGCAGCGTTGGCGATTACAAGCAGACTGTTACAAAGTTCATTACTCTGGAAGAAAAGGAAGACGCCACAGACCTCAAAAGGGCCCCTACAGCAACTCCAACAAGTCCACACATGTCATCACTGGTGATACCAAAAGGCGTGATGGACTCTCTAGAATAAGAGAGCTCAGGCGAGGGCACAAGAGGATCCACAACAGAGGATGGACCAAAGAAGTTTCGTTCTCTTGCTAAAATTTATGCTGATACACTTGAAAAAGAATTGGATCCTAATGAGTTAGTGTTGCTTGCAATCGAGGAGCCGATAACCTATCGTGAGGCAGCTGTTGGGATTTATTTCCTAAAGCCTCGTAATTAATTATTTAGTTTTTAACAATAATTTTATTATTTTATTTGTAATTTAATTGTTATCCATTGTAAGAAAATCCAATGTCATTAATGTAATCTTAAACAGTATGTGGTTGACATACATGAAGATCGTGTTCAAATAATAACATAAAGAGTCTATAGTATATGAATAAGGTTGGGTGTCGTATCCTAGTAACACTATCGATACGACCCACTTTGTAATCAATACAAATGATTTGATCTAAATCGTTCATGTGGAGACATGTAAGTGGGGGTATCCTATACAATGAGTTTGTATAAGACGGACCAAGAAATATTTAATCTCTCTCTATAAATCTGTCAATTGAGAAGATTAATATTTCACATGATGATCATATGCAACTTGATCTTAATCTTATGAACTCCTGCCTGTGAGGGCTTGTCCTTTAATTTACATAGGTGAGAATGGCTCTGTTAGCTGATTCAATATGTCTACCATTTTGGGACTTGACCAAATACGAAGTTGGGAATATAATATCATGAAATGGAATTCACTCATTTCCATATAAGGAAAGTAGATGAGTTGTTCTCAAGTACTATTTTGGAACTTGAACAATGGGCCCCACCCTCTTATTGGCCCGAGAGAGACTTGGTTTATGATTGGATAATAAACAAATTGTTCATTAGAGAATCAATGGTACTTAAGGTGAAATATGTAATTACAAGGGTAAGACGGACTTTTGACCCAACTGTAATTATGAACAACTCGTGAAGGATTGACTTGCTTGTAATGTTTATATCAATAGATATAACTTGTCCTACCGTGTATAAGAGTGCAACTCTAGGTCTATAGTGAAGTGACCTATAGTTATTGAATGAAAATTGATTAATTAAAGAGTTTAATTAATTAATTTTATATCATTGGAGCTTATAATATGTAGGTCCATAAGGTTCCCTTGCTAGCTCATAGTAACGTTAAAAGGTTCAATTTATTTGAAAAAAAAATTGAAGTGTTCAAATTTATATTTAATATATTAGATAGGTTAAATATAAAGGAAAAAATAAATTTAATTTAAAATGTCAAATTAATATTTAATATATTAGATATATTAAATAAATAGAAAAAATATATTTAATTTGAAGTGTTCAAATTAATATTTAATATATTAGATATATTAAATATAAATAGAGAAAAATAAATAATTTGGAGGTTCAAATTAATATTTAATATATTAGATATATTAAAAAGGAAAAATATATTTATTGTATTTGATACAATTAAATATTAAATCAATTAGTATATTTGAATACATTAAATAAAAATATATTTGAAATTTGAATGAGATTCAAATTAATTAAATATATATTAGAATATGTTATAATATCTAAATATGATTTACATAAGGTATTATATCCTAATATATTAAATATGCAAATATATTATTTGGCAAAGATTCTCTAAGACTCCCTATCAATAGGACCCTCGAGTTGAGCCAAAGATATATTAATCTCTCCTACTTTCTCTAGAGAATGAAATTAAATCTTCAAATAATTCTTGAAACTCTTTCTCCAATCCCTTTGGGATTTTCTTTCAAGAGGCTCCCACAAGCGTTGATCTTGTGTTCGAGAGTAAGGAAGATCTTGTAGAATGTTGAAGAACTTCTGCATGGTTGGAATACTCCGATGAGTCTTGCAAGCTAGGGTTTCTACAAAGGTAGAGTTTTTACTCTTCTATTTATTGCTTTGTTTTAATTCATAATAAAATCAAAACGGTTCTCAATGCTTCTGCTACGTGGATGAAGAGTTCATTCCTTTCAGCAGCAACTGAGACGATCTGGCATAGGAGGCCATACAAAAGGAGCTTGAAGCCATTGAGAAGAACAAAACGTGGGCACTAACTAACTTGAAGCCATTAAGAAGAACAACACAGGCCCATCGGTTTGAAGTAGGTGTTTAAGTTGAAGAAGAATAGTGAAGGAAATGTCATCAAACATAAAGCAAGACTCGTAGCGAAGGGATACGTGCAATGACAAGGAGTTGATTTTGAGGAGGATTTTGCGCTTGTGGCTAGACTAGACATTGTAAGATTGATTCTTGCCCTTGCAGCTCAACATGGGTGGGAGGTCCATCACTTGGACGTCAAATTAGCATTTCTAAATTGTGACCTCCAAGAAGAAGTGTATGTTGCCCAACATAAAGGGTTTGTCATCAAAGCAGAAGAGCACAAAGTGTAAAAGTTGTCAAAAGCCCTCTACATTTTACGGCAAGCACCGAGGGCGTGGAACATACATCTGGACAAGAGCTTAAAGAGTCTAAACTTCATGAAGTGCTCACAAGAATAAGTAGTGTACACAAGAAACGATGGGGTTGAAACACTCGTCGTTGGCATGTACGTTAATGACCTGATTGTCACTAGTACAAGCGTGGAAGGCGTCAAAGAGTTCAAGCAGAAAATGATGAAAGAATTTGAAATGAATGATCTCGAGTTACTCACATACTACCTCGGTATTGAAGTTGACCAAAGGAAAGATTACATCATGCCAAAAAAATCGACCTATGCTAAGAAGTTGTTGCAGAAATTTAAGATGGCAGAGTGCAACCCGACCAAGTATCCCATGGAAGTATAGTTACAACTCGAGAAAGATGCTGGAGGAAGCTTGGTGAATTCCATTGAGTATAGGTGTGTCATCGAAAGTCTAAGGTACTTGACTCATACTCGTTCGAACCTTTCATATGATGTTGGAATAATGAGTTGTGTTTAAGTTGAAGAAGAACAGTGAAGGAAATGTCATCAAACATAAAACAAGACTCGTAGCGAAGGGATACGTGCAATGGNCCATTAAGAAGAACAACACAGGCCCATCGGTTTGAAGTAGGTGTTTAAGTTGAAGAAGAACAGTGAAGGAAATGTCATCAAACATAAAACAAGACTCGTAGCGAAGGGATACGTGCAATGGCAAGGAGTTGATTTTGAGGAGGATTTTGCGCTTGTGGCTAGACTAGACATTGTAAGAATCAGACTAGACATTGTAAGATTGATTCTTGCCCTCGCAGCTCAACATGGGTGGGAGGTCCATCACTTGGACGTCAAATTAGCATTTCTAAATTGTGACCTCCAAGAAGTGTATGTTGCCCAACCTAAAGGGTTTGTCATCAAAGCAGAAGAGCACAAAGTGTAAAAGTTGTCAAAAGCCTTCTACATTTTACGGCAAGCAGCGAGGGCGTGGAACATACATCTGGACAAGAGCTTAAAGAGTCTAAACTTCATGAAGTGCTCACAAGACTAAGTAGTGAACACAAGAAACGATGGGGTTGAAACACTCGTCGTTGGCGTGTACGTTAATGACCTGATTGTCACTAGTACAAGTGTGGAAGGCGTCAAAGAGTTCAAGCAGAAAATGATGAAAGAATTTGAGATAAATGATTTCGGGTTACTCACATACTACCTCGGTATTGAAGTTGACCAAAGGAAAGATTACATTATGCCAAAAAAATCGACCTATGCTAAGAAGTTGTTGCAGAAATTTAAGATGGCAGAGTGCAACCCGACCAAGTATCCCATGGAAGTATAGTTACAACTCGAGAAAGATGCTGGAGGAAGCTTGGTGAATTCCATTGAGTATAGGTGTGTCATCGAAAGTCTAAGGTACTTGACTCATACTCGTTCGAACCTTTCATATGATGTTGGAATAATGAGTAGGTACATGGAAAAGTCCACTATGATGCATCATCAAGCGGTTAAGTATATTCTCCGCTACGTGAAGGAAACCACAAGCTATGGGTTGAAGTATCAAAGAGGGCGAGGTCTTGAAGAACTAGTCGATTTTACCGATAGTGATTTAACTGGAGACATTGACGATAGAAAAAACACTGTAGGAATGACATTTTATCTCAACAGAAATTTGATCTCTTGGCAGTCTTAGAAATAGAGAACTGTGTCATTATCTTCCTGTGAGGCCATCAGCAACTATGGCCTCGTGTCAAGCATTGTGGCTGAGAAATTTGTTGAGCGAAGTGACTAGATGAAGTAAATGAACAAATTTTCCTGCAATATTTATGGACTAGATGAACAAAATGTTTAAGGAATTCCTGGATAACTTCGTGATTGCATTCATTTATGAAATTCTGGTGTATTCTAAATCTAAGGCAACGAGGAACATTTGATAAGAGTCTTGACCTTATAAAAAAGAGTCTTGACCTTATTGAGAAACCACAAGTTGTATGTCAAATTCACAAAGTGCAAGTTCTAGCTACAAGAGGTGACTTTCATTGGTCACATAGTGTCTAACTTGGGAATAACCGTGGATCGAGCTAAGATCGAAGCAGTTTTAAGGTGGCCCAGACCAACCACCATATTTAAGTAAGAAGTTTTCTGGGCCTCGCAAACTATCATAAGGTTTGTACAAGATTTTTCTAAGATCTCAACAACTGACTCAACTAACCAAGGGAAGACCCTTCGTTTAGTCACCAACATGTGAGTAGAGTTTTCTTGAACTTAGAGAAAGGTTGGTCATTGCACCATTACTTATAGTGACGGATGGCTCGGGCAGACTCGTAGTTTACAGCAACGCCTTAGGAAAAGGACTAGGGTCTGCACTTATGCAACAGGGCAAGATTATAAACCTATGCCTCAGGTAGTTGAGAGAATATGAGTGCAACTATTCTACCCATGATCTAGAGTTGGCAGTTGTGGTGTTCGCATTGAAAACCTTGTGTCACTATCTATATGGGAAGAGGGTACAAGTGTACATCGACCACAAGAGACTCAGGTACCTGATTATGCAGAAAGAGTTGAACATGAGACAAGGTGGTTGGAATTTGTTAAGGACTATGACATCAAAATACTGTACCACCCAGGATAAGCCAATGTGGTGGTCGATGCCTTGAGTAGAAAAATAGCCCAAACATTCGCCTTGATCACAAAGCATATAGGTATCTACAGGATGAGATGCAGAATGACAAAATAAAGGTCATCGTTAGAGGCGTCACTACTCAATTAGCACAGCTTTCTGCTCAACCTACCCTTAAAAGATGTATCATCGATGCTTAGTGAATTGATATGCATCTCAACAAGATCTGGGATCAACATAGGACTGAGAGAATAGAAGGATACACACTTTGTTCAGAAAGGGAATTAATGTGGTAGGACGGACTATGCATGCCTTGAGATGAGAAAATCCTATAAGAAATCCTAACTAAGCCCCACTGCACGTCCTATACCTTCCACCCTAGAAGCACTAAAATGCATTAGGACTTGAAGTGTAGTAACTGGTGGTCGGGAATGAAGAAGAACGTAGTTGAGTATGTGGGTCGGTGTTTGTGAGTCAATAAGCTTGACTCGGTAAAAAATTGTTATTGGCTTGAATAGGTTTACAAAAATTGTTAGTCTTTAACTAGGAAGATAATTAGCTGTGCGTAAGTTGAGGAGAAATTTTAGGAAACTAGTTGTGTTTTCTCCACTATAAATACTCATGAGATGTATGCTACTTTCATAACAACAAATATATTTGAAAAGCTAAGTGCTTAACGCTTCTTTGTTTCAAAAGATATCTCCCCTCAAGTTGTCCTTTTTGCTTCCTTCATTTGTTTGGACACATCTCAGTCGTGGGCCAAATCCAATGTTTGGTATCAGAGCTAGGATGCCGAAAAAAATGTCGTCACCATACAAAGTTGCTGGAGGAAATGTAACAATGATAAGGAGCAAAAGGGAAGAAAGTGTAACGCTCCAGTACCCGTTACTCACGAAGAGTAACTACGCAGCATGATCGATAAAGATGTGTATTAACTTACAAGCACAAGATGTGTGGGGCGCTGTCAAACATCGTGACATTGAGGAGGACGTCCTTCTCATGTTGGTAGAGAAGGACTCGATAAAGGGAGCACGCGATACGCTGCAAACAATGCATGTGGGTGTGGAACACATCAAGGAAGCAAAGATGCAGGCCTTGAAGAGTGAGTTTGAGGATATCTGCATGAAGGAAGGTGAGTGAAGAGGCGAAGTTGGCATGAAGTTGATGACGATTGTCAGCGGCATCCGTTCATTAGTCGACGTGATGGAGGAGATCTCCGTCGTCAAGAAGTTCTTTCGAGTTGTTCCCTCAAGACTCATGCAGATTGTTACTTCCATCAAGTAGTTTGGCGACCTCAAGAACATATCGGTTGAGGAGGTCGTTTGTCATCTTAAGGTCTATGAGGAGAGACTTAATGACTACGAAGACAAAGAGAAGGAGAAATACCTCTTACTAACACATGTAGAGTGGCTCACATGGATGAAAAAGAAAGATGCAGATGACTCTTCTTTTTCAGGTACGAGCAGACATGGCAGCCATAACAAAGAAAAAAAGGTCTTCAAGTTGTCCTTTTTGCTTCCTTCATTTGTTTGGACACATTTCAGTCGTGGGCCAAATCCAATGTTTGGTATCAGAGCTATGATGCCAAAAAAAATGTCGTCACCATACAAAGTTGCTGGAGGAAATGTAACAATGATAAGGAGCGAAAGGGAGGGAAGTGTAACGCTCCAGTACCCGTTACTCACGAAGAGGAACTACGCAGCATGATCGATAACGATGCGTATTAACTTACAAGCACAAGATGTGTGGGGCACTGTCAAACATCGTGACGTTGAGGAGGACGTCCTTCTCATGTTGGTAGAGAAGGACTCGATAAAGGGAGCATGCGATACGCTGCAAACAATGCATGTGGGTGTGGAACGCATCAAGGAAGCAAAGATGCAGGCCTTGAAGAGTGAGTTTGAGGATATCCGCATGAAGGAAGGTGAGTGAAGAGGCGAAGTTGGCATGAAGTTGACAACGATTGTCAGCGGCATCCGTTCATTAGTCGACGTGATGGAGGAGATCTCCGTCGTCAAGAAGTTCTTTCGAGTTGTTCCCTCAAGACTCATGCAGATTGTTACCTCCATCAAGTAGTTTGGCGACCTCAAGAACATATCGGTTGAGGAGGTCGTTGGTCATCTTAAGGTCTATGAGGAGAGACTTAATGACTATGAAGACAAAGAGAAGGAGAATACCTCTTACTCACACATGTAGAGTGGCTCACATGGATGAAAAAGAAAGATGCAGATGACTCTTCTTTTTCAAGTACGAGCAGACATGGCAGCCATAACAAAGAAAAAAAGGTCGTGGACGTGGTGGCAGAGGAGATCATAACAATACATCACAAACTCATTAAAATGCCAAACCTCGGAAGGACAAGAGTATGATCAAGTGTTACTCTTGTGGAAAATATGGGCATTACGTGGCAGAGTGCCGCAATAAGGAGCGCGATGAGGAGGTAAACCTCATGTTCTCGGATGATGAAGAGCCTACATTGATGTTGGACGAGAAAATGCCCAACATGTTGATGCTCAATGAAAAGAAGGTTATGGCGAACCCCTTCATAGATGAAGAAGACCAAGTGGAGACCAGCATGTGGTATCTAGACAACTGAGCGAGCAATGTTGTTTTTCGATAATCGGCTAGGGAAATCCTTTCTTTTCGGTGAGAGAAAATCGTCGACAGGAGGTTGTTGGAAGAAAAATAAAATGCGTAAAATAACAAAGAGAGAGAATGACTGAAATTTTGACTATGCTTAAAATCAGGTTCTGAAATCTTCTCAACAAATTTCCTATTTAAATATAACCTATCCTAAAAATGGCGGGAGAGTGGCCAACTAAATCTGTGCCACTTCCTACAAAATTGCCGTGTAAAACTATGTTAATCCATTCGACGTGTTTGTCAAATGGTCAAACGGAGAAATAATGAAATTGTGTGAATCTAAATAAGGAAAACTCAGGTTTTATCTAACAATCTCCTCCTAAAACCTGTGGTACATCTACCTTATTTCATTTGAACTCCGTTTTGAGCCCTATGGCTCGGTGTCCCTAGCGGCATGTCCTCCAGACTCCACGTCTTGTTCGGCCACCTCTTCTTCGAGTTAGCGCGCCACCAGTCCAGGTGGTTCACCTCTTCCTAATAGGTCTTCCATCCTCCGGTACCTGGCCGCCACTTCTTTGAGTTGGCGCGCCGCCAGTCTAGGTCGTTCACCTCTTCCTAATAGGTCTTCCATCTTCCGGTACCTGGCCGAGAGGTTGACTGGTTGCTCTATCTCCAACTTTAGGATGTAAAGGCGGTTTGCCGTGCACCGAACTTGCGTGAGCAACCGTCGTCGATCATCGCGGATCCTAAGTAGCCCGCGCTTGATGGAAATGTGGCAGCCGACCTTATCGAGTTGACCCAGGCTCACAATATTAGCCTTGAGTCTCGGGATGAAGTAGACGCCGATCAGCTTGTGATGATTGCCTCCCTTGCCGACGAACAGGATGGTGCCGTGCCCTTCAATCTCGGCGATGGAGCCGTCACCGAATTTCACCGTCCCGCGAATCCCCGAGTCAAGCTCGAAGAACGCAGACTTGGCCCCGGTCATATGGTTTGTTGCCCCTGTGTCGAGGACCCATCGCCGGTGCTCTTGCTGCTCACACGTCTTTCACTGATTTGAGCGAACACTTGCTCCTCCTTCAGTTGAATTGGCTCCCCAGCCGGTGCCTTTGTTATGCACAATCGAAACTCTTCCTCGGGTTCGACGCTCACCGGAGCAGTTATGCCGTCGTCGATTACCTCTGTGGATTTGGAGAGCTCTTCCTCGAGTTCGACGCTCACCGGAGCAGTTATGCCGTCGTCGATTACCTCTGTGGATTTGGGGAGCTCTTTCTCGGGATTAGGGACGTCAGGTAGGACTGATGCAGTCACCATGAAAAGGGCTGGCTCGTCCTGCTCAGGATTGAGCCACATGGGCCTTCTCGATGCAGTCACCATGAAAAGGGCTGGCTCGTCCTGCTCAGGATTGAGCCACATGGGCCTTCTCGGTCGTCTCCTTGTTCCTGAGCTTGCTCCAGCAATTCTTGATCAGGTGACCTCTCTTCCCACAGTACGAGCACTCGATTGACCCATAATCAGTCGGCTCCTCCTTTTGATTCACCTCTTTCCCGCGCATGCGCCGGCGAGATTTCCACGACTTCTTACCGCCTTTGCGGCTGGAGGGCCCATTGCTCTCGCCGGTGTCGTCACGGAGCTTTAGGCGTGCAAGCCATTCCTCCTCAGTGAGGAGTAGACGACCCTCCTTGTCACAGCTGAAATGGTATTTTTCTTCCGCTTGTCGACGATTTCTGTCCAGCATCTCTGCCACCGAGTGTGGTGCTATTGGCGAGCCCCGTGATCGGCATTGAAAAATCATCGACGGATTCGCCGGTCCTTAAAGCGAATCTCTGAGAGCTCCTTCCGTAGCTGATCGATGTTGGATAACCGCCACTCGCTGTACACCGACCCGACAGAATTTGATTCTCTCCCAGGCTGATTGCGCGGTGCACTTGGTGGAGAGAGATGCCAGCATCTCTGGGGGCACAAAATCGTAATAATGGCGGGCGAACGCCCTCCCGATACTCAACCGTTTCTCCTACCTCTAGCTCGACAGCATGCCATAACCAGTGAGCGAGCCTGCTCAGGATGGACCCCACCCACGATGTGGCTTATTTTTGCACTTTGCATTTTCTTCTACTCGAACCTGAGACCTATTTGTTGTTAGGTCGACACTCTAACCACTTGAGCTATTTAACTTAATTGTTGATAGGTTGGCTTCTCCGCAATGATATACACCGATGGCTTCAACTTGGCTCTGATACCACTTGTTTTTTTTCGATAATCGGCCAGGGAAATCCTTTCTTTTCGGTAATCGGCCAGGGAAATCCTTTATTTTCGGTGCGAGAAAATCTTCGACAGGAGGTTGTTGGAAGAAAAATAAAATGCGTAAATAACAAAGAGAGAGAATAGCTGAAATTTTGACTGCGCTTAAAATCAGGTTCTGAAATCTTTTCAACAAATTTCCTATTTAAATATAACCTATCCTAAAAATGGCTGGAGAGTGGCCAACAAAATCTGTGCCACTTCCTATAAAATTGCCGTGTAAAACTTTGTTAATCCATTCGACATGTTTGTCAAATGGTCAAACGGAGAACTAATGAAATCGTGTGAATCTAAATAAGGAAAACTCAGGTTTTATCTAACAAGCAACCACATGACTGGAGATCAAGGAAAGTTCAAGGAGCTTGATGAGAAGTTCACTGAAAATGTGAAGCTTTGCGACAGATCAATTGTACTGATCCAAGGCAAAGGATCTATCTTGTTCCAGTGTAAGAACGACGATCAACGTCTATTGACCAAGGTGTATTACATCCCGAGTTTGAAGAGCAATATTATTAGCCTTGGTCAAATGATAGAAGAAGGTAGCAGAGTGGAGATAGTCGGCCCATTCCTCAAGGTATACGATAGAAATAGAGCCCTGTTGATGAAGGCAAAAAGGTCGTAAAATCGCCTGTATAAGATACTATTTAAATATAATCAACATCTTCCAAAAGTATCCATTGGCGTTTACAACAAGAAAGTGAAGAAGAAACCAACCGGTTAGAAGAAAAAGGAACCGACGAACATAGCCAAGAAGAAACCATAGGTTACTACAATCAGTGAAGAGAAACCTACAAGATGAAGTGTTTCATCATACTTGTCATCTCAACCACATAGGTCTAGAGGAAGGCCACCAGGGCATAAGAAAAATGGGATATCAATTTGTCCCCTCACTGATGAAGGCTAGAGGCATGTTTAAAAAGAAGGTTGAAAGAGAAAGGAGTACCCTACAAGATGAAGAAGTCCCTGCACATAAGAGAGAAACGAAAGAAATTTTATGTTGTGCAATTAAAGCTTCTTATGAAGAATACAGAGTTGATCAGGGACTCAGCAACGTTAACAATATAGAGCAACATGCAAATATTCTCACTAAGACCCTAACAAGGGTTAATCTTTGCAGACATGCAAGTGTTGTTCGAAGTGAAGAATCTCAAGAAAAGTCAAGCTTACGGGGTAGAATGTGAGTCAATCAGCTTGACTTGGTAAAAAATAGTTATTGGCTTGAATAGGTTTAAGGAAATTGTTAGCCTTTAATTAGAAAGATAGTGAGTGGTGTATAAGTTGAGGAGAAATTTTAGGAAACTAGTCGTGCTTTGCTAGTTTAAGCGCTTGTTTGTTTCAAAAGTTCTCCCCCTCAAGTTGACATTTTTACTTCTTTCATTTGTTTTGGCATATTTCGATCATGGAATATATCCAACAGTGTCTGATATATAAACAGGTAAATATCCTAAGACAATGACCAACAAGGTTGTTACAATCGTTGAATGTTCCACAGTGGAAATAAGAAGAAATAAGCATGAATTTTATCTCGAACCTATTGAAAACAAGACGAGGCTTCACGTTATCTGGGTCATTGTGGATAGATTGACCAAGACAACCCACTTTCATTCCAGGCAGGGTCACTTATGTAGTTGACCAATGGGACCAGTTATACATCAGAGAGATAATCTGTCTGCAGTGCCAGTATCCATTGTGTCAAATTGAGATATTAAGTTTACATTGAATTTCTGGAAGGGTTTGTCGAAGGCACCGGGAATGCAACTCATGATCAATACGGCGTTGCACCCTCTAACGGTTGGGCAGACTGAGAGGTTGAATCAACCTAGAGGACATGTTGAAGGCTTGTGTTATAGACTTTACAGGTTGCTGGGACAAGCACCTGACCCTTATGGAATTTGCCTAAAACAACCGTTATCAATCGACTATTCACATGGCACCATTTGAGGCTCTATATGGGAGGAGGTTTCGAACCCCAATATTCTAGGAGGTTGTAGGGAAGAAACATCTTTTACGGCTGGAGTTGGTACAAACTACTAATGCAGCAGTATAGAAAATCTAACAAAGGATACTCTCTACACAAAGACCTCGAGTTTGTAGTGGGTTGTTAAAGATCACGTGTTTGTTTAGATTGCTGTCAGTTAGTATCTGATTGAATCTCCTTATAGTTAGAAGTTGATTTAGTTTTGATTTGATTTAGTTTTTGATTTGTTTATTGGTTTGTTACAAGATTTTCTGCAGATTTTTAGGTAGATTTTCTAAATTTCTTTTTATATTCTCTCTCTATATATATAGAGCATTCTTGCTCTTCATAATTCAATTTTCTTATCAACCATTCAATCACTCATTATTTTACTAACAATTGGTATCATAGTCGTCTTCTTAAGGGATCTGTGAGATCAAGATGGAAGGAGAATCTAGTTTTTCAACTGTTGCACCACCAATCTTCGATGGAGACAATTATCAAATGTGGGCAGTTTGTATGGAGACTTATCTGAAGGCTTTGGATCTTTAGGAAGCAATAGAAGAGGATGACGAGGTCCCTCCGCTTCTAGAAAATCCTACTGTAACACAAATTAAAGTACAGAAGGAAAAGAAGACAAGGAAATCAAAGGCAAAAACTTGCCTATTTGCGGCTGTATCTCAAATGATCTTCATGTGAATAATGTCCCTCAAAACAACAAAGGAAATCTGAGATTATCTCAAGACTGAATATGAAGAAGATGAGAGGATTCGTGGAATGAAAGTCCTAAATTTGATTAGGGATTTCAAGTTGCAGAAGATGGAGTCTGAGTCGGTGAAAGAGTACTCTGACAGACTTCTCAGCATTGCCAACAAGGTGAGATTGCTTGGTTCTGTGTTAAATGATTCAAGGATCGTTGAAAAATTGCTAGTCACTGTTCCAGAGAAGTTTGAAGCCGCCATTACTACTCTGGAGAACACCAAAGACTTGTCAAAGATTTCTCTTACAGAGCTCTTGAAAGCTTTACAAGCACAAGAGCAAAGGAGGTCTATGAGGCAAGAAGGGGTGATTGAAGGTGCCTTACCTGTTAAGCATCAAGACAACAACAGGTATAAAAACAAGAAAATTTTAAAAAATCAATCGACGAATGGAGATTCATCCACCTTGTCGCCATTGTGAGAAGAAAGGTCATCCACCAACAAGTGTTGGAGAAGACCTGACGCCAATTGCTCCAAATACAATAAACTTGGACATGAAGCTGTGATCTGCAAAGTCAAAGGTCAGGTGATAGAAGTAGATGCACAGGTAATTGATCAAGAAGAAGAAGATCAATTGTTTGTGGTCACTTGTTTCCCAAACAAAGAATCAAGCGAGAGCTGGTTGATTGACAGTGGATGCACAAATCATATGACATATGACAAGAAGTTTTTTGAGGAATTAAGAGACATTGAAGTCAAGAGAGTGAGAGTTGGCAATGGTGAACACTTGGAAGTCAAAGGAAAAGACACAGTAGCTATAACAAGCTATGAAGGTACAAAATTTATTCCAAATGTTTTATTTGTACCTAAAATTGATCAAAATCTCTTTAAGTGTTGGTCAGTTACTTGATAAAGGCTATAAAGTGTTGTTTGAGAATAAGCCGTGTTTGATCAAATATGCTAGTGCCACTGAATTTTGGCACAAAAGACTTGGGCACTTTCATCATCGAGGTTTGCTTCAGATGCAGTCAAAGAAGCTGGTAGAAGGACTCACTGACATTGATGATGACATGCCTCCTTGCCGTGCTTGTAATTTTGGGAAGCAACTTCGGCAACCCTTTCCTAAACACGCATGGAGAGCCTCGAAAAAACTGCAACTGGTTCATACTAATCTTTGTGGTCCTCAGCGAACACCATCGTTAAATGGTAATCTTTATTACATTGTTTTTATTGAAGATCTAACAAGAATGTGTTAGGTCTTCTTGTTGAAGCAAAAGTCAGAAGTTGCGGGTGTATTTTGGAAATTCAAAGCTAGAGTTGAGAATGAAAGTGCATGCTTGATTCAGATTATAAAATCAGATAATGGCAAGGAGTACACTTTCAGAAACTTTTAAAAGGTTTTGTAAAGAGGCTGGAATTGAACATCAATTGATAGCACCATACACTCCTCAACAGAATGACATCAGTGAAAGGAGGAATAGATATATAATGGCGATGACGAGATGCATGCTTTATGAGAAGGATCTTTCAAAACTTTTTTGGGGAAAAGCAGCAAATACTGTTGTGTGCTTGCAAAATCGAATTTCAACAAAAGCTATGAAGGACCTGACACCATTTGAAGTTTGGTATGGTTACAAACCTTCTTTAAAGTTCATTAGAGTATTTGGGTATCTTTTCTTCACTTACATTCCACAGGTCAAGCGTGAAAAGCTTGACAAAAAGGCAGAAGCTGGCATCTTTGTGGGGGTATAACATTATATCAAAAGTTTATAGAGTTTTTCAACCACACATTAGTCGTGTTATTGTGAGCTGAGATATTCATTTTGCTGGAAATGAGCAATGGAATTGGGAAGAACTGACAAAGGTGAATCAGATTTCTAATGCACCAAACAATTTAATCTTTGGTAGCATGTTAGAAGAGTCTGAAGATGAACGACAAGATGCTTTGGTTGATGATGCACCTGTCAGAGGAGGAGCTTTCGGTGATCGAGAAAAACAAAACCAGGGAGTTGGTTGATCGACCTCTAAACAGAAAGATTATTGGAGTAAGATGGGTATTTAGGAAAAAGCTTGGAGTGTTAAAGATCACGTGTTTATTTAGATTGTTATTAGTTAGTATCTAATTAAATCTCCTTATAGTTAGGAGTTTAATTAAATCTCCTTATAGTTAGGAGTTTAATTAAATCTCCTTATAGTTAGGAGTTTAATTAAATCTCCTTATAGTTAGGAGTTGATTTAGTTTTGATTTAATTTAATTTTTTATTTGTTTACGAGTTTGTTACCAGATTTTCTGCAGATTTTTAGGTAGATTTTCTAAATGTCTTTTTGTATTATCTCTCTATATAGAGGATTCTTGCTCTTCATAATTCAATTTTCTTATCGACCATTCAATCACTCATTCTTTCACTAACATGGTTAATCACGTCTTCCTAAAAGTGGCCCTACGAGAGGGATGCTGAGGTTTGGGAAGAAGGGCAAGTTGAACCCGAGTTTTGTGGGCCCCATTGAAATTCTAGAAAAGGTAGGGCCCGTGACATAAGATGTGTTACCACCCACCCTCGCTGCGATGCACAATGTCTTCCATGTCTCAATCTTGATAAAGTACACTCTGGATCCCACTCGTATCATTGATCATGAGACACTTCCCCTCTGGGAGTACCTGTCCTACGAAGAGAAGCCCATCAGGATAATGGCACGTGATGTAAGGAAATTGCGCAGAAGAGAGATTCCCTTAGTCAAAGTCCTATGGAAAACCACTAAGACAAGGAAGCCACCTAGGAACATGAAGATGATATGAGGAGGTCTTACTGTAAACTCTTCCAGGGAGGACCAACTTTTAGGGCGAAAGTTCCTAAGAAGGGGAGAATTGTAATGCTTGAGCTTAGGAGGTACTAACGACCGTTGCTTTCCTTCCTACGATTCAAAAAAATATTTATATAATAAGAAAATCATAAGATCTTATTGTATGCTGAGGAGACCGAGACTCAATTCATTGAAGAAGGGAGATATTCTCAAGATAGTTGGAAAAAACGGTCCAAGTCAACTTAGGGGCAAAATGACCATTTTTCCCCTACTCCGACTTGAGGGGTCTGAAGGGTCTGAACATAATATGAAAGAGAGAGAGAAAAAAAAGGAGATTAGGGTTTTGAAGGGAGAAGAAAGACGAAGCCAAAAATCGCTCAAATCTGTCATTGGCGAATCACTCGTTTCGGCAAGAAACCCGAGAACACATCAAGGTATGGTTATGGCCTTTCGATTTGGTTTTATGTAGATCCAAAGAGTTTTTCGAGTTTAAAGCTCTAATCTTTGAAGAGATGAACTAAAGAGGGTCTATAAAGGTTTCTTGAAGAAAACTTAGACGAAAATCGGAGTCTAATAGGAGATCAGGTGAAACAGTCAAGAACAGTAAACGTGAGTTTTTTTCACTAATTTGAACGTCCTTATTTTGTTCCGAGTTCAAGTAAAAGTAATAAGAAAAATACATCGGGGTAGGTGGACTAAAACTCTACGACTTTGGTGAAAAAACCAAATCGATATGAGTTGTGTACGTTAAGTTATAAAGATCCGAAGAAAATGGATTGAAACAGGAAATTCTAACTTTTTGAAAAATTGCAACACACAAGGAGAGAGAAAACTACCGGTATGCATTGCCCGACGTGCGGAGGAGCAGCGGAGCCCGTGGATGGCACGTGACAGAACTCGGCTGAAGAAACGCGTCAAGCCCACCAGTCGACACGCGCTAGACGTGCATCCAATGTGAAGACCCACACACGATCCGAACTGCTCAACTCGATGCCGATCAGAATTTCATGTGTGGTACGCACACATGAAAACATGTGTAGTGACCCCCTGAGCGTGTGGTCGGTGCGTGCAGCGCACGTGATGTCAGAATTTAGTGCAACTTATTGCTAGTTTGAATTAGTCAAGTTATTCATTTTTATTAGGAGTTGGTTAGCTTTATTTCTTCAAATAAATTAGTTGCACGTTAAGTAGTTCTGTGCAAATCAATTGAGTCTTTATAGGAGTTATTTCAGTTTAAATAGAAGTCTTACTGTTAGTAAAATACAGCTACAATACAACAGTTCATATTTCAGTTTTCTCTGTGTTGTCTTCTTTGAGTAATAATAATTTCAAATTTCTTCACACTTTTGAGTGTTAGATATTATGTAAGTTGGTATCAGAGCTAGGTTGGTAACCAAGAGCTTGATATTATTACTTAACAAGATGAATGGTGGAAATGCTTCTACGGGTATAGCTATGGAAAAGCTTGTTGGCAATAATTATAATTATTGGAAGTTATGTTTGGAAGCTTATCTACAGGGGCAAGATTTGTGGGATTTAATTGAAGGTGATGACACATAAATTCCAGTAGATACTCCACAGAATGTTGAATTACGCCGAAAATGGAATATCAAATGTGAAAAATCTTTATTTACCTTGCGANGCGAACTTTGATTAGCAAGGAATATATTGATCATGTTCGTGATTTAAAGTCACCAAAGCAAGTGTGGGAAACACTTCAAAAGCTGTTCACTAAGAAAAATACAGCTCGGTTGCAATTTCTAGAGAATGAACTAGCTATGATAACTCAAGGTAATTTTTCTGTTGAAGAATATTTCTTGAAAGTGAAAAATCTGTGTTTTGAAATTTCAGAATTAGATGCTGAGGAGCCAGTGAGTGATGCTCGATTACGTCGTTATCTTATTCGTGGATTATGAAAAGACTTTATGCCCTTTATTTCCTCCAAAGCCAAAAGATGTGTTGTATGTCAAAGATCAAAGGAGACAGAATTTTCATTCAAAGCCTTCATCAAACAATCAGAATCAATTCAGAAGTGAGGAGACGTCAAAGAAGCCATTAAAAACTTGTTATAAGTGTGGAAAACCTGACCATCTTAAATGAGATTGTCGGGTGAAAGTGGTGTGTGATCGTTGTGGAAAGCCAGGCCATATTAAGCCAAATTGTCGAGTCAAAATGCAGGAATCAAAAGAAAATGTTGTACATGAAAGTAAAAATTCTTCAAATCCATTTTGGGAACACTGTTTAACTATTGAGGTTCTTGACTAGTCAACAAATGTGACTTCAGTTATACATCAAGACCATGTCTCTGCATATGTTCATGGCTTTATAGACTACAATGAAGAATAAATTGTCGATTCTAGTTGTTCTCATTATGCAACTGGAAACGAAACTTTTCTATCAGATGTTCGTCCACATTGTCAAAAGAAGGTCATTATGACAGTTGATAATTCAATGCGTCCTTTGACGAAAGAAGGAGATTTGAATGATGGAAGTGTTCTACTCAAGGATGTTTATCATTTTCCTAGTTTGAAGAAAAATCTTGCTTTTGTATCACAAATAACAGATTCAGGAAGGTATGTTCTTTTTTTTTTTTGCCTAAAGATGTTCAAATTCTTTCTAATGTGAACCATGGTGCTGTTGATATCCTGTCTGTGGAAAAAAAAAAGAATCTTTGTATGTTTTATCAACTAGTGATGAATATATCAAGAAAGCTGGTCATAATGCAAGCTCAATGCTTTGGCATGCTCGTTTGGGTCATGGGTTCTCAATTGTTGCAGAAAATATCCACAAAACAACTTCTTGATGGTGTCCCTATTTTTAAAGATATCCAGCATGATGAGGTTTGTCCAGGCTGTCAATATGGCAAGTCTCATCGTCTTTCTTTCCCAAGGTCAAAGAGTAGAGCTTCAACAGTATTGGAATTGATTCATTCTGATCTTTTGGAACCAACGCGAACAGTAAGCTATACCGGCCTTCATTATGTGATGGTGTTTGTGGATCATTACTCTCGTTTCAGTTGGGTATACTTCTTAAAACACAAAAGTGAAGCTTTTTCAAAGTTTATTCAGTTTAAGCATGCTGTAGAAAAAGAATTTAAATTGAAAAGTGTTTGCGCTCCGATAATGGAGGGGAATTTCTTTCAAATGATTTATGGAATATTGTAAGGAGCATGAGATTCAGCGTCAACTGACTTGTCCAGAAACCCCGCAATAAAATGGGGTGGCTGAGCGCAAGTTAGCTCATCTTACATCAATTTGCTTGTCTTGGCTGCATGTGAGGAGTCTTCAAAGAGAGTTATGGGCATTAGCTTTTCAAACAGCTTGTCATGTTGTAAATCAGTTGCCTCCATGGCCAGAGACAGAATCATCACTATTCGAGCTGATTTATCATCNAGAGCTTCAACAGTATTGGAATTGATTCATTCTGATCTTTTGGAACCAACGCGAACAGTAAGCTATACCGGCCTTCATTATGTGATGGTGTTTGTGGATCATTACTCTCGTTTCAGTTGGGTATACTTCTTAAAACACAAAAGTGAAGCTTTTTCAAAGTTTATTCAGTTTAAGCATGCTGTAGAAAAAGAATTTAAATTGAAAAGTGTTTGCGCTCCGATAATGGAGGGGAATTTCTTTCAAATGATTTATGGAATATTGTAAGGAGCATGAGATTCAGCGTCAACTGACTTGTCCAGAAACCCCGCAATAAAATGGGGTGGCTGAGCGCAAGTTAGCTCATCTTACATCAATTTGCTTGTCTTGGCTGCATGTGAGGAGTCTTCAAAGAGAGTTATGGGCATTAGCTTTTCAAACAGCTTGTCATGTTGTAAATCAGTTGCCTCCATGGCCAGAGACAGAATCATCACTATTCGAGCTGATTTATCATCGTAAACCCAATGTGAGATATTTTCGTAATTTTGGGTCTATTTGTTATGTTCATGTACTGGAACATAATCGAACTAAACTTGACCCAAAATCCAAGAAATGCATTTTTGTTGGCTATGATACTCATAGAAAGGGTTGGAGATGTATGGATTTGGAAACAAAGAAGGTTATTGTATCTCGTGATGTGGTGTTTGATTCAATTTCAAGTTACAAATACGATGCAGATGGCAGCAAAGTACAACTACTGTTGCACTCTTTCCTGATGATTGATTCTACATTAGGGAGAAAAGATTTTTCAATTGCGACAGACATTCAAGCGGGGAAAATACAGAAGCCACTACAAATATTGAAATTGCTACAGGAAAAATCCTCAATGACAGAAAAAGTTATTAGATCATTTGTCTGATTTTGTAGTTGACATTAATCAATTTTCTGTTATGTCTTGTTCTNGAATATTGTAAGGAGCATGAGATTCAGCGTCAACTGACTTGTCCAGAAACCCCGCAATAAAATGGGGTGGCTGAGCGCAAGTTAGCTCATCTTACATCAATTTGCTTGTCTTGGCTGCATGTGAGGAGTCTTCAAAGAGAGTTATGGGCATTAGCTTTTCAAACAGCTTGTCATGTTGTAAATCAGTTGCCTCCATGGCCAGAGACAGAATCATCACTATTCGAGCTGATTTATCATCGTAAACCCAATGTGAGATATTTTCGTAATTTTGGGTCTATTTGTTATGTTCATGTACTGGAACATAATCGAACTAAACTTGACCCAAAATCCAAGAAATGCATTTTTGTTGGCTATGATACTCATAGAAAGGGTTGGAGATGTATGGATTTGGAAACAAAGAAGGTTATTGTATCTCGTGATGTGGTGTTTGATTCAATTTCAAGTTACAAATACGATGCAGATGGCAGCAAAGTACAACTACTGTTGCACTCTTTCCTGATGATTGATTCTACATTAGGGAGAAAAGATTTTTCAATTGCGACAGACATTCAAGCGGGGAAAATACAGAAGCCACTACAAATATTGAAATTGCTACAGGAAAAATCCTCAATGACAGAAAAAGTTATTAGATCATTTGTCTGATTTTGTAGTTGACATTAATCAATTTTCTGTTATGTCTTGTTCTTTTATGGGAGATACAAGTGAAAATAAGCCGAAGTTGTACAATGAAGCGAAAGGAATCTCAAAATGGGAAAATGCAATGATGGAAGAAATTTTAGCACTTGAAAAAAATGACACTTGGGAGCTTGTACCAAAGTCTCATGATGCCGATTTAATTACTTGTAAGTGAGTTTAAAAGTTGAAGAAAAATGTTGATGGTAGAATTGATAGACACAAAGCTCGTCTTGTTACTCGTGGGTTCTCTCAACAATATGGTCGAGACTATGATGAGACTTTTAGTCCAGTCGCAAGGATGGTAACATTACGGACAATCATCTAATTTAGCTGCTAGTAAAGGCTGAAAATTATGGCAGCTTGATGTGAAAAATGTTTTCTTTTATGGAGAGTTGGATCGCGATATTTTTATGGAGCAGCCGCAATGAATTACCTCTAAAGAATATCCTGGCTATGTGTGTAGACTTAAGAAAACATTGTACGAACTCAAGCAAGCTTCTCGTGTTTGGTTTGGTAAGATTGCTCAATATCTTAATTTTTGTGGTTTTAAGTCTTCATGTGTTGATCCGAGCTTATTTGTTAAGAAAACAGCAACTGTATGCACCCTGCTCTTACTTTATGTTGATGACATGATTATTATTGGTGATGATATTATTGAAATCAGTAGTCTCCAAGATACCTTGTCTGGTCGTTTTGAAATGAAAAGATTGGGTGAAGCTGATTGTTTTCTGGGTTTGGAAATTAAGAATTGTGATGGTTATTTTCTCTCTCAAAAATGATATGCAGCAAGTTTATTATAGCGGTTTCATATAGAAAATCATTAGAAGATGCTACATTCTTTCATCAACGTGTTGGTAGTTTATTCTATTTAACTATCACGAGGCGACAATGTTTTTTTAATAGGAGTTGTCTCAATTTATGGATCAGCCACATGACACTCATTTAATTGCAGCAAGAAGAATTCTTTGTTACACAAAGGGACTTTAAATTATGAATTAATGTATGAGAAATTAAAGTCTTTTTTCTTGAGTGGTTTGTGTGGATGCTGATTGGGCTGGTGACGTGAACGATATATGCTCCACAACAAGTTTTTGTTTTACACCAGGCTCTGTTGCAATTTCATGATGTTGTAAAAAGCAAAGCACTGTTGCTTTGTCTAGTTGTGAAGCAAAATATGTAGTTGCTACAATAGCTACTCAAGTTGTGACTCAAGAGGCTTATTCAAGAAATGGTGACTACTCACAATCAGCCAATTCAATTAATTGTGGTAATGAAAGTGCAATAAAACTTGTGGAAAATCTGGTGTTTCATGCTCGTTCGAAACATATTGAAACTCATTATCATTTTGTTCAAGAGAAAGTGTTTTCATAGGATGTTGAATTGCAGAAAATACATACTAATGAGCAAGTTGTAGCCATATTTACTAAGACATTTGTCAAAGTGAAGTTTGAAGTTTTTCGTAAGGCTCTCGGAGCTATTGAGAAATAAGCTTCCACTAAGGGAGGCTATCAGAATTTAGTGCAAATTATTACTAGTTTGAATTAGCCAAATTATTAATTTTTATTAGGAGTCTATTAGCTTTATTTCTTCAAATAAATTAGTTGCACGTTAAGTAGTTCCGTACAAATCAATTGAGTCTTTATAGGAGTTATTTTAGTTTAAATAGAAGTCTTACTATTAGTAAAATACAGCTACAATACAACACTTCATATTTCAGTTTTCTTTGTATTGTCTTCTTTGAGTAATAATAATTTCAGATTTATTCACACTCAACGAGTGTTAGATATTGTGTGTTGAGAATTGTTGGGGGCGAGTCCTACAAAATGATCATGAGTTTATAAGTAAAGGAATACATCTCCATTGGTATGAAGTCTTTTGGGGAAACCCAAAAGCAAAGTCATGAGAACTTATGCTCAAAGTGGATAATATCATACCATTGTGGAGATCAGTGATTTCTAACATGGTCTTAGAGCCATACCCTAAAATTAGCTATGACAATAGAATCCTCATATATTGAACAAAGAATTGTGAGCTTCAAAGGTGTAGTCAAAAGTGACTAAAGTGTCAAAGAAAGGGAGTAATTTGTTCGAGGGCTCCAGAGAAAGGAGTTGAGCCTTGATTAAGGGGAGGCTGTTTGAGAGCTCCATAAGTTTCAAGGGAGGCTTATAGTGTACTTTGTTCGAGGGGAGGATTGTTGAGAATTGTTGGGAGTGAGTCCCACAAAATGATCATGGGTTTATAAGTAAAGGAATACATTTCCATTGGTATGAGACTTTTGGGGAAGCCCAAAAGCAAAGTCATGAGAGCTTATGCTCAAAGTGGACAATATCATACCATTGAGAAGATCCGTGATTCCTAACACGTGAGTCCTCCAATTTCCTTTGTTCGGCCTCTGTTTGCTAGTTTTTCACTTTGATTTCACTACTAACTCTGTTCTGATGTGAATTAGAACCCACCAAGGAAATTTCATAATTTTAGTACCTTCTCCAGTAAGAAGTTCGAGCTTGGGAAGACACTCGTCAACCATGTAAATAACCATTTGGATTTTTCCACAGACAATATTTGTAGGATTCGCTTGAATAAGCATGCATGCTATTAAGCCACTATCCTATAAAGTCGGACCAAGTGGATTAGATTACAAGTTATGGAAAGAGATTAAAATGAGAAAATATTATGTTATTGTGTGTACATGAAATGAGGAAGTGAATTTTGTGAAATCTGTGCTCTATGTTGCCGTGTCGAGCATGCATGTTAATATTGTATGAATTGTTGCATGTTAACTCCAGTGTGTGATTGCCTGTATTTTCTTACTTGTTGAGAATAAGGAGGAATAACGNTCAAAGAAAGGGAGTAATTTGTTCGAGGGCTCCAGAGAAAGGAGTTGAGCCTTGATTAAGGGGAGGCTGTTTGAGAGCTCCATAAGTTTCAAGGGAGGCTTATAGTGTACTTTGTTCGAGGGGAGGATTGTTGAGAATTGTTGGGAGTGAGTCCCACAAAATGATCATGGGTTTATAAGTAAAGGAATACATTTCCATTGGTATGAGACTTTTGGGGAAGCCCAAAAGCAAAGTCATGAGAGCTTATGCTCAAAGTGGACAATATCATACCATTGAGAAGATCCGTGATTCCTAACACGTGAGTCCTCCAATTTCCTTTGTTCGGCCTCTGTTTGCTAGTTTTTCACTTTGATTTCACTACTAACTCTGTTCTGATGTGAATTAGAACCCACCAAGGAAATTTCATAATTTTAGTACCTTCTCCAGTAAGAAGTTCGAGCTTGGGAAGACACTCGTCAACCATGTAAATAACCATTTGGATTTTTCCACAGACAATATTTGTAGGATTCGCTTGAATAAGCATGCATGCTATTAAGCCACTATCCTATAAAGTCGGACCAAGTGGATTAGATTACAAGTTATGGAAAGAGATTAAAATGAGAAAATATTATGTTATTGTGTGTACATGAAATGAGGAAGTGAATTTTGTGAAATCTGTGCTCTATGTTGCCGTGTCGAGCATGCATGTTAATATTGTATGAATTGTTGCATGTTAACTCCAGTGTGTGATTGCCTGTATTTTCTTACTTGTTGAGAATAAGGAGGAATAACGAACCTAGTCTAGGGCGCTAGAGACTAATTGGCCTAGATAAAGACCTAGAGTAGGATACCTCCAGGAGACCGTGCAATTAGAGTCGCATAAGGGTGGCCAGTGGGCCCAGACCCTAGTATTCCAGACCATGACAAGTTTAAGAGCTCTTGCGCAAGAATCCTAGAGATGTGTGAATCCATGTCTAAGCCATCAAGATTCTCCCTAGAAAACCTAATAGGACACCACGGTAATCATGGAAAACCGAGGTAGCTCACCACGATTAAGCAGTATGAATAGTGTTACCATAACCTCCACTTCCCTCTTTGCTCCGATACCGTACCGTCGAGGCTCCACTCTAATTCTGGGATCGTCAACTAGGTTTAGCTGAACATGGTAGTGTCACTCGTGCCCCAACCTAATGAAGATAGCTAAGCCAAGGGGCGATCAAATAAATCAACAAACCAAGTTTTCTTGAAAATAAGTACATCAACCTTCGTGAAATGGAAACCCTAGCAAGTTGAATTTAAGAACTCTCATACTCACACGCGCTTTGATATGCAAACCCCTAGTTCACAAATGTTCAAACCCTAAATCAATTTGATTTCATTCCAAATGGTTACAACTTTTGGGAATTTGATCTAACAATCTTATCTTCAATAAGATCTTTAGAACTAAATATATCCAAGAACCTCAAAACATAAATCATCCCAAGAGAAAATAAGACTCGAATTATCTTATTGATCAAATATCTCAAGACAATAACATTTTTTTTAGATTCGAATCACTCCATAGGTAAAAATTAATTATGTCAAACTTGAATGATTCTAAACATACCACCTAAATTACATAGAATAATAAAGAAACTTAGCTCTTAACTAAAAGAAAGCACAAATGCTATGCTTACTACATTTTCCAAATCTACTTCACAAATATAACATACCTGACTTTATATAACCTCAAATTGAAATCTTTTAACTTTCCATGAGACATTTCAAGAATGACAACATTCCTATTTTACGACCATCATTAGCCACTATGTAAATGTAACCTTCAAGTATATAAAGTCTTAAAATACATTGATAAAACATCATATCTACTCAATATTTAAAACCATCTGAGAATAAATGAAATTCATCTCTCTTGAAGTTCATATTGCAGGACTGAAATGTCTTGCTTCTTATCATATCGAATAAAGTGTATATACAAGAAAAAAGATAAATATTAAAGAGTAGAATCAATTTCCATGACATGAATTAAATTTTTTTCATTGAAATTTTGAGTGAAGAAATTGGCACACTTAGTAAATATAGCGGAGTGGTAATTAAATAATTGGAATTTTTAAAAGATTAAAAAGAAAAAGGATGAGAATCAACTTAATTGAAAAAAAAAAAAACTGAATTTTCTTTTAATTGATTTATTAATCGATTTTATCTGACATTAAAAACAATAAAAATTTCCACATATGATGCATAACCACTTCAAACATCTTGAAATGAATGTGAAAGGTGCCTAATAAAGCAGACGTGGAGGGGAAGGGAGCCACCTCATTTCCCGCCAAAAATTCCCGCCAAAACAACCTCATCGATGACTGAAGTGCGTTTAGGTCAGTGAAGTTCATTTCGTCCATTCACACTCCCATTTCCTCTCCTTCTCCCGCTCCCGGTCGCTAAGAAATGGCTGGGCCAACTCCCGATGGCAACTCCGGCAATCCGCCTTCCACGCCTGACTCTCCCACCACCTCCGCCGGTTTCGAAACGGACCAGCTCCCTCATCTCAGCCAAACTTCCGACGTCTACCCCGATGAGGACGAAGCCGCTGTTGATCCTCATGTCCTTCCCGACGAGCCTGACCCCGATGAAGAGGAGGAAGGAGAGGATCTCTACCACGACAATTTCTTGGAGTCGGTTCTCGAAATCAAATCCCGTTTTGTTTTCTTGTTTTTTAATTAAAAAAAAAAAAATCTCGAAATCTCTTGCCTAATGTAGTACCGATCTTATGAATTTTCTTCTTAATCTTGTAGCGATTATCGGAGGATGGACGAGCATGACCAGTACGAGTCCTTGGACCTCGACGATTCATTAGAGGACGAGAGAGATTTGGATCAGATTATGGAGGACAGACGAGCTGCCGAGATAGAATTGGACACTCGCGATGCTCAGTTCACCCGTCGGAAGCTTCCTGAGCTATTACATGATCAAGGTAATTTTTTTGCCTATTATATTCCATCTGAACAGCAAATTGTAACCTTTTCCCTCGATTTCAGCGTGTTCACTCGCTCAGCAAGTTGTCAATACATTACTGAGCTATTCGTGCTTCCATTCTTTTCTCTTACCCTTCGTTCGTGTTTTCTTTAATGTATTACTATTCTAATTTTAATTTTAGGATTGATCATGCTTGAGAATATGAATTATGCACCATATTGATTCTTCAGCTTTACTTTTCCCTAACAAAAGCTTGAGATATGTAGGAACTAATTGAAGTGAACTCACTCTAACTGATGAGTTTCAATATCTTGATAATCTTTAGTTTCAATTTGTATTGAAGTTATTTTCAGGCACAAGTTTCCAAGTATACAACCATAAAAGATTGACTGAAAACTTTCGCAACAAAAAGAATCGTGAAGCATTCTATTCTGGTTTCTAGCCATTCTGACTTGTCATCCAGAACATAGTCATCTGCTCTAACCAATACAAAAATTCCTGTTGGTATACGCCAAAGATGTTTTATTATATGGTTTTTAAAATTAGTTGAAGATACCTTGGGGTGTAGCCTCCTAAAGGAACTGAAAGCTAGAGACGTTTCCTTGATGTTGCTTTACTACTCTTAGCAGCTGGAAGTTATTAGTTGTTTCCCTTTTGATTTATTTTTTTGGAGACTGGCAGATTTAACTCTTGAAATTTAACTAGTTTGTATGTTTTGTTTCAGACTCGGAGGATGACAATTACAGGCCTTCAAAAAGAGCAAGAGCTGATTTTCGGCCTCCAGCTGCTGCAAGAAGCTATGATGACATTGATGGTATGCAGAGTTCTCCTGGTAGATCACAAAGGGAAACTTCACGAGACGACGTGCCCATTACAGATCATTCTGTTGATGACCAATATGAGGTATTTAAGGCTGTCACATCTTTATTTTCCTCATATTAGGATTTTGCACCTAATTATTGTTAGCCATATTTGGAACTAACAATTTACCTCTAATTTAGGATGAAGACGATGATGAAAATGAGAATGAGATGTATCGTGTTCAAGGGCCACTTAGAGAACATGTTACCATGGATGCGGTTCGGCGCTTTATAGGGAAAAAGTTCAAGAGATTCTTGGAAACATATGTGAATCCAAAGAGTGGAAATGGTGAGCTTGAGTACATGCGACTGATAAATGAGATGGTGTTAGGTGAGCATCTGCTTCACTGTACTTGCAGTGGATTGTTAACATTTAGTTTATTTTGTAAAATGATAAAACAAATATTGTTTTCTAAGATAACCTGTTAGAGTCATGTTCATGCTTCTCTCATTTTTCTGACTGGTTGCTTTAATGTTTGATTGCAGCCAATAGGTGCAGTTTGGAGATTGATTACAAACAGTTTATCTTTGTCCATCCGAATATTGCAATCTGGTTGGCTGATGCACCCCAGCCCGTCTTAGAAGTTATGGAAGATGTTGCAAAGAAGGTTGTCTTTGACATACATCCAAATTACAAAAATATCCACCAAAAGATCTATGTTCGCATCAATAACTTACCAGTCTATGATCAGATTCGAAATATTAGGTATCCTTGTAGATTCATGGTGCAGGGCCTTTTCAGATATATGTTTTCTTTTATTATTTTCCTAGTCATCCTATTTTCAATTGTGTCCTGTTGCACTTTGTAGGCAAATTCATTTAAATACCATGATTCGTATTGGGGGCGTTGTAACCCGACGCTCTGGTGTCTTCCCCCAGTTGCAGCAGGTGAAGTATGATTGTGGTAAATGTGGCACAATATTGGGACCATTTTTTCAGAATTCTTATTCAGAGGTCAAGGTTGGCTCTTGTCCTGAATGCCAGTCGAAAGGGCCATTCACAGTAAATGTCGAGCAGGTGAATTCTTAGTTTTAATTTCCTTCTATATTTTTATTTTTATTCTTTTTGGGTGGAGCAACTACGGTTGAAATTCTGTACCTACAAATCTCATTTTAGGGCTTGTTTCATTTATTTGTTTCGGCTGTTCCCTTAGTGCAAAATGGGCGAGATGGTTTCTTGTCATGTATTTTTGGTTAACATTTCTCTGTAGTGAAATAAAATCTCGGTGAATGTCAATCAAATTTCACACATTGTTGACTGTTATGCTGCAGACTATATATAGGAACTACCAAAAGCTAACCCTCCAAGAAAGTCCAGGAATTGTGCCAGCTGGACGACTTCCTAGGTACAAGGAAGTGATACTATTGAATGATCTAATTGATTGTGCTCGTCCTGGGGAAGAAATTGTATGTTCCCTGCCCTTGATGTACTTTTGTCAAATTTTCCTTTTTGTAACACTTGCAGACTTTTTGACATATGACCTGATTGATTTCAGGAAGTTACAGGCATTTATACAAACAATTTTGACTTATCATTGAATACAAAGAACGGTTTTCCTGTATTTTCCACCGTTGTTGAAGCAAATTACATTACCAAGAAGCAAGATCTCTTTTCTGCTTACAAGCTTACCCAGGAAGACAAAGATGAGATTGAGAAGTTGTCTAAAGACCCTAGAATTGGAGAAAGGGTTAGTTATATTTAGAAATTAATGAGTACATTCCTTACGTGTTCAGATTAAGCGTTTTGATTTGGTTTGAACTAATAACAGATAATCAAGTCCATTGCACCATCAATATATGGTCACGAGGACATAAAAACAGCAATTGCTCTTGCAATGTTTGGAGGTCAAGAAAAAAACGTTGAAGGGAAGCACCGGTTACGAGGCGATATCAATGTACTTCTATTAGGTGATCCTGGCACTGCGAAATCTCAATTTCTCAAGTAAGAGCTACATTTATCAGTTTGGGGATAAACCTCCTAAATGACATACGGGTCTACAGCTGGTGGAACATGAAGTTGTATATTATTTTTTCCAGGTACGTTGAGAAAACTGGGCATAGAGCAGTGTACACCACAGGGAAAGGAGCTTCAGCTGTAGGTCTAACAGCAGCAGTGCACAAGGACCCTGTCACAAGGGAGTGGACCCTTGAAGGAGGTGCCCTTGTATTAGCCGATAGAGGAATCTGTCTTATTGATGAGTTTGACAAAATGAATGATCAGGATAGGTAGAGAAAACAACCATCGATTCAACATTCTGAATTTTGCAATTCTATCTATTTTCCTGCCGAGTCTAGAAAGTCTTAAATTTTTGGTGTGTTGGAATTAAAGTTCTCATCTGTGATTAGGGTGAGTATCCATGAAGCAATGGAGCAACAAAGCATTAGCATATCAAAAGCTGGAATAGTCACTTCTCTTCAAGCCAGATGTTCTGTCATTGCTGCTGCCAATCCCATTGGAGGAAGGTATGACAAGTACTTTGTGTTTGACTTGTAAGCATGCGAGGAAAGAAATCAAACAGTACCAATTGATGAACAATAAATGGTTGTAAGTCATAAATTTGATCAATTCTGGGATGATCATGTTTTTATTGTTTTTGTCCAAGCACACTCTTCCCTCACTAAATAGGATAAAAAGTGATNGGATGATCATGTTTTTATTGTTTTTGTCCAAGCACACTCTTCCTCACTAAATAGGATAAAAAGTGAACTTATTTTTCACCAATCCTTCACATCTAGTAATTTTAAAACTACTGCATATTTAATCAACTAGCATTTTTATAGGTACGACTCCTCAAAAACATTCACGCAAAATGTAGAGCTGACCGATCCTATTATTTCTCGATTTGACATCCTCTGCGTTGTTAAGGTAAATTTCAGGAAACTGCATCCTTCTTTCTTCAAATTGTAGAAGTTGATTGTAACTGAAAAGGATTTTGATAATTTGCAGGATGTGGTGGACTCTGTAACAGACGAGATGCTTGCTAAGTTTGTGGTTGATAGTCATTTCAAGTCACAACCAAAGGGCGCCAATATTGATGACAAGTCTATAAATGAATCTCAGGAGGACAGTCAAGACTCTGCAGGGCCACTGGATTCGGAGGTCATACACTTGTACTTATCATCCTCTTAGTAGGTTATCTGTGGACTTCTGCTCTAATATTTCTAAATACTGATCCTCCAGGTGCTCCCCCAAGATCTGCTGAGGAAGTACATAACTTATTCTAAGTTGAATGTTTTTCCAAGGTTGCATGATGCTGATATGGATAAGTTAACACACGTCTATGCAGAATTACGAAGGGAATCTTCTGTAAGGCTTTACTTTACCTCCTTATTTTTATTATTATTATTGATAGTATTTTTTTTAAAGCGCACTTAACTTTGTCGATGGAAACATCGCATATTAACTATCATTTGCCATGTGACTAGCATGGGCAAGGAGTTCCTATTGCAGTTAGGCACATAGAGTCAATGATACGCATGTCTGAAGCACATGCAAGAATGCACCTTAGACAGCACGTCACACAAGAAGATGTTGATATGGCAATTCGTGTGTTACTGGATTCTTTCATTTCAACCCAAAAATTTGGAGTGCAGAAAGCTCTGCAAAAGGTATAAAAGGATATCACTGCTCTCTCTCTCTCTCTATCTCTCTCTCTCTCCGCATGTCATATAAATGCTGATATGGCTATTCAATATTGGCTACAAGAATTAACCAGTTGCCTTCCTCGATTTATATTAATATACAAGGATATGCTTGAATCATGAAGCTGAAATTCTGCTTGGATCTTCGAATTATACTCTAAAAGAAATCCAATATAATTTCTTTATTATTCTCGATTAAATGATCAAGGTCCTGTAGTTGCCATGGGGGATATTTCCATCAGAAATTTGATGACCTTAAGTGGTGCTAATGCTAATATTCGTACCATTTTCTATAATTTACTGATAAAGACAACTTTGTGCAGTTCTTAATGTTGTATTTTTGTTAGACTAACTAGTTTTAGTATCTCAAATCTTAAGATGTGCGATGTGGCTGCAAATATGTTTGATGAAAGTTCGGATAATACTAATGGAACAATAATGACCTTTTGTTATTCTCACTGCTTCTATTCTGCCAAGATGACCAGGTCAAAGGATAAACCCAAAATTCCCATGCCCTTCATATGCCCATAATTGAACCATCAACCATGCTATACCAGATTTCGTTTTGATATGCTAAATTGTGGAAGCTTTGGTATCTTGCAGAGCTTCAGAAAGTACATGACTTTCAAGAAGGATTACAATGAGCTGCTTCTATATCTTCTCCGAGAGCTTGTGAAGAATGCACTTCACTTTGAGGAAATTGTTCGCGGATCTACATCGGAGCTTATCCACATTAATGTGAAATTGGAAGACCTACAAAGCAAGGTAATGATATCGTGTTACTTTCCTATATATAAGGTAGATAAATACGGAACTTACATATATGATACCGATGCAGGCACAGGAACACGAAATTTATGATCTGAAACCCTTCTTCACCAGCTCTCATTTTTCAAATGCTAAGTTTGTGCTGGATGAAGAGCATGGTCTAATCAGGCATCATCTTGCCAGGTGATTTAAGGATAAAGATTGAAAATAGGAAATAGGAAATAGGAAATAGGTGAGTTATCTTACCCAATTGATGATATTCGTAAAGGACTCGAACGTTGTGGGTAGGAAGTTGTGTTAAATGGGGATTCAAAAGACCTCTTTGGATATTTAGAGATGTACTGTTTTGGGATCTGAATTTAATCAAATTAAGAACGAGTTGAAGAATTCTCTTTAGCATGATCTTATGCAATCTCTTCTTTTACGATTACTCCAGGCAGTCTTGATTTTGGCATTATATGTTCTGTGGACATAGGGAGAGGGCGGAGCTTTAGTTAGAATGATCGACTATAGAGGAGCAACTCTGCACAATAATGCTATGCTTTCTTCATTTTTTTTTTTTTTTTTTTTTTTTTCCGTATCTAACGTTGATTTTTACATTATTTTGCATTGTTCTATTCTGTAATTTTCCCCATGTTCTAACATATAATATGTAACATCTCCAAATAGCATAGTTAAAAATAATTTTGTTACAACAGATTTGTACCATATGATTATTTCATGTTTTGAGTACAATTATTTCACAATATATTATAGGTAAACAGGGGGTCTGAGCATATTTATAGGATTTGGAAGGCGATGGGATATTGTAAGGGATGAGAGCTGGATGAAAAGGGATTAGTACACTTCAATGATAGACCTTAAACCCAGCACAGGAATTATGTTGTAATCACTAAAGCCAGCTGCTAGGAAAAGACTCTTCCATTCTCTCTCATTCCGTTCTCTGCCGGTGAAAGTGGTCATCATGTACACGTCGCAACAGAGTTGAGTTTCTACCGACTCCTTGTCTCTCTGTTCTTCGAGTACCATCTCTATAATTATTACCTTCCCCCCCTCAGCTCTACTTGGAATTGCTGCCTTACAGTTCTTCAATATTTGAATGCTCTCTTCATCACTCCAGTCATGTAGAACGAACTATTAACCAAAACCAAAAAGGAACGAGTGGTTTACTTGTTAGGTGGTTTACTTATGTTAGGTTAGTTTCTGATGTGTTAAATAGATCTTTCAAGTTTAAAAAAGTATTATGAGGCATTGAAATCTTTCAATTTTGTATCTAATAACTTCTTAAATCTTAAAAACTTCAAATCGGTCCTTGAAATAATAGGACATGTTTGAAATCAATTTAAAGACGTATCAGATATAAAATTGACAAATTAAAACTTTTTATGGAAACGATTCTTACTCGCCCTTTAGAAATATATTTACCTTCAACAGGAGTGCATTTGCTTGTGGAATTTTTTCAAACATATCTCCTCCAATGAAGTTGAGGTTTTTTTTGGCTTGTTGAGGCTCTTGGTTAGCAACAACTTGTGGGAGATCAAACACAATGCAAGAGATGTGTGGGAATGCCTCCACAATAGCCTTAGCCATAGCGCCTCCACCTCCGCCAACATCCACCAACGACGTCACCCCTTCAAACATCCCTCGGCATTCGCTCGTCACCACTTTCCCAATTAACTGAGAATCATGGATCAGCGTTTGATGGAATAGATTGCCAAAACCAGAAGGTTGTTGTGCAATATAATCCCATATTGTATTCCCGTTTGCCATTTCGAAGGCAGTGGAATTATGGTCTTTATCATCACTACATAGCCAGTTGCTCATAGTTTCCCACGGAGCCATGAAGACTGGACTGATAAGTAGAAGCAACAAGGGCGTGGTGTCAAATGCGTTATGGTTTTGGCGGAGGAGAAGGCGAGAGGGTGTGGTGAGAGAGAAGAAGCCAGAATGAGTTTCAGCAAAGAAGCCAGAATGAACGAGGAGACGCATAAGACGGCCAAGGCATTGAGCTTTGGAGGGTTGAATATGGAGTTCTTTCACTAAGCTAGAAAGACTCATGGGTTGGCCATGGCTGTGGATGATGTCTGGTATGCCTAATTGGACAATGCATCTTAGAGACATGGAGTTGATATACTTGAAAGTATGATTCCAGACATGGGCTTGAGCTTCCATTAATTCTCTGTTTTCTCCCATTTTGTCACCCAAAGCTTCTTGCTTTTCCACCAAAGAAACACACGTCTATATATAGACGCACATCCAACTTTCACAATCCTTCAAATCCCTTTCATCCAAACTATACAAATTTTATTCTTGTGAAATATAATCCAAAACATTGCTTTAAAATATGTTTAATATTTAAACCTAAGCAACCAACATTTGGGTGGAGTCTCACATTGACTAATTAAGAGAAAGATGATGGAGTTTATAAATAAGAAATATTATCTCTATTGGTAAAGCAAAATCCTGAGAACATATGCTTAAAGTGAACAATATTATACTATTATGGAAATTCGTGATTTCTAACATGCTAGTCATGTCAGAATCCTAAATGTCGAGTAAAGAAGTTGTGAGCTTTGAAGGTGTAATCAAAAGTGACATTGAACAAAATGTGTATTTTGTTTGAGGGTTTCAAAGAAAGAAGTTGAGGCTCAACTAAGGGAAGGTTGTTCGAAGGTTCCATAGGCCTCAGGGGAGGCTCTATGATGTACTTTGTTTGAGGGGGGATTATATGCTCAAAGTGAATAATATCATACCATCGTAGAATTGTGGAGATTCATGTTTTTTAACAATAACTGGATCCCCTAAAAAGTATATGTATCAGTGTTGCTAAAAAGGAAAATTCATACTTTATCAGTAAACTTTCCATCAATATAACTCCTCCTCAATCTTGAAAAAATAAACTAGAATTAATTGATTTTTAATTAATTTGAGACTCCTTAACATTATTGTTAATTAATTTAGTATTTATTGATAATTTAAAACTTTGTGAGGTATCAAATTACATTAAAAAAAAAATCCAACAAACCGATTATGGAACTGAATTTTGTAATTGATCAATATTTTTTTTTTCAGCAAACATTTTTAACAAAAATGATACACAAATTATAAAAGAATAATTTAAAAAAAAAATAAATAAATAAACTAATTTCAAACTCTTAGAAGAAAGGCAATTTTTATAGTATTGGATCATATTTTGGAAATACCAAACTTCTCAAAATTTGTTATCAATAAATAATAAATTAAAAGAAAAATCTTTAAGCTGAAGACAAAAAATTTTATTGGTTGGATTTCATACATTTATTTTAGTAATAATTATTTATTAATGTATTAATTTATTTTTTATAATTAACTTTTAATGACATACTTTCTAAATTAATAAACTAAAGAAAGAGCCAAAAATGCCAAAAAAAAAAAATGTTTTCCTAACCTTCATTATAAGTTTTTTCAATAATATTTTATTTTAGTTTATTTTTTTAACGTCTAATACACTATTGAACTTTAAAAAATGGATTTAAAATTTTTGCACATTTAAAATTTTTAAAAATGAACTAATCTTAAAATTAAAGATGAAAACCGGTCACATACGAATTAAAAATTTTAAAAATTAAATATGAAAATTTTAAATGTGTGCAAAGTCAAGTTAATAAAATTTTAATCTTTATTTTCCACATTTAACATTTTTTAAAAATTAACTAATCTAAAAATTAAAGAAGAAAACTTGTCACATACGAATTAAATATTTTAAAAATTAAAAATGAAAATTTTAAATGTGTGCAAAGTTAGGTTAATAAAATTTTAATATTTATTTTCCACATTTAACATTTTTAAAAATTAACTAATCTATCTATTACATTAAAAAAAATGGATTTATATCTATTGGGACAAAAATGAAAACTTGTCATATACGAACGGGAAGATTAAAAGATTTTTGGACACAAAATTTATAAGTTTAAAGTTTTATTAGATACGTTTTAAAGATCATAAACCTATTACATATAAATGAAAAACTTACTTATCTAATAAATTTGAGGATTTATTTGAGTTTATTGGGCGTATATCTAGTTATTTATGGGACAATTGTGAGAGAAATAAATTAACATTAAGAAACTATTAAATATCAATTATGAATTAAAATTACTATTGAGATATTATTGCATTATTTAATTAATCAGTTAATTATAGTGAGAGAAATGGTACTTTTAAGCTACTAATTAATTGTAATACTTAATATTAAATAATTAAGTTTAATTAGTGAGAAATAACTAGATAAGTTTCAGTTAATGAAAATATTAATATAAGATAATTAAAGTGCTTTTATGCTAATTTATTAATAATTAATTAAAATTTAATGAAAATAATAACTATTAATTATTTTATATTGAATAAATAATTTTAAAAAAATTAGAAAAAGATTATACTTTTCGTCTCTAAAATTTAGGTAGGGTGGTATTTTGACTTTTAAATTATATTTGAATTTGGTAGAATTTTGGTCTATTCTATCATTATTTTATTATTATTATTATTTATTTATTTATTATTATTATTATTATTTTTTGTTACTACAAGAAACTTGTTTTATTAAAATTTTTAATTTATTTTTTAATAATGATATTTTTTTTAATCTCCTCTTTCTCCCTCTTCTTTCAACCTCCTCCCATCCATGGTAGTTGTTGCNTTTTTTTTTTTTTTTTTCCTTATATTTTCTTTTTCCCTTCTCTATCTTTCTTCCTATAATTTTGATGTTCTTCACATCACATTAAATTAAAAACAAAAATATATGAAGCGAGAGTGGATTCTCCCGGGTTTCATTTTTTTTCTTTTCCCCTTCTCTCTTTCCTCTTATTATTTTTGTAAAGATAATTTGACAAAAAAAACAAAAAAAAAAAAAAAAAAAAAAAAAAAAAAAAAAAAAAA
>NC_036640.1:5982370-5984687 GCF_002806865.2 Cucurbita pepo subsp. pepo
AAAAAAAAAAAAAAAAAAAAAAAAAAAAAAAAAAAAAAAAAAAAAAATTGAACCTCACCATAAATCTAGCAATTTCAAGGGAGGCGTTGCTTTCGCAGGAAGTAACTGCCAGCGCCATTCTCACACCCTCACACCCTCAGTCAACTCCTGCGAGATTTTTAGTTCTAAGGTACGTGTAATCTTGTGGCTGGACTTCAAGAATGTCTTTTGGAAAGAATATTACTTCAAGGATGTTTTGCTCCACAAACACAAACAGTATGAGTTCATACAATTGATTCAAAGAGGACATAATTGCTTTAGAGTTGGTTGACACTGAATAAAAATTAGCACAGAGGTTCGTCCTAAGTCAGGACAAAAAGATTTGTCATACACTCGAGGTGATAGCGCCTACTACTTATGTTACCGCCCTGAGAGAAACTAATAGGCACAAATGACTCAGATGATGCAGACACTAGTTACTAACCAGGCTACAGCAACAGGCAATACAACAGGCAACAATGTAACAGACAACAATGTAACAGGCAGCAGTGCAACATACAGCATTGCAAGGGAACAGAGACTCAGGGACTTTGACTGTGGAGTCTCGTTATCTGAAAGACTTCCAGAGGCATAACCCACCTTCCTTTGATGGTGGTAAAATAGATCCCGTCGCAGCAGAAAACTGGCTCGAGACTATGGAAACAATCTTCTTTTACATGAACTGTCCGCTGGAATATCAAGTTAATTGTGGAACTTATATGTTGAAGGGAGAGGCTCATTTCTGGTGAAAGGATGCTAAAAAAAATATTGCACCGCTTGGAGAGTCTATTTCTTGGTGTCAGTTCAAAGAGGCCTACCTCCGCAAATACTATCCAGTCACTGACAGGATGAAGTTGCAGACAACGTTCCAAGAACTCAAGCAGGGTGACCAATCTGTGGAGGATTATGATTTGGAATTCAATAAATTGGCAAGATTCTCTCCTATATATGTCAGCACTGAAGAGCTTAAAGCTGAACATTTTATCGTTAGTCTAAGGGAGAACATTAGAGGTTACGTGGCATCTCAGACATCCATAGATTATACAGCAGCCCTCAAAATGGCGACCCTCATTGATACGCCTCGTATTGACAAATTACAGTCAGGGTCAGCCCAAAAATCCCACATAGCAGTTCTAGGGAAAAAGATAGACCAGAACTATCCCAAGACTAGCAGACCACCCTGTGGTGGCACTGCCAATCGCGGAAGAGCCCTAGCACAGAACAAGGACCCATGTCCTTGTTGGATTTCGATAATCGGCCACGTAAATCCTTTCTTTTCGGTGAGAGGAAATTGTCGACAGGAGGTTGTTGGAAGAAAAAATAATGCGTAAAATAACAGAGAGAAGGACTGAAAGTTTGACTGCTCTTCAAAATCAGGTTATGAAATCTTGTAAACAGATTTCCTATTTAAATATAACCTATACTAAAAATGGGTGGAGAGTGGCCAACTTAATCTGTGCCACTTCCTAGAAAATTGCCATCTAAGAATTCGCTAATCCATTCGAAGTGTTTGTCAAATGGTCAAACGAAGAATTAAATGTAAACGTGTGAAACTAAATAAGGAAAAACAAAGGTTTTATCTAACAGTCCTAAGTGTCAGCGCCCTCACCTAGGGGAATGTCGACAAGGAACTGATGTATGCTACAGTTGTGGCCAAACAGGACACTTTGTAGCAAACTGTCCTCATAAGAGAGAACATAATACTAACCGACCTGCAATAAAGAATCAAAGGGGTCGGGGTGCCCAACAGCAGCAAGGGTAAGCTGTAGCCCATGCAACCACAGGCAGACAAACCGACGCGCCTGACGCAGTTGTTACAGGTACACTACCCGTCTTTGGTCTTGATTCAGGTTCTACACATTCGTTTGTGTCTGAGGAATTCGTTGACTTAGCGCACCTAGAAAAAGAACCCTTAGAGACCATTCTATTAGTGTCCACCCCTGTTCACGAGCTATTAATGGCTACTCATAGAGTTAAGGGAGGTAGTGTGACAGTGTCAGGACGTGTCATAGAAGCTGCTTTAATAGTATTAAGTATGCAAGACTTTGATGTCATTTTGGGTATGGATTGGCTAAGCGAGAATCGTGCTTTAATAGATTGTGAAACTCGAACAGTTACTCTCAGATTCCCGCGAGGGGATAGTTTTACATATAAAGGAGCCACTTCCAAAAGAATCCCAAGCGTCATAATTGCACTAAAGGCTAGAAATATGATCCAAAGTGGTGCAAGCGCATTTTTAGCCACTGTGACCCTAGACAACAGAAATGAACAGACAGTCTCGTTAGTACACATTGTCAGG